>NW_028270167.1:77080713-77394999 GCF_037043375.1 Chiloscyllium plagiosum
CTCAGAAAGTGCTCCCTCAGTACCTCAGATAGTTCTCCCTCAGTACCTCAGATAGTTCTCACTCAGTACCTCAGAAAGTGCTCCTAAATACCTCAGAAAGTGCCCCCTCAGTACCTCAGATATTGCTCCCTCAATGCCTCAGATCGTGCTCCCTTAATACCTCAGAAAGTGCTCTCTCAGTACCTCAGATAGTTCTCACTCAGTACCTCAGATAGTTCTCCCTCAGTACCTCAGATAGTGCTCCCACAATATCTCAGATAGTGCTCCCCCAATACCTCAGATAGTGCTCCCGCAGAACCTATGAAAGTGGTCCCTCAATACCTCAGAACGTGCTCCCTCAGTACCTCAGACAGTACTCACTCAGAACCTCAGCTAGTGCTTCCTCAGTACGTCAGAAAGTACTCCCTCAATACCTCAGATACTGCTCCCTCAGTACCTCCGATAGTTCTCCCTCAGTACCTCAGATAGTTCTCACTCAGTACCTCAGAAAAGGCTCCATTCATACCTCAGAAAGTGCTCCCTCAGTACCTCAGATATTGCTCCCTCAATGCCTCAGATAGTGGTCCCTTAATACCTCAGAACGTGCTTCCTCAGTACCTCAGATACTTCTCCCTCAGTACCTCAGATAGTTCTCCCTCAATACCTCAGAAAGTGCCCCCTCAATACCTTAGAAAGTGCTCCCTCAATACTTCAGAAAGTGCTCCAGCAAGACCACAGATAGTTCTCCCTCGGTACCTCAGAGAGTGCTTCCTCAACACCTCAGAACATGTTCCCTCAGTCCCTCAGATAGTGCTCCCACAATATCTCAGATAGTGCTCCCCCAATTCCTCAGATAGTGCTCCCGCAGAACCTATGAAAGTGGTCCCACAATACCTCAGAAAGTGCTCCCTCAGTACCTCAGACAGTACTCACTCAGAACCTCAGCGAGTGCTTCCTCAGTACGTCAGAAAGTACTCCCTCAATACCTCAGATACTGCTCCCTCAGTACCTCCGATAGTTCTCCCTCAGTACCTCAGATAGTTCTCACTCAGTACCTCAGAAAGTGAGCCCTTAATACCTCAGAAAGTGCTCCCTCAGTACCTCAGATATTGCTCCCTCAATGCCTCAGATAGTGGTCACGTAATACCTCAGAAAGTGCTCCCTCAGAACCTCAGATAGTTCTCCCTCAGTACATCAGATAGTTCTCCCTCAATACCTCAGAAAGTGCCCCCTCAATACCTTAGAAAGTGCTCCCTCAATACCTCAGAAAGTGCTCCAGCAAGACCACAGATAGTTCTCCCTCGGTACCTCAGAGAGTGCTTTCTCAATACCTCAGAAAGTGCGCCCTCAGTTCCTCAGAAAGTGCTCCCTCAATACCTCAGAATGTGCTTCCTCAATACCTCAGAAAGTGGTCCCTCAGTACCTCAGAAAGTGCTCCCTCAATACCTCAGAAAGTGCTTTCTCAATACCTCAGAAAGTGCTTCCTCAATACCTCAGATAGTGCTCACTCAATACCTCAGAAAGTGCTTCCTCAATACCTCAGAAAGTGCATTCTCAATACCTCAGAAAGTGCTCCATCAGTACCTCAGTTAGTGCTCCCTCAATACCTCAGAAAGTGCTCCCTCAATACCTAAGAGAGTGCTTCCCAAATTCCTCAGATAGTGGTCCCTCAATACATCAGAAAGTTCTCCCTCAATACTTCAGAAAGTTGTCCCTCAGTACCTCAGATAGTTCTCCCTCAGTACCTCAGAAAGTGCTCTCTCAGTACCTCAGATAGTGCTTCCTCAGTACCTCAGAAGGTGCTCCCTCAATAACTCAGATATTGCTTCCTCAGTACCTCAGAAAGTGCTCCGTCAATACCTCAGGTAGTTCTCCCTCAATACCTCGAAAGTGCTCCCTCAATACCTTAGAGAGTGTTCCATCATTACCTCAGAAAGTGCTCCCTCAATACCTCAGAAAGTGCTCCATCAATACCTCAGATAGTTCTCCATCAGTACCTCTGATAGTGCTTCCTCAGTACGTCAGATAGTGCTCCCTCAATACCACAGAAAGTGTCCCCTCAGTACCTCAGAAAGTGCTACCTCAATACCTCAGAAAGTGCTCCATCAATACCTCAGAGAGTGCTCCCTCAATACCTCTGAAAGGTCTCGCTCAATACCTCAGATAGTTCTTCCTCAATACCTCAGACAGTTCTCCCTCAAAACCTCTGAAAGTGCTCGCTCAATACCTCAGATAGTTCTCCCTCAATACCTCAGATAGTGCTCCCTCAATACCTCAGATAGTTCTCCCTCAATACCTCTGAAAGTGCTCCCTCAATCCCTCAGATAGTGCTACCACAATACCTCAGATAGTTCTTCCCCAATACTTCAGAAAGTCCTCCCTCAGTACCTCAGATAGTACTCACTCAGAACCTCAGCTAGTGCTTCCTCAGTATGTCAGAAAGTGCTCCCTCAATTCCTCAGAAAGTGCTCCCTCAGTACCTCAGATAGTTCTCCCTCAGTACCTCAGATAGTTCTCACTCAGTACCTCAGAAAGTGCTCCCTAAATACCTCAGAAAGTGCCCCCTCAGTACCTCAGATATTGCTCCCTCAATGCCTCAGATCGTGCTCCCTTAATACCTCAGAAAGTGCTCTCTCAGTACCTCAGATAGTTCTCACTCAGTACCTCAGATAGTTCTCACTCAGTACCTCAGAGAGTGCTTCCTCAACACCTCAGAACTTGTTCCCTCAGTACCTCAGATAGTGCTCCCTCAATATCTCAGAAAGTGCTCCCTCAGTACCTCAGAAAGTGCTTCCTCAATACCTCAGAAAGTGCTCCATCAATACCACAGATAGTTCTCCCTCAGTACCTCAGAGAGTGCTTCCTCAACACCTCAGAACTTGTTCCCTCAGTCCCTCAGATAGTGCTCCCACAATATCTCAGATAGTGCTCCCCCAATACCTCAGATAGTGCTCCCGCAGAACCTATGAAAGTGGTCCCTCAATACCTCAGAAAGTGCTCCCTCAGTACCTCAGACAGTACTCACTCAGAACCTCAGCTAGTGCTTCCTCAGTCCCTCAGAAAGTACTCCCTCAATACCTCAGATACTGCTCCCTCAGTACCTCCGATAGTTCTCCCTCAGTACCTCAGATAGTTCTCACTCAGTACCTCAGAAAAGGCTCCATTCATACCTCAGAAAGTGCTCCCTCAGTACCTCAGATATTGCTCCCTCAATGCCTCAGATAGTGGTCCCTTAATACCTCAGAACGTGCTTCCTCAGTACCTCAGATAGTTCTCCCTCAGTACCTCAGATAGTTCTCCCTCAATACCTCAGAAAGTGCCCCCTCAATACCTGAGAAAGTGCTCCCTCAATACCTCAGAAAGTGCTCCAGCAAGACCACAGATAGTTCTCCCTCGGTACCTCAGAGAGTGCTTTCTCAATACCTCAGAAAGTGCGCCCTCAGTTCCTCAGAAAGTGCTCCCTCAATACCTCAGAATGTGCTTCCTCAATACCTCAGAAAGTGGTCCCTCAGTACCTCAGAAAGTGCTCCATCAATACCTCAGAAAGTGCTTTCTCAATACCTCAGAAAGTGCTTCCTCAATACCTCAGATAGTGCTCACTCAATACCTCAGAAAGTGCTTCCTCAATACCTCAGAAAGTGCATTCTCAATACCTCAGAAAGTGCTCCATCAGTACCTCAGTTAGTGCTCCCTCAATACCTCAGAAAGTGCTCCCTCAATACCTAAGAGAGTGCTTCCCAAATTCCTCAGATAGTGGTCCCTCAATACATCAGAAAGTTCTCCCTCAATACTTCAGAAAGTTGTCCCTCAGTACCTCAGATAGTTCTCCCTCAGTACCTCAGAAAGTGCTCTCTCAGTACCTCAGATAGTGCTTCCTCAGTACCTCAGAAGGTGCTCCCTCAATACCTCAGATATTGCTTCCTCAGTACCTCAGAAAGTGCTCCGTCAATACCTCAGGTAGTTCTCCCTCAATACCTCGAAAGTGCTCCCTCAATACCTTAGAGAGTGTTCAATCATTACCTCAGAAAGTGCTCCCTCAATACCTCAGAAAGTGCTCCATCAATACCTCAGATAGTTCTCCATCAGTACCTCTGATAGTGCTTCCTCAGTACGTCAGATAGTGCTCCCTCAATACCACAGAAAGTGTCCCCTCAGTACCTCAGAAAGTGCTACCTCAATACCTCAGAAAGTGCTCCATCAATACCTCAGAGAGTGCTCCCTCAATACCTCTGAAAGGTCTCGCTCAGTACCTCAGATAGTTCTTCCTCAATACCTCAGACAGTTCTCCCTCAAAACCTCTGAAAGTGCTCGCTCAATACCTCAGATAGTTCTCCCTCAATACCTCAGATAGTGCTCCCTCAATACCTCAGATAGTTCTCCCTCAATACCTCTGAAAGTGCTCCCTCAATCCCTCAGATAGTGCTACCACAATACCTCAGATAGTTCTTCCCCAATACTTCAGAAAGTGCTCCCTCAGTACCTCAGATAGCACTCACTCAGAACCTCAGCTAGTGCTTCCTCAGTATGTCAGAAAGTGCTCCCTCAATTCCTCAGAAAGTGCTCCCTCAGTACCTCAGATAGTTCTCCCTCAGTACCTCAGAGAGTTCTCACTCAGTACCTCAGAAAGTGCTCCCTAAATACCTCAGAAAGTGCCCCCCAGTACCTCAGATATTGCTCCCTCAATGCCTCAGATCGTGCTCCCTTAATACCTCAGAAAGTGCTCTCTCAGCACCTCAGATAGTTCTCACTCAGTACCTCAGATAGTTCTCCCTCAGTACCTCAGAGAGTGCTTCCTCAACACCTCAGAACTTGTTCCCTCAGTACCTCAGATAGTGCTCCCACAATACCTCAGAAAGTGCTCCCTCAGTACAACAGAAAGTGCTTCCTCAATACCTCAGAAAGTGCTCCATCAATACCACAGATAGTTCTCCCTGAGTAACTCAGAGAGTGCTTCCTCAATACCTCAGAAAGTGATCCCTCAGTACCTCAGAAAGTGCTCACTCAATACCTTAGAAAGTGCATCCTCAATACCTTAGATATTGCTTCCTCGATACCTCAGAAAGTGCTTCCTCAATACCTCAGAAAGTGCTTCCTCAGTACCTCAGATAGTGCTCCCTCTATACCTCAGAAAGTGCTCCCTCAATACCTCAGAAAGTTCTCCCTCAATACCTCAGATAGTAATCCCTCAATACCTCAGAAAGTGCTCCATCAATACCTCAGAGAGTGCTCCCTCAATACCTCTGAAAGGTCTCGCTCAATACCTCAGATAGTTCTTCCTCAATACCTCAGACAGTTCTCCCTCAAAACCTCTGAAAGTGCTCGCTCAATACCTCAGATAGTTCTCCCTCAATACCTCAGATAGTGCTCCCTCAATACCTCAGATAGTTCTCCCTCAATACCTCTGAAAGTGCTCCCTCAATCCCTCAGATAGTGCTACCACAATACCTCAGATAGTTCTTCCCCAATACTTCAGAAAGTCCTCCCTCAGTACCTCAGATAGTACTCACTCAGAACCTCAGCTAGTGCTTCCTCAGTATGTCAGAAAGTGCTCCCTCAATTCCTCAGAAAGTGCTCCCTCAGTACCTCAGATAGTTCTCCCTCAGTACCTCAGATAGTTCTCACTCAGTACCTCAGAAAGTGCTCCCTAAATACCTCAGAAAGTGCCCCCTCAGTACCTCAGATATTGCTCCCTCAATGCCTCAGATCGTGCTCCCTTAATACCTCAGAAAGTGCTCTCTCAGTACCTCAGATAGTTCTCACTCAGTACCTCAGATAGTTCTCACTCAGTACCTCAGAGAGTGCTTCCTCAACACCTCAGAACTTGTTCCCTCAGTACCTCAGATAGTGCTCCCTCAATACCTCAGAAAGTGCTCCCTCAGTACCTCAGAAAGTGCTTCCTCAATACCTCAGAAAGTGCTCCATCAATACCACAGATAGTTCTCCCTCAGTACCTCAGAGAGTGCTTCCTCAACACCTCAGAACTTGTTCCCTCAGTCCCTCAGATAGTGCTCCCACAATATCTCAGATAGTGCTCCCCCAATACCTCAGATAGTGCTCCCGCAGAACATATGAAAGTGGTCCCTCAATACCTCAGAAAGTGCTCCCTCAGTACCTCAGACAGTACTCACTCAGAACCTCAGCTAGTGCTTCCTCAGTCCCTCAGAAAGTACTCCCTCAATACCTCAGATACTGCTCCCTCAGTACCTCCGATAGTTCTCCCTCAGTACCTCAGATAGTTCTCACTCAGTACCTCAGAAAAGGCTCCATTCATACCTCAGAAAGTGCTCCCTCAGTACCTCAGATATTGCTCCCTCAATGCCTCAGAGAGTGGTCCCTTAATACCTCAGAAAGTGCTTCCTCAGTACCTCAGATAGTTCTCCCTCAGTACCTCAGATAGTTCTCCCTCAATACCTCAGAAAGTGCCCCCTCAATACCTTAAAAAGTGCTCCCTCAATACCTCAGAAAGTGCTCCATCAATAGCACAGATAGTTCTCCCTCGGTACCTCAGAGAATGCTTTCTCAATACCTCAGAAAGTGCGCCCTCAGTTCCTCAGAAAGTGCTCCCTCAATACCTCAGAATGTGCTTCCTCAATACCTCAGAAAGTGGTCCCTCAGTACCTCAGAAAGTGCTCCCTCAATACCTCAGGAAGTGCTTTCTCAATACCTCAGAAAGTGCTTCCTCAATACCTCAGATAGTGCTCACTCAATACCTCAGAAAGTGCTACCACAATACCTCAGATAGTTCTTCCCCAATACTTCAGAAAGTCCTCCCTCAGTACCTCAGATAGTACTCACTCAGAACCTCAGCTAGTGCTTCCTCAGTATGTCAGAAAGTGCTCCCTCAATTCCTCAGAAAGTGCTCCCTCAGTACCTCAGATAGTTCTCCCTCAGTACCTCAGATAGTTCTCACTCAGTACCTCAGAAAGTGCTCCCTAAATACCTCAGAAAGTGCCCCCTCAGTACCTCAGATATTGCTCCCTCAATGCCTCAGATCGTGCTCCCTTAATACCTCAGAAAGTGCTCTCTCAGTACCTCAGATAGTTCTCACTCAGTACCTCAGATAGTTCTCACTCAGTACCTCAGAGAGTGCTTCCTCAACACCTCAGAACTTGTTCCCTCAGTACCTCAGATAGTGCTCCCTCAATATCTCAGAAAGTGCTCCCTCAGTACCTCAGAAAGTGCTTCCTCAATACCTCAGAAAGTGCTCCATCAATACCACAGATAGTTCTCCCTCAGTACCTCAGAGAGTGCTTCCTCAACACCTCAGAACTTGTTCCCTCAGTCCCTCAGATAGTGCTCCCACAATATCTCAGATAGTGCTCCCCCAATACCTCAGATAGTGCTCCCGCAGAACCTATGAAAGTGGTCCCTCAATACCTCAGAAAGTGCTCCCTCAGTACCTCAGACAGTACTCACTCAGAACCTCAGCTAGTGCTTCCTCAGTCCCTCAGAAAGTACTCCCTCAATACCTCAGATACTGCTCCCTCAGTACCTCCGATTGTTCTCCCTCAGTACCTCAGATAGTTCTCACTCAGTACCTCAGAAAAGGCTCCATTCATACCTCAGAAAGTGCTCCCTCAGTACCTCAGGTATTGCTCCCTCAATGCCTCAGATAGTGGTCCCTTAATACCTCAGAAAGTGCTTCCTCAGTACCTCAGATAGTTCTCCCTCAGTATCTCAGATAGTTCTCTCTCAATACCTCAGAAAGTGCCCCCTCAATACCTTAAAAAGTGCTCCCTCAATACCTCAGAAAGTGCTCCATCAATAGCACAGATAGTTCTCCCTCGGTACCTCAGAGAATGCTTTCTCAATACCTCAGAAAGTGCGCCCTCAGTTCCTCAGAAAGTGCTCCCTCAATACCTCAGAATGTGCTTCCTCAATACCTTAGAAAGTGGTCCCTCAGTACCTCAGAAAGTGCTCCCTCAATACCTCAGGAAGTGCTTTCTCAATACCTCAGAAAGTGCTTCCTCAATACCTCAGATAGTGCTCACTCAATACCTCAGAAAGTGCTTCCTCAATACCTCAGAAAGTGCATTCTCAATACCTCAGAAAGTGCTCCATCAGTACCTCAGTCAGTGCTCCCTCAATACCTCAGAAAGTGCTCCCTCAATACCTAAGAGAGTGCTTCCCAAATTCCTCAGATAGTGGTCCCTGAATATATCAGAAAGTTCTCCCTCAATACTTCAGAAAGTTGTCCCTCAGTACCTCAGAAAGTGCTCTCTCAGTACCTCAGATAGTGCTTCCACAGTACCTCAGAAGGTGCTCCTCAATACCTCAGATAGTGCTTCCTCAGTACCTCAGAAAGTGCTCCCTCAATGCCTCAGGTAGTTCTCCCTCAATACCTCGAAAGTGCTCCCTCAATACCTTAGAGAGTGTTCCATCATTACCTCAGAAAGTGCTCCCTCAATACCTCAGAAAGTGCTCCATCAATACCTCAGATAGTTCTCCATCAGTACCTCTGATAGTGCTTCCTCAGTACGTCAGATAGTGCTCCCTCAATACCACAGAAAGTGTCCCCTCAGTACCTCAGAAAGTGCTACCTCAATACCTCAGAAAGTGCTCCATCAATACCTCAGAGAGTGCTCCCTCAATACCTCTGAAAGGTCTCGCTCAATACCTCAGATAGTTCTTCCTCAATACCTCAGACAGTTCTCCCTCAAAACCTCTGAAAGTGCTCGCTCAATACCTCAGATAGTTCTCCCTCAATACCTCAGATAGTGCTCCCACAATACCTCAGATAGTTCTCCCTCAATACCTCTGAAAGTGCTCCCTCAATCCCTCAGATAGTGCTACCACAATACCTCAGATAGTTCTTCCCCAATACTTCAGAAAGTCCTCCCTCAGTACCTCAGATAGTACTCACTCAGAACCTCAGCTAGTGCTTCCTCAGTCTGTCAGAAAGTGCTCCCTCAATTCCTCAGAAAGTGCTCCCTCAGTACCTCAGATAGTTCTCCCTCAGTACCTCAGATAGTTCTCACTCAGTACCTCAGAAAGTGCTCCCTAAATACCTCAGAAAGTGCCCCCTCAGTACCTCAGATATTGCTCCCTCAATGCCTCAGATCGTGCTCCCTTAATACCTCAGAAAGTGCTCTCTCAGTACCTCAGATAGTTCTCACTCAGTACCTCAGATAGTTCTCACTCAGTACCTCAGAGAGTGCTTCCTCAACACCTCAGAACTTGTTCCCTCAGTACCTCAGATAGTGCTCCCTCAATACCTCAGAAAGTGCTCCCTCAGTACCTCAGAAAGTGCTTCCTCAATACCTCAGAAAGTGCTCCATCAATACCACAGATAGTTCTCCCTCAGTACCTCAGAGAGTGCTTCCTCAACACCTCAGAACTTGTTCCCTCAGTCCCTCAGATAGTGCTCCCACAATATCTCAGATAGTGCTCCCCCAATACCTCAGATAGTGCTCCCGCAGAACCTATGAAAGTGGTCCCTCAATACCTCAGAAAGTGCTCCCTCAGTACCTCAGACAGTACTCACTCAGAACCTCAGCTAGTGCTTCCTCAGTCCCTCAGAAAGTACTCCCTCAATACCTCAGATACTGCTCCCTCAGTACCTCCGATAGTTCTCCCTCAGTACCTCAGATAGTTCTCACTCAGTACCTCAGAAAAGGCTCCATTCATACCTCAGAAAGTGCTCCCTCAGTACCTCAGATATTGCTCCCTCAATGCCTCAGATTGTGGTCCCTTAATACCTCAGAAAGTGCTTCCTCAGTACCTCAGATAGTTCTCCCTCAGTACCTCAGATAGTTCTCCCTCAATACCTCAGAAAGTGCCCCCTCAATACCTTAAAAAGTGCTCCCTCAATACCTCAGAAAGTGCTCCATCAATAGCACAGATAGTTCTCCCTCGGTACCTCAGAGAATGCTTTCTCAATACCTCAGAAAGTGCGCCCTCAGTTCCTCAGAAAGTGCTCCCTCAATACCTCAGAATGTGCTTCCTCAATACCTCAGAAAGTGGTCCCTCAGTACCTCAGAAAGTGCTCCCTCAATACCTCAGGAAGTGCTTTCTCAATACCTCAGAAAGTGCTTCCTCAATACCTCAGATAGTGCTCACTCAATACCTCAGAAAGTGCTTCCTCAATACCTCAGAAAGTGCATTCTCAATACCTCAGAAAGTGCTCCATCAGTACCTCAGTCAGTGCTCCCTCAATACCTCAGAAAGTGCTCCCTCAATACCTAAGGGAGTGCTTCCCAAATTCCTCAGATAGTGGTCCCTCAATATATCAGAAAGTTCTCCCTCAATACTTCAGAAAGTTGTCCCTCAGTACCTCAGATAGTTCTCCCTCAGTACCTCAGAAAGTGCTCTCTCAGTACCTCAGATAGTGCTTCCTCAGTACCTCAGAAGGTGTTCCTCAATACCTCAGATAGTGCTTCCTCAGTACCTCAGAAAGTGCTCCCTCAATGCCTCAGGTAGTTCTCCCTCAATACCTCGAAAGTGCTCCCTCAATACCTTAGAGAGTGTTCCATCATTACCTCAGAAAATGCTCCCTCAATACCTCAGAAAGTTCTCCATCAATACCTCAGATAGTTCTCCATCAGTACCTCTGATAGTGCTTCCTCAGTACGTCAGATAGTGCTCCCTCAATACCACAGAAAGTGTCCCCTCAGTACCTCAGAAAGTGCTACCTCAATACCTCAGAAAGTGCTCCATCAATAACTCAGAGAGTGCTCCCTCAATACCTCTGAAAGGTCTCGCTCAATACCTCAGATATTTCTTCCTCAATACCTCAGACAGTTCTCCCTCAAAACCTCTGAAAGTGCTCGCTCAATACCTCAGATAGTTCTCCCTCAATACCTCAGATAGTGCTCCCTCAATACCTCAGATAGTTCTCCCTCAATACCTCTGAAAGTGCTCCCTCAATCCCTCAGATAGTGCTACCACAATACCTCAGATAGTTCTTCCCCAATACTTCAGAAAGTGCTCCCTCAGTACCTCAGATAGTACTCACTCAGAACCTCAGCTAGTGCTTCCTCAGTATGTCAGAAAGTGCTCCCTCAATTCCTCAGAAAGTGCTCCCTCAGTACCTCAGATAGTTCTCCCTCAGTACCTCAGACAGTTCTCACTCAGTACCTCAGAAAGTGCTCCCTAAATACCTCAGAAAGTGCCCCCTCAGTACCTCAGATATTGCTCCCTCAATGCCTCAGATCGTGCTCCCTTAATACCTCAGAAAGTGCTCCCTCAGTACCTCAGATAGTTCTCACTCAGTACCTCAGATAGTTCTCACTCAGTACCTCAGAGAGTGCTTCCTCAACACCTCAGAACTTGTTCCTTCAGTACCTCAGATAGTGCTCCCTCAATACCTCAGAAAGTGCTCCCTCAGTACCTCAGAAAGTGCTTCCTCAATACCTCAGAAAGTGCTCCATCAATACCACAGATAGTTCTCCCTCAGTACCTCAGAAAGTGCTTCCTCAACACCTCAGAACTTGTTCCCTCAGTCCCTCAGATAGTGCTCCCACAATATCTCAGATAGTGCTCCCCCAATACCTCAGATAGTGCTCCCGCAGAACCTATGAAAGTGGTCCCTCAATACCTCAGAAAGTGCTCCCTCAGTACCTCAGACAGTACTCACTCAGAACCTCAGCTAGTGCTTCCTCAGTCCCTCAGAAAGTACTCCCTCAATACCTCAGATACTGCTCCCTCAGTACCTCCGATAGTTCTCCCTCAGTACCTCAGATAGTTCTCACTCAGTACCTCAGAAAAGGCTCCATTAATACCTCAGAAAGTGCTCCCTCAGTACCTCAGATATTGCTCCCTCAATGCCTCAGATAGTGGTCCCTTAATACCTCAGAAAGTGCTTCCTCAGTACCTCAGATAGTTCTCCCTCAGTACCTCAGATAGTTCTCCCTCAATACCTCAGAAAGTGCCCCCTCAATACCTTAGAAAGTGCTCCCTCAATACCTCAGAAAGTGCTCCAGCAAGACCACAGATAGTTCTCCCTCAGTACCTCAGAGAGTGCTTCCTCAATACCTCAGAAAGTGCTCCCTCAGTACCTCAGAAATCGTTCCAGCAATATCTCAGAAATTGCTTCCTCAATACCTCAGAAAGTGCTTCCTCAATACCTCAGAAAGTGCAACCTCAATACCTCAGAAAGTGATTCCGCAGTACCTCAGAAAGTGCTCCCTCAATACCTCAGATAATGCTCCCTCAATACCTCAGAAAGTGCTCGCTCAATACCTCAGATAGTTCTCCCACAATGCCTCAGATAGTGCTCCCTCAATACCTCAGAAAGTGCTTCCCACAATATCTCAGATAGTTCTCCCTCGATACCTCTGAAAGTGCTTTCTCAATACCTCAGATAGTGCTCCCACAGTACCTCAGATAGTAGTCCCTCAGTACCTCAGATAGGGTTACCTCAGTACGTCAGAAAGTGCTCCCTCAATACCTCAGAAAGTGCTCTCTCAGTACCTCAGATAGTGCTCAATGCCACAGATAGTGCTCCCTCACTACCTCAGAAAGTGCTTTCTCAATTCCTCAGGAAGTGCTCCCTCAGTACTTCAGAAATTGGTCCCACAGTACCTCAGATAGTTCTCCCTCAGTAACTCAGATAGTACTCGCTCAGAACCACAGATATTGCTTCCTCAGTACCTCCGAAAGTTCTCCTTAATTAACTCAGATAGTTCTCCATCAGTACCTCAGAACGTGCTCCCTCAGCACATCAGATAGTGCTCCCTCAATACCTCAGAAAGTGATCCCTCATTACCTCATTTGGTGGTCCCTCAATACCTCAGATAGTTCTCCCTCAGTACCTCAGATCGTGCTTCCTCAATACCTCAGAAAGTGCTCCCTCAGTTCCTCAGATAGTTCTCCCTCAATACCTCAGAAAGTGCTCCCTCAGTACCTCAGAAAGTGCATTCTCAACACCTCAGAAAGTGCTCCCTCAGTACCTCAGATAGTGCTCCCTCAATACCTCAGAAATTGCTCCATCAGTACCTCAGAAAGTGCTTCCTCAATACCTCAGAAAGTGCTACCTCAATACCTCAGAAAGTGATCCCTCAGTACCTCGGAAAGTGCTCGCTCAATACCTCAGATAGTTCTCCCATAATGCCTCAGATAGTGCTCCCTCAATACCTCAGATAGTTCTCCCTCAATACCTCTGAAAGTGCTTTCTCAATACCTCAGATAGTGCTCCCACAGTACCTCAGATAGTACTCCCTCAGTACCTCAGATAGTGCTTCCTCAGTATGTCAGAAAGTGCTCCCTCAATACCTCATAAAGTGCTCCCTCAGTACCTCAGATAGTTCTAACTCAGTACCTCTGATATCTCTCCCTCAGTACCTCAGAAAGTGCTCCCTCAATACCTCAGAAAGTGCTCCCTCAGTGCCTCAGATAGTGCTCAATGCCACAGATAGTGCTCCCTCAATACCTCAGAAAGTGCTCCCTCAGTACCTCAGATTGTTCTCCCTCAGTACCTCAGCTAATTCTCCCTCAGTACCTCAGAAAGTGATCCCTCAATACCTCAGAATGTGCTCCATCAATACCTCAGATCGTTCTCCCTCAATACCTCAGATATTTCTCCCTCAGTACCTCAGATAGTGCTCCCTCAATACCTCTGAAAGTGCTTCCTCAGTACCTCAGAATGTGCTCCATCAGTGCCTCAGATAGTACTCCCTCAATACCTCAGATATTTCTCCCTCAGTACCTCAGATAGTGCTCCCTCAATACCTCTGAAAGTGCTCCCTCAATACCTCAGAATGTGCTCCCTCAATACCTCCGAATGTGCTCCCTCAGTACCTCAGATAGTTCTCCCTCAGTACCTCTGATATCTCTCCCTCAGTACCTCAGAAAGTGCTCCCTCAATACCTCAGAAAGTGCTCCCTCAGTGCCTCAGATAGTGCTCAATGCCACAGATAGTGCTCCCTCAATACCTCAGAAAGTGCTCCCTCAGTTCCTCAGATAGTTCTCCCTCAATACCTCAGAAAGTGCTCACTCAGTACCTCAGAAAGTGCTTTCTCAACACCTCAGAAAGTGCTCCCTCAGTACCTCAGATAGTGCTCCCTCAATACCTCAGAAATTGCTCCATCAGTACCTCAGAAAGTGCTTCCTCAATACCTCAGAAAGTGCTACCTCAATACCTCAGAAAGTGATCCCTCAGTACCTCGGAAAGTGCTCGCTCAATACCTCAGATAGTTCTCCCACAATGCTTCAGATAGTGCTCCCTCAATACCTCAGATAGTTCTCCCTCAATACCTCTGAAAGTGCTTTCTCAATACCTCAGATAGTGCTCCCACAGTATCTCAGATAGTAGTCCCTCAGTACCTCAGATAGGGTGACCTCAGTACGTCAGAAAGTGCTCCCTCAATACCTCAGAAAGTGCTCTCTCAGTACCTCAGATAGTGCTCAATGCCACAGATAATGCTCCCTCACTACCTCAGAAAGTGCTTTCTCAATTCCTCAGAAAGTGCTCCCTCAGTACTTCAGAAATTGGTCCCACAGTACCTCAGATAGTTCTCCCTCAGTAACTCAGATAGTACTCGCTCAGAACCACAGATATTGCTTCCTCAGTTCCTCCGAAAGTTCTCCTTAATTACCTCAGATAGTTCTCCATCAGTACCTCAGAACGTGCTCCCTCAGCACATCAGATCGTGCTCCCTCAATACCTCAGAAAGTGATCCCTCATTACCTCATTTGGTGGTCCCTCAATACCTCAGATAGTTCTCCCTCAGTGCCTCAGATCGTGCTTCCTCAATACCTCAGAAAGTGCTCCCTAAGTTCCTCAGATAGTTCTCCCTCAACACCTCAGAAAGTGCTCCCTCAGTACCTCAGATAGTGCTCCCTCAATACCTCAGAAATTGCTCCATCAGTACCTCAGAAAGTGCTTCCTCAATACCTCAGAAAGTGCTACCTCAATACCTCAGAAAGTGATCCCTCAGTACCTCGGAAAGTGCTCGCTCAATACTTCAGATAGTTCTCCCACAATGCCTCAGATAGTGCTCCCTCAATACCTCAGATAGTTCTCCCTCAATACCTCTGAAAGTGCTTTCTCAATACCTCAGATAGTACTCCCTCAGTACCTCAGATAGTGCTTCCTCAGTACGTCAGAAAGTGCTCCCTCAATACCTCATAAAGTGCTCCCTCAGTACCTCAGATAGTTCTAACTCAGTACCTCTGATATCTCTCCCTCAGTACCTCAGAAAGTGCTCCCTCAATACCTCAGAAAGTGCTCCCTCAGTGCCTCAGATAGTGCTCAATGCCACAGATAGTGCTCCCTCAATACCTCAGAAAGTGCTCCCTCAGTACCTCAGATTGTTCTCCCTCAGTACCTCAGCTAATTCTCCCTCAGTCCCTCAGAAAGTGATCCCTCAATACCTCAGAATGTGCTCCATCAATACCTCAGATCGTTCTCCCTCAATACCTCAGAGAGTGCTTCCTCAATACCTCAGAAAGTGCTTCCTCAGTACCTCAGAATGTGCTCCATCAGTGCCTCAGATAGTACTCCCTCAATACCTCAGATATTTCTCCCTCAGTACCTCAGATAGTGCTCCCTCAATACCTCTGAAAGTGCTCCCTCAATACCTCAGAACGTGCTCCCTCAATACCTCCGAATGTGCTCCCTCAGTACCTAAGATAGTTCTCCCTCAGTACCTCTGATATCTCTCCCTCAGTACCTCAGAAAGTGCTCCCTCAATACCTCAGAAAGTGCTCCCTCAGTGCCTCAGATAGTGCTCAATGCCACAGATAGTGCTCCCTCAATACCTCAGAAAGTGCTCCCTCAGTACCTCAGATAGTGCTCCCTCAATACCTCAGAAATTGCTCCATCAGTACCTCAGAAAGTGCTTCCTCAATACCTCAGAAAGTGCTACCTCAATACCTCAGAAAGTGATCCCTCAGTACCTCGGAAAGTGCTCGCTCAATACCTCAGATAGTTCTCCCACAATGCTTCAGATAGTGCTCCCTCAATACCTCAGATAGTTCTCCCTCAATACCTCTGAAAGTGCTTTCTCAATACCTCAGATAGTGCTCCCACAGTACCTCAGATAGTACCCCCTCAGAACCTCAGATAGTGCTTCCTCAGTACGTCAGAAAGTGCTCCCTCAATACCTCATAAAGTGCTCGCTCAGTACCTCAGATAGTTCTAACTCAGTACCTCTGATATCTCTCCCTCAGTACCTCAGAAAGTGCTCCCTCAATACCACAGAAAGTGCTCCCTCAGTGCCTCAGATAGTGCTCAATGCCACAGATAGTGCTCCCTCAATACCTCAGAAAGTGCTCCCTCAGTACCTCAGATTGTTCTCCCTCAGTACCTCAGATAATTCTCCCTCAGTACCTCAGAAAGTGCTCCCTCAATACCTCAGAATGTGCTCCATCAATACCTCAGATCGTTCTCCCTCAATACCTCAGAGAGTGCTTCCTCAATACCTCAGAAAGTGCTTCCTCAGTACCTCAGAATGTGCTCCATCAGTGCCTCAGATAGTACTCCCTCAATACCTCAGATATTTCTCCCTCAGTACCTCAGATAGTGCTCCCTCAATACCTCTGAAACTGCTCCCTCAATACCTCAGAAAGTGCTCCCTCAATACCTCCGAAAGTGCTCCATCAGTACCTCAGATAGTTCTCCCTCAGTACCTCTGAAAGTGCTCCCTCAATTCCTCCGAAAGTGCTCCATCTTTACCTCAGATAGTGCTCTATCAATACCTCAGATAGCGCTCCCTCAATACCTCTGAAAGTGCTCCCTAAATACCCCAGATAGTTCTCCCTCAATAACTCAGATAGTGTTCCCTCAATACCTCTGAAATTGCTCCCTCAATACCTCCGATATTTCTCCCTCAATGCCTCAGATAGTGCTCCCTCAATACCTCAGAAAGTGCTTCCTCAATACTTCAGATAGTTCTGCCTCAATACCTCTGAAAGTGCTCCCGCAGTACCTCAAAAAGTGCTCCCTCAATACCTCAGAAAGTGCTCCCTCAGTACCTCAGATAGTTCTCCCTCAGTACCTCAGATAGTTCTCCCTCAGTACCTCAGAAAGTACTCACTCAGTACCTCAGAAAGTGCTCCCTTAGTACCTCAGACAGTGCTCCCTCAGTACCTCAGAAATTGCTCCCTCAGTACCTCAGATAGTGCTCCCAAAATGCCTCAGATAGTGCTCCCTCAATACCTCATAAAGTGCTCCCTCAGTACCTCAGATTGTTCTCCCTCAGTACCACTGATAATGCTTCCTCAATTCCTCATATCGTTCTCCCTCAATACCGAAGAAAGTGCTCCCTCAATACCAAAGAAAGTGCTCCCTCAGCACCTCAGAAAGTGCTCCCTCAATACCTCAGAAAGTGCTCCCTCAGTACCTCAGATAGTTCTCCCTCAATAATTCAGAAAGTGTCCCTCAATACCGAAGAATTCATCACTTTGTTGTGTTTAACCCCCACAGCCCCTTAGACAGTAGCTCCACAAAACATTCACATCCTCAACACTTCAGGGCTCAGCCCTGCTTCCTCCTCAGACTGTGTTCAAACCCCTTCAGACTGTAAGGACCCACATCCACCCCTGTCCAAGATTGGAACCCAGGTCCCCAGAACATTACTTGTCTCTCTGGATTAATTTTAGATTTCCTACAGTGTCAAAGCAAGCCATTCCGTCCATTGGCTCCACACTGACTGTCTGAACAGCATCCCACCCAGACTCACATCCTCTACTCTATCTCTGTAATGCTGCATTTCCCATGGCATCTTTGGGCGGTGGGAGGGAACTGGATCACCCTGAGGAAACCCGCACAGATACAGAGAGAATGTGTAAACTCCACACAGACAGTCACCGGGAGTTAGAATCAATCCACTGAGGCACCGTGCTGTCCTCTCTCCTTGGATGCCATCTCCTGTAACCTTTTACTAAGCAGTCTCCCATGTGAAACCTTCTCATCTGTTTCCTTGGTCATCCCTTCAAAAGCTCTATCAAGTTGGACACATCATTTCCACAAACAAAGCCAAGCTGACCATCCCTAATCAATTCTTGCTTTTCCAAATACATGTAAGTTGTCTCTCAGAATGCCCTCCAACAGCTTACCCACCACTGCCATCAGGCTCACAGCTCCATTGTTCAATGGTTGTTTCTTGCAGCCTTACTTCAATAATGGCCCATCATTAATCACCCTCCAGTCTTCAGGCACCTCACCCGTTGTCACTGATCGGTCCATCTGACAAGGCCATCTCCATCCTCCTGTAACCTAAGGCTATCCTCCTCAGTATTTATCACCCCACCAAACTTCATATCATTCATGAACCCAATGATTAACCCTCCACCATTCAAATCTAAATCTTTTCTAACAACCACATCAGCAAGACCCCAGCAGTGAGACATGAACAGACAGAGATTTCTAACTGGGCCATCACTGTCTGCTTCCTGCCACTCAGCATTCTGTGCCAAATTCCTTGGATCTTGAGTTTTTATGTTCACTATCAGTTTCCAGTATGGGTCCTGATAAAAGCCTTACTGACCTCCAAGCAGGCGGCAGGAAAGTATTGCCCTTATTTACACACCTGGTCACCTCCTTAAAAAGTGCAATCCCATTGGTCAGACCTGAGCTCCCCTTCACACAACCATTCTGACTGTTCATCATGAACTCCAGTCTCTTTAAATGCTGATTAATTCTATCTCCCAAAATTGCTTCCAACAGACGCCCCACCCATGATATTAGTCTGACTGGCCTGGAGCTGCCTGGGATATCCCATGTTCCTTCTTGAATAACAGGACCACATGGTCAGTCCGACGGCACCTCTGCTGTGGCCAGAGGGGATTTGAAAATGTTTGCAAGTGTCCCTGCTACTTCCTCCATCACCTCATTCGGTAAACTGAGATACATTTCCACCGTCTTTGAAGATTTACTGGTTTGTAAGAAGGCCAGACCACTCAGAACCATCTCTCCCTATATATATGCTAATTCATTTAATTGTATCACAGAGCATCTCCACGATTTCATACCAACCCTGTCCCAATGAGCATTGACACAATGCATCCATTCACTGTAGCCTCTGGGTCCATGCACACATTCTCACTGTGTTCCACAACCTACTCTTTCTCTCATTATCAATTCACCCCTAATGTCACTGGAAGTCCTTTAAGATTTTTATTTCCTCTCTAGCACTCCTCGTTCCCAGACAAATAGCCTGCGATACGATTTGGAGGAGTGTGGGATGTCATTCTGGATGTGGATTAGCATTGGGAAGCTCAGAAATAAGGAACACATGACTGTGCTGAGTGTGGGGCAGTGGGATTCATTTGGGATGAGCAGACGGAAGCTGAGGAATAAGCCTCAGCCCTGTCGGCTGCAAAGGGACTTAGATATTATGCAGAGCTGGGCTGAGGAGTGGCAGATGGAGTTCTACCCTGCCAAGTGTGAGGTTGTCCATTTTGGAAAGACAAATAAGAATGCGGAATACAGGGTTAACGGTAGGGTTCTTAGTAAGGTGGAGGAGCAGAGGGATCTTGGGGTCTATGTTCATAGATCTTAGAAAGTTGCCACTCAGGTGGATAGAGCTTGTAAGAAGGCCTATGGTGTGTATTAGCGTTCATTAGCAGAGGGATTGAATTCAAGAGTCGTGAAGTGATATTACAGCTGTACAGGACTTTGGTTAGGCCACATTTGGAGTACTGTATGCAGTGCTGGCCGCCTCACTTTAGGAAATATGTGGAAGCTTTGGAGAGGGTGCAGAGAAGATTTACCAGGATGTTGCCTGGAATGGAGAATAGGTCGTACAAGGATAGTTTGAGAGTGCTAGGCCTTTTCTAGTTGGAACGGAGAAGGATGAGGGGTGACTTGATGGAGGTTTATAAGATGATCAGAGGAATAGATAGAGTAGACAATCAGAAACTTTTTCCCCGGGTACAACAGAGTGTTACAAGGAGACATAAATTTAAGATGAAGGGTGGAAGGTATAGGGGAGATGTCAGGGGTGGGTTCTTTACCCACAGAGTGGTGGGGGCATGGAATGTGCTGCCTGTGGGAGTGGTAGAGTCAGAATTTTTGGTGACCTTTAAGCGGCAATTGGATAGGTACATGGATGGGTGCTTAAGCTAGGACAAATGTTCGGCACAACATCGTGGGCCGAAGGGCCTGTTCTGTGCTGTATTGTTCTATGTTCTATGTTCTATGTTCTATATCCTCTGATAGTGCAGTGCTCCCTCAGTACTGACCCTCTGACAATGCAGCTCTCCCTCATCACTGCTCCTTTGACACTGCAGCACGCCCTCAGAAATGACGCTCTGACACAACAGCTTTCCATCAGTACTGACCCTCTAACTCTGCAGCACTCTCTTTGTACTGACATTTCCACAGTGCAGCATTCCCTCAGTACCGACACTCACACAGTGTGGCATCCCCTCAGTACTGACCCTCCGACAATGTGGCATTCCCTCAATACAGCTGCTCTTACAGTGCAGCACTCCCTCGGTACTGACCCTCCGATAACGTGGCATTTTGTCAGCACCAACCCTCCGGCAGAGCAGAACTCCCTCAGTACAGACCCTCTGACAGTGCAGCACTCCCTCAGTACTGACCCCCTGAAACAACACTCCCTCAGAACTGACACACTGACCGTGGAGCTCTCCCTCAGTAATGTCCCTTTGAGTGTGCATCACTCTCTCAGTATTGACCCCCTGGCAATGCAGCAATCACTCAGTACAGACTGTCCGACAGATAGCATGGCACTCCCTCAGTACTGACCCCTCAGAGCGCGGTGATCCCTCAGTACTCATCCCCTCAGAGTGCGTTGCTCCCTCAGTTCTAACCCTTTCAGAGTGCAGCGCTCCCTCAGTAGTAACCCTCTCACAGTGCGACACTCTGACAGCAAGGCGATCCATTAGTACTGACCGTCAGAGAGTGCGCACTTCATCATTACTGACCCTCTCCCTGCACAGCAATCCCTCCATCCTGACGTTCTGACAATGCAGCACTCCCTCCACACTGACCCTCTGACAATGCTGCACTCCCTCCACAATGACCCTCTGACAATGCTGCACTCCCTCCACACTGACCCTCTGACAATGCTGCACTCCCTCCACACTGATCCTCTGACAATGCTGCACTCCCTCCATACTGACCCTCTGACAATGCTGCACTCCCCCCATACTGACCCTCTGACAATGCTGCACTCCCTCCACACTGATCCTCTGACAATGCTGCACTCCCTCCACACTTACCCTCTGACAATACTGCACTCCCTCCACACTGATCCTCTGACAATGCTGCACTCCCTCCATACTGATCCTCTGACAATGCTGCACTCCCTCCACACTGATCCTCAGACAATGCTGCACTCCCTCCACTCTGATCCTCTGACAATGCTGCACTCCCTCCACACTGATCCTCTGACAATGCTGCACTCCCTCCATACTGACCCTCTGACAATGCTGCACTCCCTCCACACTGACCCTCTGACAATGCTGCACTCCCTCCATACTGACCCTCTGACAATGCAGCACTCTTCCACACTTACCCTCTGACAATGCTGCACTCCCTCCACTCTGATCCTCTGACAATGCTGCACCCACTCCACACTGATACTCTGACAATGCTGTAGTCCCTCCGCACTGACCCTCTGACAATGCTGCACTCCCTTCACACTGATCCTCTGACAATGCTGCACTCCCTCCACACTGATCCTCTGACAATGCTGCACGCCCTCCAAACTGATCCTCTGACAATGCTGCACTCCCTCCATACTGACCCTCTGTCAAGGCTGCACTCCCTCCACACAAATCCTCTGACAATGCTGCACTCCCTCCACACTGATCCTCTGACAATGCTGCACTCCCTCCACACTGATCCTCTGACAATGCTGCACTCCCTCCACACTGACCCTCTGACAATGCTGCACTCCCTCCGCACTGATCCTCTGACAATTCTGCACCCCCTCCACACTGATCCGCTGACAATGCTGCACTCCCTCCACACTGATCCTCTGACAATGCTGCACTCCCTCCACACTGATCCTCTGACAATGCTGCACCCCCTCCACACTGATCCTCTGACAATGCTGCACCCCCTCCACACTGATCCTCTGACAATGCTGTACTCCCTCCACACTGACCCCCTGACTATGCTGCACTCCCTCCACTCTGATTCTCTGACAATGCTGCACTCCCTCCACACTGATCCTCTGACAATGCTGTACTCCCTCCACACTGACCCCCTGACAATGCTGCACCCCCACCACACTGATCCTCTGACAATGCTGCACTCCCTCCACACTGATCCTCTGACAATGCTGCACTCCCTCCACACTGATACTCTGTCAATGCTGCACTCGTTCCACACCGATACTCTGACAATGCTGCACTCCCACCATACTGACCCTCTGACAATGCTGTACACCCTCCACACTGATCCTCTGACAATGCTGCAGTCCCTCCACACTGACCGTCTGACAATGCTGCACTCCCTCCACACTGACCCTCTGACAATGCTGCACTCCCTCCACACTGACCCTCTGACAATGATGCACTCCCTCCGCACTGACCCTCTGACAATGCTGCACTCCCTCCACACTGACCCTCTGACAATGCTGCACTCCGTCCACACTGATCCTCTGACAATGCTGCACACCCTCCACACTGGCCCTCTGACAATGCTGCACTCCCTCCATACTGACCCTCTGACAATGCTGCACTCCCTTCACACTGATCCTCTGACAATGCTGCACTCCCTCCACACTGATCCTCTGACAATGCTGCACTCCCTCAACACTGACCCTCTGACAATACTGCACTCCCTCCACTCTGATCCTCTGACAATGCTGCACTCCATGCACACTGATACTCTGACAATGCTGCACTCCCTCCATAATGGTCCTCTGACAGTGCTGTACTCCCTAGACTCTGATCCTCTGACAATGCTGCACTCCATGCACACTGATACTCTGACAATGCTGCACTCGCTCCGTACTGACCCTCTGACAATGCTGCACTCCCTCCAAACTGACCCTCTGACAATGCTGCACTCCCTCCATCCTGACCCTCTGACATTGCTGCACTCCCTCCACTCTGTTCCTCTGACAATGCTGCACTCCCTCCACACTGACCCTCTGACAATGATGCACTCCCTCCGCACTGACCCTCTGACAATGCTGCACTCCCTCCACACTGACCCTCTGACAATGCTGCACTCCGTCCACACTGATCCTCTGACAATGCTGCACACCCTCCACACTGGCCCTCTGACAATGCTGCACTCCCTCCATACTGACCCTCTGACAATGCTGCACTCCCTTCACACTGATCCTCTGACAATGCTGCACTCCCTCCACACTGATCCTCTGACAATGCTGCACTCCCTCAACACTGACCCTCTGACAATACTGCACTCCCTCCACTCTGATCCTCTGACAATGCTGCACTCCATGCACACTGATACTCTGACAATGCTGCACTCCCTCCATAATGATCCTCTGACAGTGCTGTACTCCCTAGACTCTGATCCTCTGACAATGCTGCACTCCATGCACACTGATACTCTGACAATGCTGCACTCGCTCCGTACTGACCCTCTGACAATGCTGCACTCCCTCCAAACTGACCCTCTGACAGTGCTGCACTCCCTCCATCCTGACCCTCTGACAATGCTGCACTCCCTCCACACTGATCCTCTGACAATGCTGCACTCCCTCCACTCTGTTCCTCTGACAATGCTGCACCCCCTCCACACTGTTACTCTGACAATGCTGTACACCCTCCATACTGAGCCTCTGACAATGCTGCACTCCCTTCACACTGATCCTCTGACAATGCTGCACTCCCTCCACACTGATCCTCTGACAATGCAGCACTCCCTCCACACTGATCCTCTGACAATGCTTCACTCCCTCCACACTGATCCTCGGACAATGCTGCACTCCCTCCACACTGATACTCTGACAATGCTGCACTCCCTCCACACTGACACTCTGACAATGCTGCGCTCCCTCCACACTGATACTCTGACAATGCTGCACTCCCTCCATACTGACCCTCTGACAATGCTGTACACCCTCCACACTGATCCTCTGACAATGCTGCAGTCCCTCCACATTGACCCTCTGACAATACAGCACTCCCTCCGCACTGATCCTCTGACAATGCTGCACTCCCTCCATACTGACCCTCTGACAATGCTTCACTCCCTCCACACTGATCCTCTGACAATGCTGCACCCCCTCCACACTGATCCTCTGACAATGCTGCACTCCCTCCACACTGATCCTCTGACAATGCTGCACTCCCTCCACACTGATCCTCTGACAATGCTGCACCCCCTCCACACTGATCATCTGACAATGCTGCACTCCCTCCACACTGATCCTCTGACAATGCTGTACACCCTCCACACTGACCCCGTGACAATGCTGCACTCCCTCCACACTGACCCTCTGACAATGCTGCACTCCCTCCACATTGACCCTCTGACAAAGCTGCACTCCCTCCACATTGACCCTCTGACAATGCTGCATTCCCTCCATACTGACCCTCTGACAATGCTGCACTCCCTCCACACTGACCCTCTGACAATGCTGCACCCCCTCCACACTGATCCTCTGACAATGCTGCACCCCCTCCACACTGATCCCTTGACAATACAGCACTCCTCCACACTGATCCTCTGACAATGCTGCACTCCCTCCACACTGATCCTCTGACAATGCTGCACCCCATCCACACTGACCCTCTGACAATGCTGCACTCCCTCCATACTGACCCTCTGACAATACTGCACTCCCTCCACACTATTCCTCTGACAATGCTGTACTCCCTCCACACTGACCCTCTGACAATGCTGCACTCCCTCCACACTAATCCTCTGATAATGCTGTACTCCCTCCACACTGACCCTCTGACAATGCTGCACTTCTTCCACACTGACTCTCTGACAATGCTGCACTCCCTCCACACTGACCCTCTGACAATGCTGCACTCCCTCCACACTGACCCTCTGACAATGCTGCACTCCATCCACACTGATCCTCTGACAATGCTGCACTCCCTCCACACTGATCCTCTGATAGTGATGCGCTCCCTCATTACTGACTCTCTGGCAGAGTGGAAGTGGCCCTATACTGACCTCCGACATTGTGGTCCAATCTCAGGACAAAACCTCCGACAGTACAGCACTCCATCACAAATGACACTGACAGTACAGCACTGCCTCAGTACTGACTTATTGACAGTGTTGCACTCCCTCAGCACTGACCCATTGACAGTGTATCACTCCCTCAGTACTGACCCTCTGCCTCGGTCCTGCACCTCTGACAGTCCAGCAGTTCCTCAGTACTGTCTATCTGACAGTGTAGCACACTCTCTGTACTAACCCTCTGACAGTGCAGCACCCGCTCGGTACTGACTCTCTGACAGTGCAGCACTCCCTCAGTACTGACCCTCTGACAATGCAGCACTCTCTCTGTCCCGACCCTCTGAAATAGCACTCACTCGGAACTGACACTCTCACTGTGTAGCGCTCCCTCAGTACTGACCTTTTGATAGTACATGCTCCCTCAGTTCCTACCCTATGACAGTGTAGTGCTCGTTCAGTACTGACCCTCTGATGGTGCAGTGCTCTCAGACTACAGAGCTTCAGACAGTGCGGCATTCCCTCTGGTCTGAACCTCTGACAGTGAGGTGCTCCCTCACTACTGACTGTCCGACAGTGCGGTGATCCCTCAGTGCTCACCCTCTGGCAATGCAGCAGCCCCTCAGTACTGACCCTCTGACAGCGCAGTGATCCCTCAGTGCTGACCCTCTGACAGTGCGGCACTCACTCAGTACTGACCCTCTGACAGTGCAGCACTCCCTCAGTACTGACCCCCTGAAACAACACTCCCTCAGAACTGACACACTGACCGTGGAGCTCTCCCTCAGTAATGTCCCTTTGAGTGTGAATCACTCTCTCAGTATTGACCCCCTGGCAATGCAGCAATCACTCAGTACAGACTGTCCGACAGATAGCATGGCACTCCCTCAGTACTGACCCCTCAGAGCGCGGTGATCCCTCAGTACTCATCCCCTCAGAGTGCGTTGCTCCCTCAGTTCTAACCCTTTCAGAGTGCAGCGCTCCCTCAGTAGTAACCCTCTCACAGTGCGACACTCTGACAGCAAGGCGATCCATTAGTACTGACCGTCAGAGAGTGCGCACTTCATCATTACTGACCCTCTCCCTGCACAGCAATCCCTCCATCCTGACGTTCTGACAATGCAGCACTCCCTCCACACTGACCCTCTGACAATGCTGCACTCCCTCCACAATGACCCTCTGACAATGCTGCACTCCCTCCACACTGACCCTCTGACAATGCTGCACTCCCTCCACACTGATCCTCTGACAATGCTGCACTCCCTCCATACTGACCCTCTGACAATGCTGCACTCCCCCCATACTGACCCTCTGACAATGCTGCACTCCCTCCACACTGATCCTCTGACAATGCTGCACTCCCTCCACACTGATCCTCTGACAATGCTGCACTTCCTCCACACTTACCCTCTGACAATACTGCACTCCCTCCACACTGATCCTCTGACAATGCTGCACTCCCTCCATACTGATCCTCTGACAATGCTGCACTCCCTCCACACTGATCCTCAGACAATGCTGCACTCCCTCCACTCTGATGCTCTGACAATGCTGCACTCCCTCCACACTGATCCTCTGACAATGCTGCACTCCCTCCGTACTGACCCTCTGACAATGCTGCACTCCCTCCACACTGACCCTCTGACAATGCTGCACTCCCTCCATACTGACCCTCTGACAATGCAGCACTCCTCCACACTGATCCTCTGACAATGCTGCACTCCCTCCACTCTGATCCTCTGACAATGCTGCACCCACTCCACACTGATACTCTGACAATGCTGTACTCCCTCCGCACTGACCCTCTGACAATGCTGCACTCCCTTCACACTGATCCTCTGACAATGCTGCACCCCCTCCAAACTGATCCTCTGACAATGCTGCACTCCCTCCATACTGACCCTCTGACAAGGCTGCACTCCCTCCACACAAATCCTCTGACAATGCTGCACTCCCTCCACACTGATCCACTGACAATGCTGCACCCCCGCCACACTGATCCTCTGACAATGCTGCACTCCCACCACACTGATCCTCTGACAATGCTGCACTCCCTCCACACTGATCCTCTGACAATGCTGCACTCCCTCCACAGTGATCCTCTGACAATGCTGCACTCCCCCCTTACTGACCCTCTGACAAGGCTGCAATCCCTCCACACAAATCCTCTGACAATGCTGCACTCCCTCCACTCTGTTCCTCTGACAATGCTGCACCCCCTCCACACTGTTACTCTGACAATGCTGTACACCCTCCATACTGACCCTCTGACAATGCTGCAGTCCCTTCACACTGATCATCTGACAATGCTGCACTCCCTCCACACTGACCCTCTGACAATGCAGCACTCCCTCCACACTGATCCTCTGACAATGCTTCACTCCCTCCACACTGATCCTCGGACAATGCTGCACTCCCTCCACACTGATACTCTGACAATGCTGCACTCCCTCCACACTGACACTCTGACAATGCTGCGCTCCCTCCACACTGATACTCTGACAATGCTGCACTCCCTCCATACTGACCCTCTGACAATGCTGTACACCCTCCACACTGATCCTCTGACAATGCTGCAGTCCCTCCACATTGACCCTCTGACAATACAGCACTCCCTCCACACTGATCCTCTGACAATGCTGCACCCCCTCCACACTGATCCTCTGACAATGCTGCACTCCCTCCATACTGACCCTCTGACAATGCTTCACTCCCTCCACACTGATCCTCTGACAATGCTGCACCCCCTCCACACTGATCCTCTGACAATGCTGCACTCCCTCCACACTGATCCTCTGACAATGCTGCACTCCCTCCACACTGATCCTCTGACAATGCTGCACCCCCTCCACACTGATCATCTGACAATGCTGCACTCCCTCCACACTGATCCTCTGACAATGCTGTACACCCTCCACACTGACCCCGTGACAATGCTGCACTCCCTCCACACTGACCCTCTGACAATGCTGCACTCCCTCCACATTGACCCTCTGACAAAGCTGCACTCCCTCCACATTGACCCTCTGACAATGCTGCATTCCCTCCATACTGACCCTCTGACAATGCTGCACTCCCTCCACACTGACCCTCTGACAATGCTGCACCCCCTCCACACTGATCCTCTGACAATGCTGCACTCCCTCCACACTGATCCCTTGACAAGACAGCACTCCTCCACACTGATCCTCTGACAATGCTGCACTCCCTCCACACTGATCCTCTGACAATGCTGCACCCCATCCACACTGACCCTCTGACAATGCTGCACTCCCTCCATCCTGACCCTCTGACAATACTGCACTCCCTCCACACTAATCCTCTGACAATGCTGTACTCCCTCCACACTGACCCTCTGACAATGCTGCACTTCTTCCACACTGACTCTCTGACAATGCTGCACTCCCTCCACACTGACCGTCTGACAATGCTGCACTCCCTCCACACTGACCCTCTGACAATGCTGCACTCCATCCACACTGATCCTCTGACAATGCTGCACTCCCTCCACACTGATCCTCTGATAGTGATGCGCTCCCTCATTACTGACTCTCTGGCAGAGTGGAAGTGGCCCTATACTGACCTCCGACATTGTGGTCCAATCTCAGGACAAAACCTCCGACAGTACAGCACTCCATCACAAATGACACTGACAGTACAGCACTGCCTCAGTACTGACTTATTGACAGTGTTGCACTCCCTCAGCACTGACCCATTGACAGTGTATCACTCCCTCAGTACTGACCCTCTGCCTCGGTCCTGCACCTCTGACAGTCCAGCAGTTCCTCAGTACTGTCTATCTGACAGTGTAGCACTCTCTCTGTACTAACCCTCTGACAGTGCAGCACCCGCTCGGTACTGACCCTCTGACAGTGCAGCACTCTCTCAATACTGACCATCTGACTGTGTGGAACGCCCTCAGTACTGACCCGCTGATAGTTCAGCACCCGCTCGGTACTGACTCTCTGACAGTGCAGCACTCCCTCAGTACTGACCCTCTGACAATGCAGCACTCTCTCTGTCCCGACCCTCTGAAATAGCACTCACTCGGAACTGACACACTCACTGTGTAGCGCTCCCTCAGTACTGACCTTTTGATAGTACATGCTCCCTCAGTTCCTACCCTATGACAGTGTAGTGCTCGTTCAGTACTGACCCTCTGATGGTGCAGTGCTCTCAGACTACAGAGCTTCAGACAGTGCGGCATTCCCTCTGGTCTGAACCTCTGACAGTGAGGTGCTCCCTCACTACTGACTGTCCGACAGTGCGGTGATCCCTCAGTGCTCACCCTTTGGCAATGCAGCAGCCCCTCAGTACTGACCCTCTGACAGCGCAGTGATCCCTCAGTGCTGACCCTCTGACAGTGCGGCACTCACTCAGTACTGACCCTCTGACAGTGCAGCACTCCCTCAGTACTGACCCCCTGAAACAACACTCCCTCAGAACTGACACACTGACCGTGGAGCTCTCCCTCAGTAATGTCCCTTTGAGTGTGCATCACTCTCTCAGTATTGACCCCCTGGCAATGCAGCAATCACTCAGTACAGACTGTCCGACAGATAGCATGGCACTCCCTCAGTACTGACCCCTCAGAGCGCGGTGATCCCTCAGTACTCATCCCCTCAGAGTGCGTTGCTCCCTCAGTTCTAACCCTTTCAGAGTGCAGCGCTCCCACAGTAGTAACCCTCTCACAGTGCGACACTCTGACAGCAAGGCGATCCATTAGTACTGACCGTCAGAGAGTGCGCACTTCATCATTACTGACCCTCTCCCTGCACAGCAATCCCTCCATCCTGACGTTCTGACAATGCAGCACTCCCTCCACACTGACCCTCTGACAATGCTGCACTCCCTCCACAATGACCCTCTGACAATGCTGCACTCCCTCCACACTGACCCTCTGACAATGCTGCACTCCCTCCACACTGATCCTCTGACAATGCTGCACTCCCTCCACACTGACCCTCTGACAATGCTGCACTCCCCCCATACTGACCCTCTGACAATGCTGCACTCCCTCCACACTGATCCTCTGACAATGCTGCACTCCCTCCACACTTACCCTCTGACAATACTGCACTCCCTCCACACTGATCCTCTGACAATGCTGCACTCCCTCCATACTGATCCTCTGACAATGCTGCACTCCCTCCACACTGATCCTCAGACAATGCTGCACTCCCTCCACTCTGATCCTCTGACAATGCTGCACTCCCTCCACACTGATCCTCTGACAATGCTGCACTCCCACCATACTGACCCTCTGACAATGCTGCACTCCCTCCACACTGACCCTCTGACAATGCTGCACTCCCTCCATACTGACCCTCTGACAATGCAGCACTCCTCCACACTGATCCTCTGACAATGCTGCACTCCCTCCACTCTGATCCTCTGACAATGCTGCACCCACTCCACACTGATACTCTGACAATGCTGTAGTCCCTCCGCACTGACCCTCTGACAATGCTGCACTCCCTTCACACTGATCCTCTGACAATGCTGCACTCCCTCCACACTGATCCTCTGACAATGCTGCACTCCCTCCAAACTGATCCTCTGACAATGCTGCACTCCCTCCATACTGACCCTCTGTCAAGGCTGCACTCCCTCCACACAAATCCTCTGACAATGCTGCACTCCCTCCACACTGATCCTCTGACAATGCTGCACCCCCGCCACACTGATCCTCTGACAATGCTGCACTCCCTCCACACTGATCCTCTGACAATGCTGCACTCCCTCCACACTGACCCTCTGACAATGCTGCACTCCCTCCGCACTGATCCTCTGACAATTCTGCACCCCCTCCACACTGATCCTCTGACAATGCTGCACTCCCTCCACACTGATCCTCTGACAATGCTGCACTCCCTCCACACTGATCCTCTGACAATGCTGCACCCCCTCCACACTGATCCTCTGACAATGCTGCACCCCCTCCACACTGATCCTCTGACAATGCTGTACTCCCTCCACAAGGACCCCCTGACAATGCTGCACTCCCTCCACTCTGATTCTCTGACAATGCTGCACTCCCTCCACACTGATCCTCTGACAATGCTGTACTCCCTCCACACTGACCCCCTGACAATGCTGCACCCCCACCACACTGATCCTCTGACAATGCTGCACTCCCTCCACACTGATCCTCTGACAATGCTGCACTCCCTCCACACTGATACTCTGTCAATGCTGCACTCGTTCCACACCGATACTCTGACAATGCTGCACTCCCTCCATACTGACCCTCTGACAATGCTGTACACCCTCCACACTGATCCTCTGACAATGCTGCACTCCCTCCACACTGACCGTCTGACAATGCTGCACTCCCTCCACACTGACCCTCTGACAATGCTGCACTCCCTCCACACTGACCCTCTGACAATGATGCACTCCCTCCACACTGACCCTCTGACAATGCTGCACTCCCTCCACACTGACCCTCTGACAATGCTGCACTCCCTCCACACTGATCCTCTGACAATGCTGCACTCCCTCCATACTGACCCTCTGACAATGCTGCACTCCCCCCATACTGACCCTCTGACAATGCTGCACTCCCTCCACACTGATCCTCTGACAATGCTGCACTCCCTCCACACTTACCCTCTGACAATACTGCACTCCCTCCACACTGATCCTCTGACAATGCTGCACTCCCTCCATACTGATCCTCTGACAATGCTGCACTCCCTCCACACTGATCGTTCAGACAATGCTGCACTCCCTCCACTCTGATCCTCTGACAATGCTGCACTCCCTCCACACTGATCCTCTGACAATGCTGCACTCACTCCATACTGACCCTCTGACAATGCTGCACTCCCTCCACACTGACCCTCTGACAATGCTGCACTCCCTCCATACTGACCCTCTGACAATGCAGCACTCCTCCACACTGACCCTCTGACAATGCTGCACTCCCTCCACTCTGATCCTCTGACAATGCTGCACCCACTCCACACTGATACTCTGACAATGCTGTACTCCCTCCGCACTGACCCTCTGACAATGCTGCACTCCCTTCACACTGATCCTCTGACAATGCTGCACTCCCTCCACACTGATCCTCTGACAATGCTGCACCCCCTCCAAACTGATCCTCTGACAATGCTGCACTCCCTCCACACAAATCCTCTGACAATGCTGCACTCCCTCATTACTGACCCTCTGACAGTGCAGTACTCCCTCAGTACTGATCCTCTGACAGTGCAGCACTCCCTCAGTACTAACCCTCAGACAGTGCAGCACTTCCTCAGTACTGACCCTCTGACAGTGCAGCACTCCCTCAGTACTGACCCTCTGACAGTGCAGCACTCCCTCAGTACTGACCCTCTTTTCTTCTATTTCATAGAGTCTTGTGGAAATTTGGAGACATTGGGTCTGCAGATTCTGAGGAAGGCTGAGAGAGACACACAAACCAAACCCTGTCTGAAACTCTCTGTAATAGACTATTCAGAGGCACAGAGTCACAGAGATGCACAGCTTGGAACCAATCCCTCCTGTCCAACTCGTCCATACCAACCAGATATTCTCATCTCATTTCATTCCATTAGCTAGCACTTGGCTGATATCCCTCTAAACCCTTCCTATTCACATACTCATCCTGATGCCTTTTAAATGTCACAATTGTACCAGCCCCCATCACTTCCTCTGGCAGCTACCTGCATGCCCTTGAATAAGTGCTCAAACATTCATACTGTCGATACATACTCTAATAAACACCAACCTACGAAAGGCTATCATTGTCATTTTCAACCGACCCTCAGCTTGGGGGGTGGGGATATCTGTCAGAAAAGGCATAACTGTAAAGGTCTAAGAGGATTGTGAAGTGAGAGAGATGCACTGGAGAAGGGGGCAACAAGTTGCCAGATGGAGTATAATTTGGGAAAATGGGAAGTTGGTCATTTTGGAGGGGATAATAAAAGAACAGAGTGCTATTTAAATAGTGGAAACTGTAGAAAGCTGCACCACAAAGGGACCAGGGGGTAATTGTGCAGGAAACACAGAAAGCAGCAGATTCTGGGTCAGTCACGGAATCAAGGGTTCGGCTTCAGAATCGTCAAGTTTAAGGCAACACCGACACGGGTCAGGGGTTTCAGTAGCAATGGAGCTGGGGTGAGGGGGAGACAAGGAACGTTTAACAGAATTGAATTCCTGGTGTTTGTGATTGTGTGGATGTCTGATCAGAAGGTCACCTTGGGGTCAGATATAACAGCAATATTGTGAAGAATGTAGTGTACCTCAGATATTTCCCAGTGGGAGGGAGGGGCTCAGCAGTAAGGGAAAGGAATTTGTAATAGCAACTGAAGGCAATGGTTCTAACCATTACAATGTTTCATTGGAGAAAATTGCAGCTAACCGAGTAGTGGGAGCGTGGTAAGCAGTTTGATAACTGAATAACAGTGGAGTAATGGAGAGGGATGATGGGGAGGGAGAGCTGGGCAGTGTCAGTGTACATGTGAAACCTAACACGGTGCTTTTGGACAATGTCACCTCCTGGCAGTATGTTGGTGAGAAAAAGAAGGGTCCAAGGATAGACCCTTAGATTCCCTACAGTGTGGAAACAGTCACTTCGGCCCAACAAGTCCACACTGACCCTCCGAAGAGGAACCCATCCAGACCCATTCCCCTACGTTTACCACTGATTGATGCACCTAACACTACAGGCACCTTAGCATGGCCATTTCACCTGACCTGCATACCTTTGGACTGTGGGAAGAAACTGCAGCACCCGGAGGAAACCCACGCAGACACTGGGAGAAAGTGCAAACTCCACACAGACAGTCGCCCGAGTCTGGAATCGAACCTGGGTCCCTGATGCTGTGAGGCAGCAGTGCCCACCATTGAACCACCGTGCTGGCCAACCCTTGAGGGACACCACATACAATGAATTCAGAAAGGAAATCAGAGAGGGTATCACAGCTACAGAAGTTACCATTGTCGAGGACGGTCTGCCTACTGAGTCAGTATGGGTGGAAATTAGAAACAGTAAGGGAGCAGTCACCTCATTAGGGGTTTAATACAGCCCCCCCACCACCAACAGCAGCAGGGAGATTGAAGAAAGCATAGGTCAGCAGATTTTGGTAAGGAGTGAATGTAATAGGGTTGTTGTCTTGGGTGACTTTAACTTTCTCAATATAGATTGGAACCTCCTTCGAGCAGATGGTTTTGTAAGGTGTGTTCAGGAGGGTTTCCTAACTCAGCACCTTGAAGCGGCCGAAGAGGGGAGAGGCCATTTTGATTTTGGTGCTCGGCAATGAGCTGGGGCAGGTGTCAGATCTTGCAGTGAGAGAGCATTTTCGTAATAGTGACCACAACTGCCTCACATTCTATATAGCCATGGAGAAGGAGAGAAGCTGGCACAATGGGAGGATATTTAATTGGGGAAAAGGAAACTATGATACTATCAGACGTGAGTTGAGAACCATGGACTGGGAGCAATTATTCCATGGAAAGGCAACTATAGACATGTGGAGACGGTTTAAGGAACAGTTGTTGCGAGTGATGCACAAATGTGTCCCTCTGAGACAGGCAAGAAGGGGTAAGATAAAGGAACCTTGGTTGTCGAGAGCGGAGGAGCTTCTTTTCGAAAGAAAGAAGGCAGCTTACGTAAGGTGGAGGAAGGAAGGGTCTTGCTCAGCTCTAGAGGATTACAGGCAGGCGAGGAAGGAGCTCAATAATGGCCTGAGGAGAGCCAGGAGGGGGCAGCAAAAAAGCTTGGCAGGAAGGATGAGGGAGAATCCAAAGACATTTTACACGGATGTGAGGAGTAAGACAATGATCAAAGAAAGAGTAGGGCCGCTCAGGGATAGCATAGGGAACTTGTGTATAGAGTCTGAGGAGGCAGGGGAACCCCCTAAATGAGTTTTTTGCTTCTGTCGTTACTAAAGAAAAGGACCTTGTAGTGAATGACACCATTGAGGAGCAGGTAAGCATGCTGGAACGAATGGAGATTGAGGAAGCTGATGTGCTGAACATTTTGACAAACATTAAGATTGACAAGTCGCCAGGGCCAGACCAGATTTGTCCTCGGCTGCTTTGGGAAGTGAGAAATGTGATTGCTTCGCTGCTTGTGAAGATCCTTACACCCTCGGTCTCCATTGGAGTCGTACCTGAGGACTGGAGGGATGCAAATATAATTCCTCTCTTCAAGAAAGGAAATAGGGAAATCCCCAGCAATTACAGACCAGACATTCTCACGTCTGTCGTCTGTAAGGAGTTAGAAAGGATTCTGAGGGACAGGATTTATGAGCATCTGGAAGAGCATGGCTTGATTTAATGCAGTCAACACGGCTTTGTGAGGGGCAGGTCATGCCTCACAAACCTTACTGATTGCTTTGAGGATGTTACTCGGCAAGTTGATGAGGGTCGAGCTGTGGATGTGGTGTATATGGACTTCAGCAAGGCATTTGATAAGGTTCCCCATGGTAGGTTCATTCAGAAGGTCAGGAGGAATGGGATACCGGGAAACTTAGCTGTCTGGATACAGAATTGGCTGGCCGACAGAAGACAGCGAGTGGTAGTAGAAGGAAAATATTCTGCCTGGTAGTCAGTGGTGAGTGGTGTTCCACAGGGCTCTGTCCTTGGGCCTCTACTGTTTGTAAATTTTATTAATGACTTGGATGAGGGGATTGAAGGAGGGGTCAGCAAGTTTGCAGAAGACACAAAGGTTGGAGTGTCGTTGACAGTTTAGAGGGTTATTGTATGCTGCAGCGGGACATTGACAGGATGCAGAGATGGGCTGAGAGGTGGCAGATGGAGTTCAACCTGAATAAATGGAGGTGATGCATTTTGGAAGGTCAAATTTGAAAACTGAGTACAGGATTAAAGACAGGATTCTTGGCAGTGTGGCGAAACAGAGGGATCTTGGTGTGCAGGTACATAGATCCCTTAAAATGGCTACCCAAGTGGACAGGGTTGTTAAGAAAGCATATGGTGTATTGGCTTTGTGTTTAAGAGCCGTGAGATCTTGATACAGCTCTATAAAACTTCGGTTAGAACGCACTTGGAATACTGTGTCCAGTTCTGGTCGCCCTATTATAGGAAAGATGTGGATGCTTTGGAGAGGATTCAGAGGAGGTTTACCAGAATGCTGCCTGGAATGGAGGGCTTATCTAATAAAGAGAGATTGACTGAGCTCGGACTTCTTTCAGTGGAAAAAAGAAGGAAGACAGGGGACCTAATTGAGGTATACAAGATAATGAGAGGCATAGGTAGGGTTGATAGCCAGGCACTTTTTTCCCAGGGCAGAAATTGCTAACACGAGAGGTCATAGTTTTAAGCTGTTTGGAGGAAAATATAGAGGGGATGTCAGAGGCGGGTTCTTTAAGCAGAGAGTTGCGAGAGCATGGAATGCGTTGCAAGCAGCAGTTGTGGAAGCGAGGTCATTGGGGATATTTAAGTGACTGCTGGACATGCATATGGTCATAGAAATTTGAGGGTTCATACATTAGGTTTCCCTTACATGAGGATCGATGGTCGGCACAGCATCAAGGGCTGAAGGGCCTGTTCTGTGCTGTACTGTTCGATGTCCTATGTTCTATGTTCTATGAAGTGTATCTGTACCTTTCGACCATCTGCACCCTGTACTGACAGATAGTGCTCCCTCAATACCTTAGAAACCATCCCCTCAGTATGTTTATCCCCAAAGCACCTCGACAGAACATTCATGCCCTCAACACCTCAGAAAGCAAACCTGTTGCCCCCTTGGACCGTGTTCATCCCCAAACCTGTTCTCACTGCGATGACCCACAGCCACCTCCAAGATTGGAGCCCAGGGCCCAGAACAGTATTTGAGTCTCTGGATTGATCATACAATCCCTAAATGTGGAAGCAGGTCATTCGGCCTATCAGGTTCACACTGACCCTCGGCAGAACAGCCCATCCTCCCGCCCGCCCACCATCTCTGGATCCCTTCATTTCCTCTGACTAACCCACCCAGCCTGCACATCTTTGGACAGTGAGAGGGAACTGGAGCACCCGGAGGCTGACACGGGGAGAATGTGCCAACTCCACACAGACAGTCGCCCGAGGCTGGAATCGAACCCGGGTGGGGTGAGGCAAGACTGAGTCCCCGTGACGATCCCACCATCTCCTCCCCGTTGATGACCGTTTGATGTCTACACCCGGGGAGTATCGAACTTGTCTAGCGTTTATTTAAGAAAGATTAGGGACAAGGGCAATGACTCCACAAGCTCAAGATGCTTAGTCCCCCTCGAAAAAATATTTATATCAATTTCAAAAAGAGACTTTATTCACAAAAAAACTTTACGTACAAACATAGTCACTAAAGTTCTGTTCTGTACAGTCTGTACAACAAGTCTTTGCAATGACATATATCCTCCCCTTGCCTGATTAACTGAAATGTTAGCTCTGAGCTATTCCTTCTGAATGAACATCACAAAGTTACATTGAGAAGGATCTTTGTGAATTGCCTGTGTTCTGTATCTGTTCTCCCATGTACCCTGCCCTCCGAATACAATACCTTATAAAGCCTTAAACTTGTTTGTCAACTTTCAGCAGGAGCAGCCTCAGGGCATTGAACACAGACTGAATTACTCAGTGACGCTTGGATCAGGTCAAATTCTCAAGCAAACAGATGGCTGGGGAAATTCAGCAGAATTCAGCAGGTAGCCGCGGTGAAGAGAGAGGAACAATTCGCATTTCAAGTGACCCTTCCTCAAAACGGTCTGTTCTGAAGGAACTTTCCCGCAGAAATCACTGGATTGAAAGGTGAATTCTGTCTGTCTTAATCTCCCTCCCCCTTCAGAGATGCTGCCGGACATGCTGAGTTTCTTCCGCAATCTCTGTATTGATGGTTCAGGTCTCCAGCGCGTCCGTACAGATTGATTTTAGTGTTGAATTCTCAAGCTTGGTCGATTAAAGGGATTAAATCCCTCTGCTACAAAGGGGGGTCAGTTACCACAGCTAACAGGTTCGTGATGCCAACATTGTTGGCTCAATCTCTATCATGTCTGAAATTACAATGAAGGTCCCAGCTTCTAAACCTCACCCCTCACCTGAGGTGTGTGACCCACCAGTCCTCTCTCTCTGACAAGTCAGCAGCTCTCGGGTCCTCCTGGTCTATACTAACTTCCCAACTTTAAAAGGGCACTCCAGTAACAGAGCTCTTTACATGATTCAGGTCAAAATCCTGGAGGTCCCTCCCTAACATCACTGTGGGACACCCAAGGACTGCAGCAGGAGAGTACAGCTCAACCCCACCTTCCAGGCAACTATTAGAGGGTGTGGGAATCACATACAAGCCACATGTGAAAATAAGTTTTATAACAGGGTCACGGTGGATGGTCACTAACTCTGTTTCTGTACCTCTGTTCAAATAAGCGTAATGAAGAAGCAAAGGGTGGGTTGAAAATGACAAAGATAGCATTTCGCAGGTTGGTGTTTATTAGAGTTTGTATCGACAGTATGAATGTTTGAGCACTTATTTAAGGTAACTGCCAAAAGGAAGTGATGGTGGCTGGTACAATTGTGACATTTAAAAGGCATCAGGATGAGTGTGTGAATAGGAAGGGTTTAGAGGGACATCAGCCAAGTGCGAGCTAATGGAATGAAATGAGATGAGAATATCTGGTTGGTATGGACGCGTTGGACAGGAGGGTCCATTTCCAAGCTGTGCATCTCTGTGACTCTATGCCTCTGAATAGTCTATTAAAGAGACTTTCAGACAGGGTTTGGTTTGTGTCTCTCTCTCATGATTCCTCATAATCTGCAGACCCTATGTGTCCAAATATCCTCAAGAATCTATGAAATAGAAAAAAAGAGGGTCAGTGCTGAAGGAGTGCAGCACTGTCAGAGGGTCAGTGCTGAGGGAGTGCTGCACTGTCAGAGGGTCAGTACTGAGGGAGCACTGCACTGTCAGAGGGTCAGTACTGAGGGAGTGCTGAACTGTCAGAGGGTCAGTGCTGAGGGACTGGTGCACTGTCAGGGGGTCAGTACTGAGGGAGTGCTGCACTGTCAGAGGGTCAGTGCTGCGGGAGTGTTGCACTGTCAGGGGGTCAGTACTGAGGGAGTGCGGCACAGTCAGAAGGTCAGTACTGAGGGAGTGCTGCACTGTGAGAGGGTCAGAACTGAGGGAGTGTTGCACTGTCAGATGGTCAGTACTGAGGGAGTGCTGCACAGTCGGAGGGTCAACACTGAGGGAGTGCTGCACGGTCGGAGGGTCTGTTGTGAGGGAGTGTTGCACTGTCGGAGGGTCAGGACTGAGTGAGAGCTGCACTGTCGGAGGGTCAGTGCTGCGGGAGTGTTGCACTGTTAGAGGGTCAGTACTGAGGGAGTGCTGCACTGTCAGAGGGTCAGTAGTGAGGGACGGCTGCAGCGTCAGAAGGTTCGTCCTGAGGGAGTGTTGCACTGTCAGATGGTCAGTACTGAGGGATTGCTGCACTGTCGGTGGGTCAACACTGAGGGAGTGCTGCACTGTCGGAGGGTCAGTAGTGAGGGAGTGTTGCACTGTCGGAGGGTCAGTACTGAGGGAGAGCTGCACTGTCAGAGGGTCAACACTGAGGGAATGCTGCACTGTCAGAGTGTCAGTACTGAGGGACTGCTGCACTGTCGGAGGGTCAACACAGAGGGAGTGCTGCACTGTCGGAGGGTCAATACTGAGGGAATGCTGCACTGCCAGAGGGTCAGTACTGAGGGAGAGCTGCACTGTCGGAGGGTCAGCACTGATGGACTGCCGCACTGTCGGAGGGTCAACACTGAGGGAGTGCTGCACTGTCAGTGGATCAGTTCTGAAGGAGTGCTGCACTGTCAGAGTTTCAGTACTGAGGGATTGCTGCACTGTCAGAGGGTCAGTAATGAGGGAGTGCAGCACTGTTAGATGGTCAGAACTGAGGGAGTCCTGCACTATCAGAGGTTCAGTACTGAGGGATTGCTGCACTGTCAGAGGGTCAGTAATGAAGGAGTGCTGCACTGTTAGATGGTCAGTACTGAGGGTGTGCTGCACTGGCAGAGGGTCAGTACTGAGGGAGTGCTGCACTGTCAGAGGGTCAGTACTGAGGTAGCGCTGCACTTTTATATGGTCAGTTCTGAGGGAATGCTGCACTTTCAAAGGGTCAGTACTGAGGGAGTGCTGCACTGTCAGAGGGTCAGTACTGGGGGAGTGTTGCACTGTCAGTGGGTCAGTACTGAGGGAATGCTGCTCTGTCATAGGGTCAGTACTGACGGAGTGCTGCACTGTCAGTGGATCTGTACTGAGGGAGTGCTGCACTGTCAGAGGGTCAGTACTGAGGTAGCGCTGCACTTTTATATGGTCAGTTCTGAGGGAATGCTGCACTTTCAAAGGGTCAGTACTGAGGGAGTGCTGCACTGTCAGAGGGTCAGTACTGGGGGGTGTTGCACTGTCAGTGGGTCAGTACTGAGGGAATGCTGCACTGTCAGAGGGTCAGTATTGAGGGAATGCTGCACTGTCAGATGGTCAGTACTGAGGTATTGCTGCACTGTCAGAGGGTGAGTACTGAGGTAGCGCTGCACTGTTAAATGGTCAGGACTGAGGGAATGCTGCACAGTCAGAGGGTCAGTACTGATGGAGTGCTGCACTGTCAGTGGGTCAGTAATGAGGGAGTGTTGCACTGTCGGAGGGTCAACACTGAGGGAATGCTGCACTGTCAGAGTGTCAGTACTGAGGGACTGCTGCACTGTCGGAGGGTCAACACAGAGGGAGTGCTGCACTGTCGGAGGGTCAATATTGAGGGAATGCTGCACTGCCAGAGGGTCAGTACTGAGGGAGAGCTGCACTGTCGGAGGGTCAGTACTGAGGGACTGCTGCACTGTCGGAGGGTCAACACTGAGGGAGTGCTGCACTATCGGAGGGCCAACACTGAGGGAATGCTGCACTGTCGGAGGGTCAGTACTGAGGGAGAGCTGCACTGTCAGAGGGTCAACACTGAGGGAATGCTGCACTGTCAGAGTGTCAGTACTGAGGGAGAGCTGCACTGTCAGAGGGTCAACACTGAGGGAATGCGGCACTGTCAGAGGGTCAGTACTGAGGGACTGCTGCACTGTCGGAGGGTCATTACTGAGGGAGTGCTGCACTGTCAGAGGGACAGTACTGAGGGAGTGCAGTAATGTCAGAGGGTTAGTAATGTGGGAGTGCTGCACTGTCAGAGGGTCAGTACTGAGGGAGTGCTGCACTGTCAGAGGGTCAGTTCTGAGGGAGTGCAGTAATGTCAATGCGTTAGTACTGTGGGAGTGCTGCACTGTCAGATGGTCAGTAATGTGGGAGTGCTGCACTGTCAGAGGGTCAGTACTGAGGGAATGCTGCACTGTCACATGATCAGTACTGACGGAGTGCTGCACTGTCAGAGGGTGAGGACTGGGTTAGCGCTGCACTGCTAATTGGTCAGGACTTAGGGAATGCTGCGCTGTCAGAGGGTGAGTACTGAGGGATTGCCGCACTGTCAGAGGAACAGTCGTGAGGGAATGCTGCACTGTCAGAGGGTCAGTACTGAGGGAGTGCTGCACTGTCAGAGGGCTAGTACTGAGGGAGTGCTGCACTGTCAGAGGGACAGTACTGAGGGAGTGCTGCACTGTCAGAGGGTGAATACTGAGGTAGCGCTGCAGTGTTAGATGGTCAGTACTGACGGAGTACTGCACTTTCAGAGGGTCAGTACTGAGGGAGTGCTGCACTGTCAGAGGGTCTGTACTGTGGGAGCACTACACTGTTAGATTGTCAGAACTAAAGGATCGCTGCACTGTCATCGGGCTGTAAGGTCATAGGGTCAGTTCTGCGGGAATGCTGCACTGTCAGAGGGTCAGTAATGAGGGAGTGCTGCACTGTCAGATGGTCAGTAATGAGGGAGTGTTGCACTGTCAGAGGGTCAGTACTGATGGAGTGCTGCACTGTCAGATGGTCAGTAATGAGGGGGTGTTGCACTGTCAGAGGGTCAGTACTGAGGGAATGCTGCACTGTCTGAGGATCAGTATTGAGGGAATGCCAGTCTGTTAGAGGGTCAGTACTGAGGGTGTGTTGCGCTGTCAGAGAGTCAGTACTGAGGGAATACTGCACTGTCAGATGGTCAGTACTGAGGGAATTCTGCACTGTCAGAGGGTGAGTACTGAGGTAGCGCTGCACTGTTAGATGATCAGGACTGAGGGAGTGCTGCACTGTCAGAGGGTCAGTAATGTGTGTGTGCTACGCATTCAGAGGGTCAGAGCTGAGGGAGTGCTGCATTGTCAGTGGGTCAGTACTGAGTGAGTGCTGCACTGTCAGAGGGTGAGTACTGAGGAAGCGCTGCACTGTTAGATGGTCAGGACTGAGGGAGTGCTGCATTGTCAGAGGGTCAGTACTGAGGGAGTGCTGCACTGTCAGAGGGTGAGTACTGAGGTAGCGCTGCACTGTTAGATGGTCAGGACTGAGGGAGTGCTGCACTGTCAGAGGGTCAGTACTGAGGGAGTGCTGCACTGTCAGTGGATCAGTACTGAGGGAATGCTGCTCTGTCATAGGGTCAGTACTGACGGAGTGCTGCACTGTCAGTGGATCTGTACTGAGGGAGTGCTGCACTGTCAGAGGGTCAGTACTGAGGGAGTGCTGCACTGTCAGAGGGTCAGTACTGAGGGAATGCTGCACTGTCAGAGGGTCGGTACTGCGCAGGCGGTGCATTCCCAGACGGTCAGCCCTGAGGGAGTGCCGCACTGTCAGAGGGTGAGTACTGAGGTAGCACTGCACTGTTAGATGGTCAGTACTGATGGAGTGCTGCACTGTCAGAGGGTCAGTACTGAGGGAGTGCTGCACTTTCAGATGGTCAGTACTGAGGGAGTGCTGCACTGTCAGGGGGTCAGTACTGAGGGAGTGTTGCACTGTCAGAGGGTCAGTACTGAGGGAGTGCTGCACTGTCAGAGTGTCTGTACTGAGGGAGCGGTGCATTCTCAGAGGTTCAGTACTGAGGGATTGTTGCACTGTCAGAGGGTCAGTAAAGAGGTAGTGCTGCACTGTTAGATGGTCAGTACTGAGGGAGTGCTGCACTGGCAGAGGGACAGTACTGAGGGAGTGCTGCACTGTCAGAGTGTCAGTACTGAGATAGCGCTGCACTGTTATATGGTCAGTACTGAGGGAATGCTGCACTTTCAAATGGTCAGTACTCAGGGAGTGCTGCACTGTCAGAGGGTCAGTAATGAGGGAGTGTTGCACTGTTAAATGGTCAGGACTGAGGGAATGCTGCACTGTCAGAGGGTGAGTACGGAGGTAGCGCTGCACGGTTAGATGGTCAGGACTGAGGGATTGCTGCACAGTCAGAGGGTCAGTACTGATGGAGTGCTGCACTGTCAGATGGTCAGTAATGAGGGAGTGTTGCACTGTCAGGGGGTCAGTACTGAGGGAATGCTGCACTGTCTGAGGATCAGTATTGAGGGAATGCCAGTCTGTTAGAGGGTCAGTACTGAGGGTGTGTTGCACTGTCAGAGGGTCAGTACTGAGGGAATTCTGCACTGTCAGAGGGTGAGTACTGAGGGAGTGCTGCACTGTTAGATGATCAGGACTGAGGGAGTGCTGCACTGTCAGAGGGTTAGTAATGTGTGTGTGCTACGCATTCAGAGGGTCAGTGCTGAGGGTGTGCTGCATTGTCAGTGGGTCAGTACTGAGTGAGTGCTGCACTGTCAGAGGGTCAGTACTGTGGAAATGCTGCACTGTCAGATGGTCAATACTGAGGGAGTGCTGCACTGTCAGAGGGTGAGTACTGAGGAAGCGCTGCACTGTTAGATGGTCAGGACTGAGGGAGTGCTGCACTGTCAGAGGGTCAGTACTGTGGGAGTGCTGCACTGTCAGAGGGTGAGTACTGAGGTAGCGCTGCACTGTTAGATGGTCAGGACTGAGGGAGTGCTGCATAGTCAGAGTGTCAGTACTGATGGAGTGCTGCACTGTCAGAGGGTCAGTAATGAGGGAGTGTTGCACTGTCAGAGGGTCAGTACTGAGGGAATGATGCACTGTCTGAGAGTCAGTACTGAGGGAATGCTGCACTGTCAGAGGGTCAGTCCTGAGCGTGTGTTGCACTGTCAGAGGGTCAGTACGGAGGGAATACTGCACTGTCAGATGGTCAGTACTGAGGGAATGCTGAGCTGTCAGAGGGTGAGTACTGAAGTAGCGCTGCATTGTTCAATGGTCAGGACTGAGGGAGTGCTGCACTGTCAGAGGGTCAGTAATGTGGGTGTGCTGTACTGACAGAAGGTCAGTCCTGAGGGAGTGCTGCACTGTCAGAGGGTCAGTACTGAGGGAGTGCTGCACTGTCAGAGGGTCTGTACTGTGGGAGCACTACACTGTTAGATTGTCAGAACGAAAGGATCGCTGCACTGTCATCGGGCTGTAAGGTCATAGGGTCAGTTCTGCGGGAATGCTGCACTGTCAGAGGGTCAGTAATGAGGGAGTGCTGCACTGTCAGATGGTCAGTAATGAGGGAGTGTTGCACTGTCAGAGGGTCAGTACTGATGGAGTGCTGCACTGTCAGATGGTCAGTAATGAGGGGGTGTTGCACTGTCAGAGGGTCAGTACTGAGGGAATGCTGCACTGTCTGAGGATCAGTATTGATGGAATGCCAGTCTGTTAGAGGGTCAGTACTGAGGGTGTGTTGCGCTGTCAGAGAGTCAGTACTGAGGGAATACTGCACTGTCAGATGGTCAGTACTGAGGGAATTCTGCACTGTCAGAGGGTGAGTACTGAGGTAGCGCTGCACTGTTAGATGATCAGGACTGAGGGAGTGCTGCACTGTCAGAGGGTCAGTAATGTGTGTGTGCTACGCATTCAGAGGGTCAGAGCTGAGGGAGTGCTGCATTGTCAGTGGGTCAGTACTGAGTGAGTGCTGCACTGTCAGAGGGTGAGTACTGAGGTAGCGCTGCACTGTTAGATGGTCAGGACTGAGGGAGTGCTGCACTGTCAGAGGGTCAGTACTGAGGGAGCGCTGCACTGTCAGTGGATCAGTACTGAGGGAATGCTGCTCTGTCATAGGGTCAGTACTGACGGAGTGCTGCACTGTCAGTGGATCTGTACTGAGGGAGTGCTGCACTGTCAGAGGGTCAGTACTGAGGGAGTGCTGCACTGTCAGAGGGTCAGTACTGAGGGAATGCTGCACTGTCAGAGGGTCGGTACTGCGCAGGCGGTGCATTCCCAGACGGTCAGCCCTGAGGGAGTGCCGCACTGTCAGAGGGTGAGTACTGAGGTAGCACTGCACTGTTAGATGGTCAGTACTGATGGAGTGCTGCACTGTCAGAGGGTCAGTACTGAGGGAGTGCTGCACTTTCAGATGGTCAGTACTGAGGGAGTGCTGCACTGTCAGGGGGTCAGTACTGAGGGAGTGTTGCACTGTCAGAGGGTCAGTACTGAGGGAGTGCTGCACTGTCAGAGTGTCTGTACTGAGGGAGCGGTGCATTCTCAGAGGTTCAGTACTGAGGGATTGTTGCACTGTCAGAGGGTCAGTAAAGAGGTAGTGCTGCACTGTTAGATGGTCAGTACTGAGGGAGTGCTGCACTGGCAGAGGGACAGTACTGAGGGAGTGCTGCACTGTCAGAGTGTCAGTACTGAGATAGCGCTGCACTGTTATATGGTCAGTACTGAGGGAATGCTGCACTTTCAAATGGTCAGTACTCAGGGAGTGCTGCACTGTCAGAGGGTCAGTAATGAGGGAGTGTTGCACTGTTAAATGGTCAGGACTGAGGGAATGCTGCACTGTCAGAGGGTGAGTACGGAGGTAGCGCTGCACGGTTAGATGGTCAGGACTGAGGGATTGCTGCACAGTCAGAGGGTCAGTACTGATGGAGTGCTGCACTGTCAGATGGTCAGTAATGAGGGAGTGTTGCACTGTCAGGGGGTCAGTACTGAGGGAATGCTGCACTGTCTGAGGATCAGTATTGAGGGAATGCCAGTCTGTTAGAGGGTCAGTACTGAGGGTGTGTTGCACTGTCAGAGGGTCAGTACTGAGGGAATTCTGCACTGTCAGAGGGTGAGTACTGAGGTAGCGCTGCACTGTTAGATGATCAGGACTGAGGGAGTGCTGCACTGTCAGAGGGTCAGTAATGTGTGTGTGCTACGCATTCAGAGGGTCAGAGCTGAGGGAGTGCTGCATTGTCAGTGGGTCAGTACTGAGTGAGTGCTGCACTGTCAGAGGGTGAGTACTGAGGTAGCGCTGCACTGTTAGATGGTCAGGACTGAGGGAGTGCTGCACTGTCAGAGGGTCAGTACTGAGGGAGCGCTGCACTGTCAGTGGATCAGTACTGAGGGAATGCTGCTCTGTCATAGGGTCAGTACTGACGGAGTGCTGCACTGTCAGTGGATCTGTACTGAGGGAGTGCTGCACTGTCAGAGGGTCAGTACTGAGGGAGTGCTGCACTGTCAGAGGGTCAGTACTGAGGGAATGCTGCACTGTCAGAGGGTCGGTACTGCGCAGGCGGTGCATTCCCAGACGGTCAGCCCTGAGGGAGTGCCGCACTGTCAGAGGGTGAGTACTGAGGTAGCACTGCACTGTTAGATGGTCAGTACTGATGGAGTGCTGCACTGTCAGAGGGTCAGTACTGAGGGAGTGCTGCACTTTCAGATGGTCAGTACTGAGGGAGTGCTGCACTGTCAGGGGGTCAGTACTGAGGGAGTGTTGCACTGTCAGAGGGTCAGTACTGAGGGAGTGCTGCACTGTCAGAGTGTCTGTACTGAGGGAGCGGTGCATTCTCAGAGGTTCAGTACTGAGGGATTGTTGCACTGTCAGAGGGTCAGTAAAGAGGTAGTGCTGCACTGTTAGATGGTCAGTACTGAGGGAGTGCTGCACTGGCAGAGGGACAGTACTGAGGGAGTGCTGCACTGTCAGAGTGTCAGTACTGAGATAGCGCTGCACTGTTATATGGTCAGTACTGAGGGAATGCTGCACTTTCAAATGGTCAGTACTCAGGGAGTGCTGCACTGTCAGAGGGTCAGTAATGAGGGAGTGTTGCACTGTTAAATGGTCAGGACTGAGGGAATGCTGCACTGTCAGAGGGTGAGTACGGAGGTAGCGCTGCACGGTTAGATGGTCAGGACTGAGGGATTGCTGCACAGTCAGAGGGTCAGTACTGATGGAGTGCTGCACTGTCAGATGGTCAGTAATGAGGGAGTGTTGCACTGTCAGGGGGTCAGTACTGAGGGAATGCTGCACTGTCTGAGGATCAGTATTGAGGGAATGCCAGTCTGTTAGAGGGTCAGTACTGAGGGTGTGTTGCACTGTCAGAGGGTCAGTACTGAGGGAATTCTGCACTGTCAGAGGGTGAGTACTGAGGTAGCGCTGCACTGTTAGATGATCAGGACTGAGGGAGTGCTGCACTGTCAGAGGGTTAGTAATGTGTGTGTGCTACGCATTCAGAGGGTCAGTGCTGAGGGTGTGCTGCATTGTCAGTGGGTCAGTACTGAGTGAGTGCTGCACTGTCAGAGGGTCAGTACTGTGGAAATGCTGCACTGTCAGATGGTCAATACTGAGGGAGTGCTGCACTGTCAGAGGGTGAGTACTGAGGAAGCGCTGCACTGTTAGATGGTCAGGACTGAGGGAGTGCTGCACTGTCAGAGGGTCAGTACTGTGGGAGTGCTGCACTGTCAGAGGGTGAGTACTGAGGTAGCGCTGCACTGTTAGATGGTCAGGACTGAGGGAGTGCTGCATAGTCAGAGTGTCAGTACTGATGGAGTGCTGCACTGTCAGAGGGTCAGTAATGAGGGAGTGTTGCACTGTCAGAGGGTCAGTACTGAGGGAATGATGCACTGTCTGAGAGTCAGTACTGAGGGAATGCTGCACTGTCAGAGGGTCAGTCCTGAGCGTGTGTTGCACTGTCAGAGGGTCAGTACGGAGGGAATACTGCACTGTCAGATGGTCAGTACTGAGGGAATGCTGAGCTGTCAGAGGGTGAGTACTGAAGTAGCGCTGCATTGTTCAATGGTCAGGACTGAGGGAGTGCTGCACTGTCAGAGGGTCAGTAATGTGGGTGTGCTGTACTGACAGAAGGTCAGTCCTGAGGGAGTGCTGCACTGTCAGAGGGTCAGTACTGAGGGAGTGCTGAACTGTCAGATGGTCTGTACTGAGGGAGTGCTGCACTGTCAGAGGTTCAGTACTGAGGGAGTGCTGCACTGTCAGAGAGTCAGTAATGAGGGAGTGCTGCACTGTTGTATGGTCAGGACTGAGGGAGTGCTGCACTGTCAGAGGGTCAGGACTGAGGGAGGGCTGCACTGTCAGATGGTCAGTACTGAGGGAGTGCTGCACTGTCAGAGGATCAGTACTGAGGGGGTGCTGCACTTTCAGAGGGTCAGTACTGAGGGAGTGCTGCACTGTCAGAGGATCAGTACTGAGGGGGTGCTGCACTTTCAGAGGGTCAGTACTGAGGGAGTGCTGCACTGTCAGTGGATCAGTACTGAGGGAATGCTGCTCTGTCATAGTGTCAGTACTGACGGAGTGCTGCACTGTCAGTGGATCTGTACTGAGGGAGTGCTGCACTGTCAGAGGGTCAGTACTGAGGGAGTGCTGCACTGTCAGAGGGTCAGTACTGAGGGAATGCTGCACTGTCTGTTGGTCAGTAATGTGGAATTGCTGCACTCTGAGAGGGTCAGTACTGAGAGAGTGCTGCACTGTCTCAGGGTCAGTAATGAGGGAGTACTGCACTGTGAGAGGATCAGTACTGAGGGAGTGCTGCACTGTCAGAGGGTCAGTACTGAGGGAGTGCTGCACTGTCTGATGGTCAGTAATGAGGATGTGCTGCACTGTGAGAGGATCAGTACTGAGGGAGTGCTGCACTGTCAGAGGGTCAGTACTGAGGGAGTGCTGCACTGTCAGAGGGTCAGTACTGAGGGAATGCTGCACTGTCAGAGGGTCAGTACTGAGCAGGCGGTGCATTCCCAGACGGTCAGTCCTGAGGGAGTGCCGCACTGTCAGAGGGTGAGTACTGAAGTAGCGCTGCACTGTTAGATGGTCAGTACTGATGGAGTGCTGCACTGTCAGTGGATCAGTACTGAAGGAGTGCTGCACTGTCAGAGTTTCAGTACTGAGGGATTGCTGCACTGTCAGAGGGTTAGTAATGAGGGAGAGCTGCACTGTTAGATGGTCAGTACTGAGGGGGTGCTGCACTATCAGATGTTCAGTACTGAGGGATTGCTGCACTGTAAGAGGGTCAGTACTGAGCAGGCGGTGCATTCCCAGACGGTCAGTCCTGAGGGAGTGCCGCACTGTCAGAGGGTGAGTACTGAGGTAGCGCTGCACTGTTAGATGGTCAGTACTGATGGAGTGCTGCACTGTCAGAGGGTCAGTACTGTGGGAGTGCTGCACTTTCAGATGGTCAGTCCTGAGGGAGTGCTGCACTGTCAGGGGGTCAGTACTGAGGGAGTGCTGCACTGTCAGAGGGTCAGTACTGAGGGAGTGCTGCACTGTCAGAGTGTCTGTACTGAGGGAGCGGTGCATTCTCAGAGGGTCAGTAATGAGGGAGTGCTGCACTGTGAGAGTGTCTGTACTGAGGGAGCGGTGCATTCTCAGAGGGTCAGTACTGAGGGAGTGCTTCACTGTGAGAGGGTCTGTACTGAGGGAATGCTGCACTATCAGAAAGTCAGTACTGAGGGAGTGCTGCACTGTCAGAGGGTCAGCACTGAGGGAGTGCTGCACTGTCATCGAGTCAGTATTGAGGGAGCGGTGCATTCACTGAGGGTTAGTACTGAGGGAGTGCTGCACTGTCAAAGAGATGCACTGCCAGAGGGTCAGTACTGAGGGTGTACCGCACTGTCACACGGTCGGTATGGGGGCATTGCCACTCTGTCACATGGTTAGTACTGAGGAAGTTCTGCACTGTGTGAGCGTCAGTACTGAGGGAGCGCCGCACTGTCAAAGGGTCAGTACTGAGGGAGTGCTGCACTGCCAGAGGGTGAGTCCTGAGGGATCACTGCACTGTCGAACAGTCTGTAGTGAGGGACAGCTGCATTACCAGACAGCCATTTCTGAGGATTACGACACTGTCAAAGGGTCAGTACTGAGGGAGCACTACACTGTCAGAGAGTCAGTACTGAGGGAGCATGCATTATCAAAAGGTCACTACTGAGGGAGCGCCACACAGTGAGAGTGTCAATTCTGAGTCAGTGCAATTTCAGAGGGTCAGTACAGAGAGAGTGCTGCACAGTCAGAGGGTCAGTACTGAGAGAGTGCTGCACTGTCAGAGGGTCAGTTCTGAGGGAGTGCTGCACTGTCAGAGGGTCAGTGCTGCGGGAGTGTTGCACTGTCAGGGGGTCAGTACTGAGGGAGTGCTGCACTGTCAGTGGATCAGTACTGAGGGAATGCTGCTCTGTCATAGGGTCAGTACTGACGGAGTGCTGCACTGTCAGTGGATCTGTACTGAGGGAGTGCTGCACTGTCAGAGGGTCAGTACTGAGGGAGTGCTGCACTGTCAGAGGGTCAGTACTGAGGGAATGCTGCACTGTCAGAGGGTCGGTACTGCGCAGGCGGTGCATTCCCAGACGGTCAGCCCTGAGGGAGTGCCGCACTGTCAGAGGGTGAGTACTGAGGTAGCACTGCACTGTTAGATGGTCAGTACTGATGGAGTGCTGCACTGTCAGAGGGTCAGTACTGAGGGAGTGCTGCACTTTCAGATGGTCAGTACTGAGGGAGTGCTGCACTGTCAGGGGGTCAGTACTGAGGGAGTGTTGCACTGTCAGAGGGTCAGTACTGAGGGAGTGCTGCACTGTCAGAGTGTCTGTACTGAGGGAGCGGTGCATTCTCAGAGGTTCAGTACTGAGGGATTGTTGCACTGTCAGAGGGTCAGTAAAGAGGTAGTGCTGCACTGTTAGATGGTCAGTACTGAGGGAGTGCTGCACTGGCAGAGGGACAGTACTGAGGGTGTGCTGCACTGTCAGAGTGTCAGTACTGAGATAGCGCTGCACTGTTATATGGTCAGTACTGAGGGAATGCTGCACTTTCAAATGGTCAGTACTCAGGGAGTGCTGCACTGTCAGAGGGTCAGTAATGAGGGAGTGTTGCACTGTTAAATGGTCAGGACTGAGGGAATGCTGCACTGTCAGAGGGTGAGTACGGAGGTAGCGCTGCACGGTTAGATGGTCAGGACTGAGGGATTGCTGCACAGTCAGAGGGTCAGTACTGATGGAGTGCTGCACTGTCAGATGGTCAGTAATGAGGGAGTGTTGCACTGTCAGGGGGTCAGTACTGAGGGAATGCTGCACTGTCTGAGGATCAGTATTGAGGGAATGCCAGTCTGTTAGAGGGTCAGTACTGAGGGTGTGTTGCACTGTCAGAGGGTGAGTACTGAGGAAGCGCTGCACTGTTAGATGGTCAGGACTGAGGGAGTGCTGCACTGTCAGAGGGTCAGTACTGAGGGAGTGCTGCACTGTTAGATGATCAGGACTGAGGGAGTGCTGCACTGTCAGAGGGTTAGTAATGTGTGTGTGCTACGCATTCAGAGGGTCAGTGCTGAGGGTGTGCTGCATTGTCAGTGGGTCAGTACTGAGTGAGTGCTGCACTGTCAGAGGGTCAGTACTGTGGAAATGCTGCACTGTCAGATGGTCAATACTGAGGGAGTGCTGCACTGTCAGAGGGTGAGTACTGAGGAAGCGCTGCACTGTTAGATGGTCAGGACTGAGGGAGTGCTGCACTGTCAGAGGGTCAGTACTGTGAGAGTGCTGCACTGTCAGAGGGTGAGTACTGAGGTAGCGCTGCACTGTTAGATGGTCAGGACTGAGGGAGTGCTGCATAGTCAGAGTGTCAGTACTGATGGAGTGCTGCACTGTCAGAGGGTCAGTAATGAGGGAGTGTTGCACTGTCAGAGGGTCAGTACTGAGGGAATGATGCACTGTCTGAGAGTCAGTACTGAGGGAATGCTGCACTGTCAGAGGGTCAGTCCTGAGCGTGTGTTGCACTGTCAGAGGGTCAGTACGGAGGGAATACTGCACTGTCAGATGGTCAGTACTGAGGGAATGCTGAGCTGTCAGAGGGTGAGTACTGAAGTAGCGCTGCATTGTTCAATGGTCAGGACTGAGGGAGTGCTGCACTGTCAGAGGGTCAGTAATGTGGGTGTGCTGTACTGACAGAAGGTCAGTCCTGAGGGAGTGCTGCACTGTTGTATGGTCAGGACTGAGGGAGTGCTGCACTGTCAGAGGGTCAGGACTGAGGGAGGGCTGCACTGTCAGATGGTCTGTACTGAGGGAGTGCTGCACTGTCAGAGGATCAGTACTGAGGGGGTGCTGCACTTTCAGAGGGTCAGTACTGAGGGAGTGCTGCACTGTCAGTGGATCAGTACTGAGGGAATGCTGCTCTGTCATAGTGTCAGTACTGACGGAGTGCTGCACTGTCAGTGGATCTGTACTGAGGGAGTGCTGCACTGTCAGAGGGTCAGTACTGAGGGAGTGCTGCACTGTCAGAGGGTCAGTACTGAGGGAATGCTGCACTGTCTGTTGGTCCGTAATGTGGATTTGCTGCACTCTGAGAGGGTCAGTACTGAGAGAGTGCTGCACTGTCTCAGGGTCAGTAATGAGGGAGTACTGCACTGTGAGAGGATCAGTACTGAGGGAGTGCTGCACTGTCAGAGGGTCAGTACTGAGGGAGTGCTGCACTGTCTGATGGTCAGTAATGAGGATGTGCTGCACTGTGAGAGGATCAGTACTGAGGGAGTGCTGCACTGTCAGAGGGTCAGTACTGAGGGAGTGCTGCACTGTCAGAGGGTCAGTACTGAGGGAATGCTGCACTGTCAGAGGGTCAGTACTGAGCAGGCGGTGCATTCCCAGACGGTCAGTCCTGAGGGAGTGCCGCACTGTCAGAGGGTGAGTACTGAAGTAGCGCTGCACTGTTAGATGGTCAGTACTGATGGAGTGCTGCACTGTCAGTGGATCAGTACTGAAGGAGTGCTGCACTGTCAGAGTTTCAGTACTGAGGGATTGCTGCACTGTCAGAGGGTTAGTAATGAGGGAGAGCTGCACTGTTAGATGGTCAGTACTGAGGGGGTGCTGCACTATCAGATGTTCAGTACTGAGGGATTGCTGCACTGTAAGAGGGTCAGTACTGAGCAGGCGGTGCATTCCCAGACGGTCAGTCCTGAGGGAGTGCCGCACTGTCAGAGGGTGAGTACTGAGGTAGCGCTGCACTGTTAGATGGTCAGTACTGATGGAGTGCTGCACTGTCAGAGGGTCAGTACTGTGGGAGTGCTGCACTTTCAGATGGTCAGTGCTGAGGGAGTGCTGCACTGTCAGGGGGTCAGTACTGAGGGAGTGCTGCACTGTCAGAGGGTCAGTACTGAGGGAGTGCTGCACTGTCAGAGTGTCTGTACTGAGGGAGCGGTGCATTCTCAGAGGGTCAGTAATGAGGGAGTGCTGCACTGTGAGAGTGTCTGTACTGAGGGAGCGGTGCATTCTCAGAGGGTCAGTACTGAGGGAGTGCTTCACTGTGAGAGGGTCTGTACTGAGGGAATGCTGCACTATCAGAAGGTCAGTACTGAGGGAGTGCTGCACTGTCAGAGGGTCAGCACTGAGGGAGTGCTGCACTGTCATAGAGTCAGTATTGAGGGAGCGGTGCATTCACTGAGGGTTAGTACTGAGGGAGTGCTGCACTGTCAAAGAGATGCACTGCCAGAGGGTCAGTACTGAGGGTGTACCGCACTGTCACACGGTCGGTATGGGGGCATTGCCACTCTGTCACATGGTTAGTACTGAGGAAGTTCTGCACTGTGTGAGCGTCAGTACTGAGGGAGCGCCGCACTGTCAAAGGGTCAGTACTGAGGGAGTGCTGCACTGCCAGAGGGTGAGTCCTGAGGGATCACTGCACTGTCGAACAGTCTGTAGTGAGGGACAGCTGCATTACCAGACAGCCATTTCTGAGGATTACGACACTGTCAAAGGGTCAGTACTGAGGGAGCACTACACTGTCAGAGAGTCAGTACTGAGGGAGCATGCATTATCAAAAGGTCACTACTGAGGGAGCGCCACACAGTGAGAGTGTCAATTCTGAGTCAGTGCAATTTCAGAGGGTCAGTACAGAGAGAGTGCTGCACAGTCAGAGGGTCAGTACTGAGAGAGTGCTGCACTGTCAGAGGGTCAGTTCTGAGGGAGTGCTGCACTGTCAGAGGGTCAGTGCTGCGGGAGTGTTGCACTGTCAGGGGGTCAGTACTGAGGGAGTGCTGCACTGTGAGAGGGTCAGAACTGAGGGAGTGTTGCACTGTCAGAGGGTCAACACTGAGGGAATGCTGCACTGTCAGAGTGTCAGTACTGAGGGACTGCTGCACTGTCGGAGGGTCAACACAGAGGGAGTGCTGCACTGTCGGAGGGTCAATACTGAGGGAATGCTGCACTGCCAGAGGGTCAGTACTGAGGGAGAGCTGCACTGTCGGAGGGTCAGCACTGATGGACTGCCGCACTGTCGTGGGGTCAACACTGAAGGAGTGCTGCACTGTCAGTGGATCAGTACTGAAGGAGTGCTGCACTGTCAGAGTTTCAGTACTGAGGGATTGCTGCACTGTCAGAGGGTTAGTAATGAGGGAGTGCTGCACTGTTATATGGTCAGTACTGTGGGGGTGCTGCACTATCAGAGGTTCAGTACTGAGGGATTGCTGCACTGTCAGAGGGTCAGTAATGAGGGAGTGCTGCACTGTTAGATGGTCAGTACTGAGGGAGTGCTGCACTGGCAGAGGGTCAATACTGAGGGAGTGCTGCACTGTCAGAGGGTCAGTAATGAGGGAGTGTTGCACTGTCGGAGGGTCAGTACTGAGGGAGAGCTGCACTGTCAGAGGGTCAACACTGAGGGAATGCTGCACTGTCAGAGTGTCAGTACTGAGGGACTGCTGCACTGTCGGAGGGTCAACACAGAGGGAGTGCTGCACTGTCGGAGGGTCAATATTGAGGGAATGCTGCACTGCCAGAGGGTCAGTACTGAGGGAGAGCTGCACTGTCGGAGGGTCAGTACTGAGGGACTGCTGCACTGTCGGAGGGTCAACACTGAGGGAGTGCTGCACTATCGGAGCGCCAACACTGAGGGAATGCTGCACTGTCGGAGGGTCAGTACTGAGGGAGAGCTGCACTGTCAGAGGGTCAACACTGAGGGAATGCTGCACTGTCAGAGTGTCAGTACAGAGGGAGAGCTGCACTGTCAGAGGGTCAACACTGAGGGAATGCGGCACTGTCAGAGGGTCAGTACTGAGGGACTGCTGCACTGTCGGAGGGTCAGTACTGAGGGAGTGCAGTAATGTCAGAGGGTTAGTAATGTGGGAGTGCTGCACTGTCAGAGGGTCAGTACTGAGGGAGTGCTGCACTGTCAGAGGTTCAGTTCTGAGGGAGTGCAGTAATGTCAATGCGTTAGTACTGTCGGAGTGCTGCACTGTCAGATGGTCAGTACTGAGGGAATGCTGCACTCTCACATGATCAGGACTGAGGGAGTGCTGCACTGTCAGAGGGTGAGGACTGGGTTAGCGCTGCACTGATAATTGGTCAGGACTGAGGGAATGCTGCGCTGTCAGAGGGTGAGTACTGAGGGATTGCCGCACTGTCAGAGGAACAGTCGTGAGGGAGTGCTTTACTGTCAGAGGGTCAGTACTGAGGGAGTGCTGCACTGTCAGAGGGTCAGCACTGAGGGAGTGCTGCACTGTCAGAGGGTGAGTACTGAGGTAGCGCTGCAGTGTTAGATGGTCAGTACTGACGGAGTACTGCACTTTCAGAGGGTCAGTAATGAGGGGGTGCTGCACTGTCAGAGGGTCTGTACTGTGGGAGCACTACACTGTTAGATTGTCAGAACTAAAGGATCGCTGCACTGTCATCGGGCTGTAAGGTCATAGGGTCAGTTCTGCGGGAAAGCTGCACTGTCAGAGGGTCAGTAATGAGGGAGTGCTGCACTGTCAGAGGGTCAGTACTGAGGGAGTGCTGCACTGTCAGAGGGTCAGTACTGAGGGAGTGCTGCACTGTCAGAGGTTCAGTACTGAGGGATTGCTGCACTGTCAGAGGGTCAGCAAAGAGGTAGTGCTGCAGTGTTAGATGGTCAGTACTGAGGGAGTGCTGCACTGGCAGAGGGTCAGTACTGAGGGAGTGCTGCACTGTCAGAGTGTCAGTACTGAGGTAGCGATGCACTGTTATATGGTCAGTACTGAGGGAATGCTGCACTTTCAAAGGGTCAGTACTGAGGGAGTGCTGCACTGTCAGAGGGTCAATAATGAGGGAGTGTTGCACTGTTAAATGGTCAGAACTGAGGGAATGCTGCACTGTCAGAGGGTGAGTACGGAGGTAGCGCTGCACGGTTAGATGGTCAGGACTGAGGGATTGCTGCACAGTCAGAGGGTCAGTACTGATGGAGTGCTGCACTGTCAGATGGTCAGTAATGAGGGAGTGTTGCACTGTCAGAGGGACAGTACTGAGGGAATGCTGCACTGTCAGATGGTCAGTACTGAGCAGGCGGTGCATTCCCAGACGGTCAGTCCTGAGGGAGTGCCGCACTGTCAGAGGGTGAGTACTGAGGTAGCGCTGCACTGTTAGATGGTCAGTACTGATGGAGTGCTGCACTGTCAGAGGGTCAGTACTGAGGGAGTGCTGCACTTTCAGATGGTCAGTACTGAGGGAGTGCTGCACTGTCAGGGGGTCAGTACTGAGGGAGTGCTGCACTGTCAGAGGGTCAGTACTGAGGGAGTGCTGCACTGTCAGAGTGTCTGTACTGAGGGAGCGGTGCATTCTCAGAGGGTCAGTACTGAGGGAGTGCTGCACTGTGAGAGGGTCTGTACTGAGGGAATGCTGCACTGTCAGAAGGTCAGTACTGATGGAGTGCTGCACTGTCAGAGGGTCAGCACTGAGGGAGTGCTGCACTGTCATAGAGTCAGTATTGAGGGAGCGGTGCATTCACTGAGGGTTACTGAGGGTACTGAGGGTACTGAGGGTACTGAGGGAGTGCTGCACTGTCAAAGAGCTGCACTGCCAGAGGGTCAGTACTGAGGGTGTACCGCACTGTCACACGGTCGGTATGGGGGCATTGCCACTCTGTCACATGGTTAGTACTGAGGAAGTTCTGCACTGTGTGAGCGTCAGTACTGAGGGAGCGCCGCACTGTCAAAGGGTCAGTACTGAGGGAGTGCTGCACTGCCTGAGGGTGAGTCCTGAGGGATCACTGCACTGTCGAACAGTCTGTAGTGAGGGACAGCTGCATTACCAGACAGCCATTTCTGAGGATTACGACACTGTCAAAGGGTCAGTACTGAGGGAGCACTACACTGTCAGAGAGTCAGTACTGAGGGAGCATGCATTATCAAAAGGTCACTACTGAGGGAGCGCCACACAGTGAGAGTGTCAATTCTGAGTCAGTGCAATTTCAGAGGGTCTGTACAGAGAGAGTGCTGCACAGTCAGAGGGTCAGTACTGAGAGAGTGCTGCACTGTCAGAGGGTCAGTTATGAGGGAGTGCTGCACTGTCAGAGAGTCAGTACTGAGTGAACACCACACTGTCAGAGTTTCAGTCCAGACGGCAAGCCTCACTATCAGAGGAACTGCACTGAGAGAGCTCTGCACAATCAGAGGGTCAGTACTGAGGGAGTGTCTCATTGACAGAGGGTCAATACTGAGGGAGTGCTGCACTGTCAGAGGGTTAGTACAGAGAGAGTGCTGAACTGTCAGATAGACAGTACTGAGGCACTTCACGACTGTCAGATTTGCAGGACCGAGGCAGAACGTCAGGGCTGAGGGACTGCTACACTGAGGGACTGCTACACTGTCAGTACTGAGGCAGTGCTGCACAGTCAGAGAGTCAGTTATGATGGAGTGCTGTACTGTCAGAGGTTTTGTGCTGAGATTGGGCCACACTGTCGAAGGTCAGTATAGGGCCACTTCCACACAGTCAGAGAGTCAGTACTGAGGGAGTGGATCACTATCAGAGGATCAGTGTGGAGGGAGTGCAGCATTGTCAGAGGGTCAGTGTGGAGGGAATGCAGCATTGTCAGAGGATCAGTATGGAGGGAGTGCAGCATTGTCAGAGGATCAGCATGGAGGGAGTGCAGCATGGTCATAGGGTCAGTGTGGAGGGAATGCAGCATTGTCAGAGAATCAGTGTGGCGGGAGTGCAGCATTGTCAGAGGGTCAAAGTGGAGGGAGTGCAGCATTGTCAGAGGGTCAGTGTGGAGGGAGTGCATTATTGTCAGAGGGTCAGTGTGGAGGGAATGCGGCATTGTCAGAGGATCAGTGTGGAGTGTGCAGCATTGTCAGAGGGTCAGTGTGGAGGGTGTGCAGCATTGTCAGAGGGTGTTTTCTCAAGGTCAGGTTCGTAGGAGAGTAGTCTGACACAGAACAAACGACCAAGAGGCGAGTCTGCTAGAATATGGGCATTTTATTCCCCGCATCGTCGCCACAACCAGGTCCAAACAACGGGTCTGGCTTATACTCACTCTACATGTTACAAAAACTGGGAGCCGTCAGTTCTCGTAGAGCGGTTGCCAACAACCCACGCTCGGCGGTTAAACGTAACCCCGGAGCAGACTCACCGAACTGGAGACTTTTCTAGCTGATATACTCCCTTCCAGATATAAACATTCATGTGAACAGCAGAGCAAGGCTAAAAAACACATTCCATTCTGGTTACATACAGATAAGAAGATTCACACGGGACTAAGCAACACCTCCATTCCGGTTAGATTCACACATGTATTGGGACATAATTTTTAACCGTTTCACCACATTCCACTGCTTGGAATTTTACACCACATTCCACTGCTTGGCCCAATACATGTGTTACATTATGCTTAATTCAGTTCAATTCGTTTCAGTTAATTTCAGTTCAGTCAATTCAGTGTAATTCAATTCAGTTCCGTCCATTTCAATTCAATTTAGCTCAGTTCCATTTTGTTCCGTTCAATTTGATTCACTTCAGTTCCACTCAGTTCAGTTCAGTTCAATCCCATTCAATTCTGTTAACTCCGCTTCAGCCTTTTGGACATGCCCACATCCTCCGCTGTACCCCAGGCAAGGGGTTCTTCGGCAGGACTGGGATCCTTTCTCAAACAAACTGCCACGTACATGCCCACATCCATGCCATCCCGGGACGGTCGGGACCTCCACAGTTTGTTCTTCTGGTTTCTTAGTCGTTTTCCAAAACATTGTTCTGTATCAAAATCTCTCCTCAATTGAGATTGACCCTGCTCGACTACGCCAAAAGTTTTCTCAAGGTCAGGTTCGTAGGAGAGTAGTCTGACACAGAACAAACGACCAAGAGGCGAGTCTGCTAGAATATGGGCATTTTATTCCCCGCATCGTCGCCACAACCAGGTCCAAACAACGGGTCTGGCTTATACTCACTCTACATGTTACAAAAACTGGGAGCCGTCAGTTCTCGTAGAGCGGTTGCCAACAACCCACGCTCGGCGGTTAAACGTAACCCCGGAGCAGACTCACCGAACTGGAGACTTTTCTAGCTGATATACTCCCTTCCAGATATAAACATTCATGTGAACAGCAGAGCAAGGCTAAAAAACACATTCCTTTCTGGTTACATACAGATAAGAAGATTCACACGGGACTAAGCAACACCTCCATTCCGGTTAGATTCACACATGTATTGGGACATAATTTTTAACCGTTTCACCACATTCCACTGCTTGGAATTTTACACCACAGAGGGTCAGTGTGGAGGGAGTGCAGCATTGTCAGAGGGTCAGTGCGAAGGGAGTACAGCATTGTCACAGGATCAGTCTGGAGGGAGTACAGCATTGTCAGAGGATCAGTATGGAGGGAGTGCAGCATTGTCATACGGTCAGTGTGGAGGGAGTGCAGCATTGTCAGAGGGTCAGTGTGGAGGGAATGCAGCATTGTCAGAGGGTCAGTGTGGAGGGAATGCAGCATTGTCAGGGATTCAGTGTGGCTGGAGTGCAGCATTGTCCGAGGGTCAGTGTGGAGGGAGTGCAGCATTGTCAGAGGGTCAGTGCGGAGGGAGTACAGCATTCTCACAGGATCAGTCTGGAGGGAGTACTGCATTGTCAGAGGATCAGTATGGAGTTAGTGCTGCATTGTCTGACGGTCAGTCTGGAGGGAGTATAGCATTGTCAGAGAGTCAGTGTGGAGGGAATTCAGCATTGTCAGCGAATCAGTATGGAGGGAGTGCAGCATTGTCAGAGAATCAGTATGGAGGAAGTGCAGCATTGTTAGAGGGTCAGTGTGGAGGGAATGCAGCATTGTCAGAGAATCAGTGTACCTGGAGTGCAGCATTGTCCGAGGGTCAGTGTGGAGGGAGTGCAACATTGTCAGAGGATCAGTGTGGAGCGAGTGCATTATTGTCAGAGGGTCAGTATGGAGTGAGTGCAACATTGTCAGAGGATCAATGTGGAGGGAGTACATGATTGTCAGAGGGTCAGTATGGAGGGAGTGCCGCATTGTCAGAGGGTCAGTGTGGAGGGAGTGCAGCATTGTCAGAGGGTCAGTACGGAGTGAGTGCAGCATTGTCAGAGGGTCAGTGCAGAGGGTCTACAGCATTGTCAGAGGATCAGTGTGGAGGGAGTGCAGCATTGTCAGAGGGTCAGTGCGGAGGGAGTACAGCATTGTCAGAGGGTCAGTATGGAGGGAGTGCAGCATTGTCAGAGGGTCAGTGTGGAGGGAATGCAGCATTGTCAGAGGATCAGTGTTGAGGGAGTGCAGCATTGTCAGAGGGTCAGTGTGGATGGAGTGCAGCAATGTCAGATGGTCAGTGTGGAGGGAGTGCAGCATTGTCAGAGGGTCAGTGTGGAGGGAGTGCAGCATTCTCAGAGGGTCAGTGTGGAGGGAATGCAGCATTGTCAGAGGGTCAGTCTGGAGGGAGTGCAGCATTGTCAGAGGGTCAGTGTGGAGTGAGTGCAGCACTGACAGAGGGTCAGGATGGAGGCAGTGCAGCATTGTCAGAGGGTCAGTGCGGAGGGAGTACAGTATTGTCAGCGGGTTAGGATGGAGGGAGTGCAACATTGTCAGAGGATCAGTGTGGAGGGAGTGCATTATTGTCAGAGGGTCAGTATGGAGGGAGTTCCGCATTTTCAGAGGGTCAGTGTGGAGGGAGTGCAGCATTGTCAGAGGGTCAGTATGGAGGGAGTGCAGCCTTGAAAGAGGATCAGTATGGAGGGTGTACGGCATTGTCAGAAGAACAGTGTGGAGAGAGTGCAGCATTGTAAGAGGGTCAGTATGGAGTGAGTGCAGCATTGTCAGAGTATCAGTGTGGAGGGAGTGCAGCATTGTCAGAGGGTCAGTGTGGAGTGAGTGCAGCATTGTCAGAGGGTCAGTGTGGAGGGAGTGCAGCATTCGCAGAGGGTCAGTGTGGAGGGAATGCCGCATTGTCAGATTATCAGTGCTGAGGGAGTGCTGCATTGTCAGAGGATCAGCATGGAGGGAGTGCAGCATTGTCATAGGGTCAGTGTGGAGGGAATGCAGCATTGTCAGAGAATCAGTGCGGAGGGAGTGCAGCATTGTCCGAGGGTCAGTGTGGAGGGAGTGCAGCATTGTCAGAGGATCAGTGTGGAGGGAGTGCATTATTGTCAGAGGGCCAGTATGGAGGAAGTGCAGCATTGTCAGAGGGTCAGTGTGGAGGGAGTGCAGCATTGTCAGAGGGTCAGTGCGGAGGGAGTACAGCATTGTCAGAGGATCAGTGTGGAGGGAGTGCAGCATTGTCATAGGGTCAGTGCGGAGAGAGTACAGCATTGTCACAGGATCAGTCTGGAGGGAGTGCTGCATTGTCAGACGGTCAGTGTGGAGGGATTGCAGCATTGTCAGAGGACCAGTGTGGAGGGAGTGCAGCATTGTCAGAGGGACAGTGTGGAGGGAGTGCAGCATTGTCATAGGGCCAGTGCGGAGGGAGTACAGCATTGTCACAGGATCAGTCTGGAGGGAGTACTGCATTGTCAGAGGATCAGTATGGTGGGAGTGCTGCATTGTCAGACGGTCAGTGTGGAGGGAATGCAGCATTGTCAGCGAATCAGTATGGAGGGAGTGCAGCATTGTCAGAGAATCAGTATGGAGGGAGTGCAGCATTGTCATACGGTCAGTGTGGAGGGAGTGCAGCATTGTCAGAGGGTCAGTGTGGAGGTAATGCAGCATTCTTTGAGGGTCAGTGTGGAGGGAATGCAGCATTGTCAGGGAATCAGTGTGGCTGGAGTGCAGCATTGTCCGAGGGTCAGTGCGGAGGGAGTACAGCATTGTCACAGGATCAGTCTGGAGGGAGTACAGCATTGTCAGATGATCAGTATGGAGGGAGTGCAGCATTGTCATACGGTCAGTGTGGAGGGAGTGCAGCATTGTCAGAGGGTCAGTGTGGAGGGAATGCATCATTGACAGAGGGTCAGTGTGGAGGGAATGCAGCATTGTCAGGGAATCAGTGTGGCTGGAGTGCAGCATTGTCCGAGGGTCAGTGTGGAGGGAGTGCAGCATTGTCATACGGTCAGTGCGGAGGGAGTACAGCATTCTTACAGGATCAGTCTGGAGGGAGTACTGCATTGTCAGAGGATCAGTGTGGAGTTAGTGCTGCATTGTCTGACGGTCAGTCTGGAGGGAGTGTAGCATTGTCAGAGAGTCAGTGTGGAGGGAATGCAGCATTGTCAGCGAATCAGTATGGAGGGAGTGCAGCATTGTCAGAGAATCAGTATGGAGGGAGTGCAGCATTGTCAGAGGGTCAGTGTGGCAGGAATGCAGCATTGTCAGAGAATCAGTGTACCTGGAGTGCAGCATTGTCCGAGGGTCAGCGTGGAGGGAGTGCAACATTGTCAGAGGATCAGTGTGGAGGGAGTGCATTATTGTCAGAGGGTCAGTATGGAGGGAGTGCAACATTGTCAGAGGATCAGTGTGGAGGGAGTGCATTATTGTCAGAGGGTCAGTATGGAGGGAGTGCCGCATTGTCAGAGGGTCAGTGTGGAGGGAGTGCAGCATTGTCAGAGGGTCAGTACGGAGTGAGTGCAGCATTGTCAGAGGGTCAGTGCAGAGGGTGTACAGCATTGTCAGAGGATCAGTGTGGAGGGAGTGCATTATTGTCAGAGGGTCAGTGTGGAGGGAATGCAGCATTGAAAGAGGATCAGTGTGGAGTGTGCAGCATTGTCAGAGGGTCAGTGTGGAGGGTGTGCAGCATTGTCAGAGGGTCAGTGTGGAGGGAGTGCAGCATTGTCAGAGGGTCAGTGCGGAGGGAGTACAGCACTGTCACAGTATCAGTCTGGAGGGAGTACAGCATTGTCAGAGGATCAGTATGGAGGGAGTGCAGCATTGTCATACGGTCAGTGTGGAGGGAGTGCAGCATTGTCAGAGGGTCAGTGTGGAGGGAATGCAGCATTGTCAGAGGGTCAGTGTGGAGGGAATGCAGCATTGTCAGGGAATCAGTTTGGCTGGAGTGCAGCATTGTCAGAGGGTCAGTGTGGAGGGAGTGCAGCATTGTCAGAGGGTCAGTGCCGGGGGAGTACAGCATTCTCACAGGATCAGTCTGGAGGCAGTACTGCATTGTCAGAGGATCAGTATGGAGTTAGTGCTGCATTGTCTGACGGTCAGTCTGGAGGGAGTGTAGCATTGTCAGAGAGTCAGTGTGGAGGGAATTCAGCATTGTCAGCGAATCAGTATGGAGGGAGTGCAGCATTGTCAGAGAATCAGTATGGAGGAAGTGCAGCATTGTTAGAGGGTCAGTGTGGAGGGAATGCAGCATTGTCAGAGAATCAGTGTACCTGGAGTGCAGCATTGTCCGAGGGTCAGTGTGGAGGGAGTGCAACATTGTCAGAGGATCAGTGTGGAGGGAGTGCATTATTGTCAGAGGGTCAGTATGGAGTGAGTGCAACATTGTCAGAGGATCAATGTGGAGGGAGTACATTATTGTCAGAGGGTCAGTATGGAGGGAGTGCCGCATTGTCAGAGGGTCAGTGTGGAGGGAGTGCAGCATTGTCAGTGGGTCAGTACGGAGTGAGTGCAGCATTGTCAGAGGGTCAGTGCAGAGTGTGTACAGCATTGTCAGAGGATCAGTGTGGAGGGAGTGCAGCATTGTCAGAGGGTCAGTGCGGAGGGAGTACAGCATTGTCAGAGGGTCAGCATGGAGGGAGTGCAGCATTGTCAGAGGGTCAGTGTGGAGGGAATGCAGCATTGTCAGAGGATCAGTGTTGAGGGAGTGCAGCATTGTCAGAGGGTCAGTGTGGATGGAGTGCAGCAATGTCAGATGGTCAGTGTGGAGGGAGTGCAGCATTGTCAGAGGGTCAGTGTGGAGGGAGTGCAGCATTCTCAGAGGGTCAGTGTGGAGGGAGTGCAGCATTGTCAGAGGGTCAGTCTGGTGGGAGTGCAGCATTGTCAGAGGGTCAGTGTGGAGTGAGTGCAGCACTGACAGAGGGTCAGGATGGAGGCAGTGCAGCATTGTCAGAGGGTCAGTGCAGAGTGAGTGCAGCACTGACAGAGGGTCAGTATGGAGTGAGTGCAACATTGTCAGAGGATCAATGTGGAGGGAGTACAGTATTGTCAGCGGGTCAGGATGGAGGGAGTGCAACATTGTCAGAGGATCAGTGTGGAGGGAGTGCATTATTGTCAGAGGGTCAGTATGGAGGGAGTGCCGCATTGTCAGAGGGTCAGTGTGGAGGGAGTGCAGCTTTGTCAGAGGGTCAGTATGGAGGGAGTGCAGCCTTGTCAGAGGATCAGTATGGAGGGTGTACGGCATTGTCAGAGGATCAGTGTGGAGAGAGTGCAGCATTGTCAGAGGGTCAGTATGGAGTGAGTGCAGCATTGTCAGAGGGTCAGTGTGGAGGGAGTGCAGCATTCGCAGAGGGTCAGTGTGGAGGGAATGCCGCATTGTCAGATGATCAGTGCTGAGGGAGTACAGCATTGTCAGAGGATCAGCATGGAGGGAGTGCAGCATTGTCATAGGGTCAGTGTGGAGGGAATGCAGCATTGTCAGAGAATCAGTGCGGAGGGAGTGCAGCATTGTCCGAGGGTCAGTGTGGAGGGAGTGCAGCATTGTCAGAGGATCAGTGTGGAGGGAGTGCATTATTGTCAGAGGGTCAGTATGGAGGGAGTGCAGCATTGTCAGAGGGTCAGTGTGGAGGGAGTGCAGCATTGTCAGAGGGTCAATGCGGAGGGAGTACAGCATTGTCAGAGGATCAGTGTGGATGGAGTGCAGCATTGTCAGAGGGTCAGTGTTGAGGGAGTGCAGCATTGTCAGAGGGTCAGTGTGGATGGAGTGCAGCAATGTCAGATGGTCAGTGTGGAGGGAGTGCAGCATTGTCAGAGGGTCAGTGTGGAGGGAGTGCAGCATTCTCAGAGGCTCAGTGTGGAGGGAATGCAGCATTGTCAGAGGGTCAGTCTGGAGGGAGTGCAGCATTGTCAGAGGGTCAGTGTGGAGTGAGTGCAGCATTGTCAGAGGGTCAGTACGGAGGGAGTACAGTATTGTCAGCGGGTCAGGATGGAGGGAGTGCAAAATTGTCAGAGGATCAGTGTGGAGGGAGTGAATTATTGTCAGAGGGTCAGTATGGAGGGAGTGCCACATTGTCAGAGGGTCAGTGTGGAGGGAGTGCAGCATTGTCAGAGGGTCAGTATGGAGGGAGTGCAGCCTTGTCAGAGGATCAGTATGGAGGGTTTCCGGCATTGTCACAGGATCAGTCTGGAGGGAGTACTGCATTGTCAGAGGATCAGTATGGTGGGAGTGCTGCATTGTCAGACGGTCAGTGTGGAGGGAATGCAGCATTGTCAGCGAATCAGTATGGAGGGAGTGCAGCATGGTCAGAGAATCAGTATGGAGGGAGTGCAGCATTGTCATACGGTCAGTGTGGAGGGAGTGCAGCATTGTCAGAGGGTCAGTGTAGAGGTAATGCAGCATTGTCAGAGGGTCAGTGTGGAGGGACTGCTGCATTGTCAGGGAAGCAGTGTGGCTGGGGTGCAGCATTGTCCGAGGGTCAGTGCGGAGGGAGTGCAGCATTGTCACAGGATCAGTCTGGAGGGAGTACAGCATTGTCAGAGGATCAGTATGGAGGGAGTGCAGCATTGTCATACGGTCAGTGTGGAGGGAGTGCAGCATTGTCAGAGTTTCAGTGTGGAGGGAATGCAGCATTGTCAGAGGGTCAGTGTGGAGGGATTGCAGCATTGTCAGGGAATCAGTGTGGCTGGAGTGCAGCATTGTCCGAGGGTCAGTGTGGAGGGAGTGCAGCATTGTCAGAGGGTCAGTGCGGAGGGAGTACAGCATTCTTACAGGATCAGTCTGGAGGGAGTACTGCATTGTCAGAGGATCAGTATGGAGTTAGTGCTGCATTGTCTGACGGACAGTCTGGAGGGAGTGTAGCATTGTCAGAGAGTCAGTGTGGTGGGAATGCAGCATTGTCAGCGAATCAGTATGGAGGGAGTGCAGCATTGTCAGAGAATCAGTATGGAGGGAGTGCAGCATTGTCAGAGGGTCAGTGTGGAGGGAATGCAGCATTGTCAGAGAATCAGTGTACCTGGAGTGCAGCATTGTCCGAGGGTCAGTGTGGAGGGAGTGCAACATTGTCAGAGGATCAGTGTGGAGGGAGTGCATTATTGTCAGAGGGTCAGTATGAAGGGAGTGCAACATTGTCAGAGGATCAGTGTGGAGGGAGTGCATTATTGTCAGAGGGTCAGTATGGAGGGAGTGCCGCATTGTCAGAGGGTCAGTGTGGAGGGAGTGCAGCATTGTCAGAGGATCAGTGTGGAGGGAGTGCAGCATTGTCAGAGGGTCAGTGCGGAGGGAGTACAGCATTGTCAGAGGGTCAGTATGGAGGGAGTGCAGCATTGTCAGAGGGTCAGTGTGGAGGGAATGCAGCATTGTCAGAGGATCAGTGTTGAGGGAGTGCAGCATTGTCAGAGGGTCAGTGTGGATGGAGTGCAGCAATGTCAGATGGTCAGTGTGGAGGGAGTGCAGCATTGTCAGAGGGTCAGTGTGGAGGGAGTGCAGCATTCTCAGAGGCTCAGTGTGGAGGGAGTGCAGCATTGTCAGAGGGTCAGTCTGGAGGGAGTGCAGCATTGTCAGAGGGTCAGTGTGGAGTGAGTGCAGCACTGACAGGGGGTCAGGATGGAGGCAGTGCAGCATTGTCAGAGGGTCAGTACGGAGTGAGTACAGTATTGTCAGCGGGTTAGGATGGAGCGAGTGCAGCATTGTCAGAGGGTCAGTATGGAGGGAGTGCAGCCTTGTCAGAGGATCAGTATGGAGGGTGTCCGGCATTGTCAGAGGATCAGTGTGGAGAGAGTGCAGCATTGTCAGAGGGTCAGTGTGGAGGGAGTGCAGCATTGTCAGAGGGTCAGTATGGAGTGAGTGCAGCATTGTCAGAGGATCAGTGTGGAGGGAGTGCAGCATTGTCAGAGGGTCTGTGTGGAGTGAGTGCAGCATTGTCAGAGGGTCAGTGTGGAGGGAGTGCAGCATTCGCAGAGGGTCAGTGTGGAGGGAATGCAGCATTGTCAGAGAATCAGTGCGGAGGGAGTGCAGCATTGTCCGAGGGTCAGTGTGGAGGGAGTGCAGCATTGTCAGAGGATCAGTGTGGAGTGAGTGCATTATTGTCAGAGGGTCAGTATGGAGGGAGTGCAGCATTGTCAGAGGGTCACTGTGGAGGGAGTGCAGCATTGTCAGAGGGTCAGTGCGGAGGGAGTACAGCATTGTCAGAGGATCAGTGTGGAGGGAGTGCAGCATTGTCAGAGGGTCAGTGCGGAGAGAGTACAGCATTGTCACAGGATCAGTCTGGAGGGAGTGCTGCATTGTCAGACGGTCAGTGTGGAGGGATTGCAGCATTGTCAGAGGACCAGTGTGGAGGGAGTGCAGCATTGTCAGAGGGACAGTGTGGAGGGAGTGCAGCATTGTCATAGGGTCAGTGCGGAGGGAGTACAGCATTGTCACAGGATCAGTCTGGAGGGAGTACTGTATTGTCAGAGGATCAGTGTGGTGGGAGTGCTGCATTGTCAGACGGTCAGTGTGGAGGGAATGCAGCATTGTCAGCGAATCAGTACGGAGGGAGTGCAGCATTATCAGAGGGTCAGTATGGAGGGAGTGCAGCATTGTCTGAGGATCAGTATGAATGGTGTACAGCATTGTCAGAGGATCAGTGTGTAGAGAGTGCAGCATTGTCAGAGGGTCAGTAAGGAAGGTGTGCAGCATTGTCAGAGGGTCAGTGCGGAGGGAGTACAGCATTGTCAGAGGATCAGTGTAGAGGGAGTGCAGCATTGTCAGAGGGTCAGTGTGGAGGGAATGCAGCATTGTCAGAGGATCAGTGTGGAGGGAGTGCAGCATTGTCAGAGAGTCAGTGTGGAGGGAGTGCAGCATTGTCAGAGGGTCAGTGTGGAGGGAGTGCAGCATTGTCAGAGGGTCAGTGCGGAGAGAGTACAGCATTGTCAGAGGATCAGTGTGGAGGGAGTACAGCATTGTCACAGGATCAGTCTGGAGGGAGTACTGCATTGTCAGAGGATCAGTATGGAGGGAGTGCAGCATTGTCAGACGGTCAGTGTGGAGGGAGTGCAGCATTTTCATAGGGTCATTGCGGAGGTAATGCAGCATTGTCAGCGAATCAGTATGGAGGGAGTGCAGCATTGTCAGAGAATCAGAATGGAGGGAGTGCAACATTGTCAGAGGGTTAGTATGGAGGGAATGCAGCATTGTCAGAGAATCAGTGTGGCTGGAGTGCTGCATTGTCCGAGGGTCAGTGTGGAGGGAGTGCAGCATTGTCAGAGGATCAGTGAGGAGGGAGTGCAGCATTGTCAGAGGGTCAGTGTGGAGGGAATTCAGCATTGTCAGCGAATCAGTATGGAGGGAGTGCAGCATTGTCAGAGAGTCAGTATGGAGGGAGTGCAGCATTGTCAGAGGGTCAGTGTGGAGGGAATGCAGCATTGTCAGAGAATCAGTGTGGAGGGAGTGCATTATTGTCAGAGGGTCAGTATGGAGGAAGTGCAGCATTGTCAGAGGGTCAGTATGGAGGGAGTGCAGCATTGTCAGAGGGTCATTACGGAGGGTGTGCAGCATTGTCAGAGGGTCAGTGCAGAGTGCGTACAGCATTGTCACAGGGTCAGTGTTGAGGGAATGCAGCATTGTCAGAGGATCAGTGTGGAGGGAGTGCAGTATTGTCAGAGGGTCAGTGTTGAGGGAGTGCAGCATTGTCAGAGGGTCAGTTTGGAGGGAGTGCAGCATTGTCAGAGGGTCAGTGCGGAGAGAGTACAGCATTGTCCGAGGGTCAGTGTGGAGGGAGTGCAGTATTGTCACAGGATCAGTCTGGAGGGAGTACTGCATTGTCAGAGGTTCAGTATGGAGGGAGTGCTGCATTGTCAGACGGTCAGTGTGGAGGGAGTGCAGCATTGTCATAGGGTCATTGCGGAGGGAATGCAGCATTGTCAGCGAATCAGAATGGAGCGAGTGCAGAATTGTCAGAGAATCAGTATGGAGGGAGTGCTGCATTGTCAGAGGGTCAGTATGGAGGGAGTGCAGCATTGTCAGAGGGTCAGTGTGGAGGGAATGCAGCATTGTCAGAGAATCAGTGTGGCAGGAGTGCAGCATTGTCCGAGGATCAGTGTGGAGGGAGTGCAGCATTGTCAGAGGATCAGTGTGGAGGGAGTGCAGCATTGTCAGAGTGTCAGTGTGGAGGGTGTGCAGCATTGTCAGAGGGTCAGTGTGGAGGGAGTGCAGCATTGTCAGAGGGTCAGTGCGGAGGGAGTACAGCAGTGTCAGAGGATCAGTGTGGAGGGAGTGCAGTATTGTCAGAGGGTCAGTGCGGAGGGAGTACAGCATTGTCACAGGGTCAGTCTGGAGGGAGTACTGCATTGTCACAGGATTAGTATGGAGGGAGTGCTGCATTGTCAGACGGTCAGTGTGGAGGGAGTGCAGCATTGTCAGATGGTCAGTGTGGATGGAATTCAGCATTGTCAGCGAATCAGTATGGAGGGAGTGCATTATTGTCAGAGGGTCAGTATGGAGGGAGTGCAGCATTGGCAGAGGGTCAGTGTGGAGGGAGTGCAGCATTGTCAGAGGGTCATTACGGAGGGTGTGTAGCATTGTCAGAGGGTCAGTGCAGAGTGCGTACAGCATTGTCAGAGGGTCAGTGTGGAGGGAGTACAGCATTGTCAGAGGGTCAGTGCGGAGGGAGTACAGCATTGTCAGAGGGTCAGTGCGGAGGGAGAACAGCATTGTCAGAGGGTCTGTATGGAGGGAGTGCAGCATTGTCAGAGGGTCAGTGTGGAGGGAATGCAGCATTGTCATGGTATCAGTGTTGAGGGAGTGCTGCATTGTCAGAGGGCCAGTGTGGAGAGAGTGCATCAATGTCAGAGGGTCAGTGTGGTGGGAGTACAGCATTCTCAGAGGGTCAGTGTGGAGGGAGAGCAGCATTGTCAGAGGGTCAGTCTGGAGGGAGTGCTGCATTGTCAGATGGTCAGTGTGGAGTTTGTGCAGCATTGACAGAGGGTCAGGATGGAGGCAGTGCATCATTGTCAGACGGTCAGTATGGAGGGAGTGCAGCATTGTCAAAGGATCAGTGTGGTGAGTGTACAGCATTGTCAGAGGATCAGTGTGGAGAGAGTGCAGCATTGTCAGAGTGTAAGTGTGGAGGCAGTGCAGCATTGTCAGAGGGTCAGTATGGACGGAGTGCAGCATTGTCAGAGGATCAGTGTGGAGGGAGTGCAGCATTGTCAGAGGGTCAGTGTGGAGGGAATGCAGCAGTGTCAGAGGGTCAGTGTGGAGGTAATGCAGCAGTGTCAGAGGATCAGTATGGAGGGAGTGCAGCATTGTCAGTGGATCAGCATGGAGTGAGTGCAGCATTGTCATAGGGTCAGTGTGAGGGAATGCAGCATTGTCAGAGGATCAGTGTGGAGGGAGTCCATTATTGTCAGAGGGTCCGTATGGAGGGAGTGCAGCATTGTCAGACAGTCAGTGTGGAGGGAGTGCAGCATTGTCAGAGGGTCAGTACGGAGGGAGTGCTGCATTGTCAGAGTGTCAGTGCAGAGGGAGTACAACATTGTCAGATCATCAGTGTGGAGGGAGTGCAGCATTGTCAGAGGGTCAGTGCGGAGGGAATACAGCATTGTCAGAGGGTCAGTGTAGAGGGAGTGCATTATTGTCACAGGGTCAGTGTGGAGGGAATGCAGCATTGTCAGAGGATCATTGCGGAGCCAGTACAACATTGTCAGAGGATCAGTGTGGAGGGAGTGCAGCATTGTCAGAGGGTCAGTGCGGACGGAGTACAGCATTGTCACATGATCAGTCTGGAGGGAGGAATGCATTGTCAGAGGATCAGTATGGAGCGAGTGCTGCATTGTCAGAGGGTCAGTGTGGAGGGAATGCAGCATTGTCAGCGAATCAGTATGGAGGGAGTGCAGCATTGTCAGAGAATCAGTATGGAGGGAGTGCAGCATTGTCAGACGGTCAGTGTGGAGGGAATGCAGCATTGTCAGAGAATCAGTGTGGCGGGAGTGCAGCATTGTCCGAGGATCAGTGTGGAGGGAGTGCAGCATTGTCAGAGGGTCAGTGCAGAGGGAGTACAGCATTGTCACAGGATCAGTCTGGAGGGAGTGCAGCATTGTCAGAGGGTCAGTGTGGAGGAAATGCAGCATTGTCAGAGGATCAGTGTGGTGGGAGTGCAGCATTGTCAGAGAGTCAGTGTGGAGGGAGTGCAGCATTGTCAGAGGGTCAGTGTGGAGGGAGTGCAGCATTGACAGAGGGTCAGTGCGGAGTGTGTACAGCATTGTCAGAGGAACAGTGTGGAGGGAGTGCATTATTGTCAGAGGGTCAGTATGGAGGGAGTGCCGCATTGTCAGAGGGTCAGTGTGGAGGGAGTGCAGCATTGTCAGAGGGTCAGTGCGGAGGGAGTACAGCATTGTCAGAGGGTCAGTATGGAGGGAGTGCAGCATTGTCAGAGGGTCAGTGTGGAGTGAATGCAGCATTGTCAGAGGATCAGTGTTGAGGGAGTGCAGCATTGTCAGAGGGTCAGTGTGGATGGAGTGCAGCAATGTCAGATGGTCAGTGTGGAGGAAGTGCAGCATTGTCAGAGGGTCAGTGTGGAGGGAGTGCAGCATTCTCAGAGGCTCAGTGTGGAGGGAGTGCAGCATTGTCAGAGGGTCAGTCTGGAGGGAGTGCAGCATTGTCAGAGGGTCAGTGTGGAGTGAGTGCAGCACTGACAGAGGGTCAGGATGGAGGCAGTGCAGCATTGTCAGAGGGTCAGTATGGAGGGAGTGCAGCCTTGTCAGAGGATCAGTATGGAGGGTGTCCGGCATTGTCAGAGGATCAGTGTGGAGAGAGTGCAGCATTGTCAGAGGGTCAGTGTGGAGGGAGTGCAGCATTGTCAGAGGGTCAGTATGGAGTGAGTGCAGCATTGTCAGAGGATCAGTGTGGAGGGAGTGCAGCATTGTCAGAGGGTCTGTGTGGAGTGAGTGCAGCATTGTCAGAGGGTCAGTCTGGAGGGAGTGCAGCATTCGCAGAGGGTCAGTGTGGAGGGAATGCAGCATTGTCAGAGAATCAGTGCGGAGGGAGTGCAGCATTGCCCGAGGGTCAGTGTGGAGGGAGTGCAGCATTGTCAGAGGATCAGTGTGGAGTGAGTGCATTATTGTCAGAGGGTCAGTATGGAGGGAGTGCAGCATTGTCAGAGGGTCAGTGTGGAGGGAGTGCAGCATTGTCAGAGGGTCAGTGCGGAGGGAGTACAGCATTGTCAGAGGATCAGTGTGGAGGGAGTGCAGCATTGTCAGAGGGTCAGTGCGGAGAGAGTACAGCATTGTCACAGGATCAGTCTGGAGGGAGTGCTGCATTGTCAGACGGTCAGTGTGGAGGGATTGCAGCATTGTCAGAGGACCAGTGTGGAGGGAGTGCAGCATTGTCAGAGGGACAGTGTGGAGGGAGTGCAGCATTGTCATAGGGTCAGTGCGGAGGGAGTACAGCATTGTCACAGGATCAGTCTGGAGGGAGTACTGTATTGTCAGAGGATCAGTGTGGTGGGAGTGCTGCATTGTCAGACGGTCAGTGTGGAGGGAATGCAGCATTGTCAGCGAATCAGTACGGAGGGAGTGCAGCATTATCAGAGGGTCAGTATGGAGGGAGTGCAGCATTGTCTGAGGATCAGTATGAATGGTGTACCGCATTGTCAGAGGATCAGTGTGTAGAGAGTGCAGCATTGTCAGAGGGTCAGTAAGGAAGGTGTGCAGCATTGTCAGAGGGTCAGTGCGGAGGGAGTACAGCATTGTCAGAGGATCAGTGTAGAGGGAGTGCAGCATTGTCAGAGGGTCAGTGTGGAGGGAATGCAGCATTGTCAGAGGATCAGTGTGGAGGGAGTGCAGCATTGTCAGAGAGTCAGTGTGGAGGGAGTGCAGCATTGTCAGAGGGTCAGTGCGGAGAGAGTACAGCATTGTCAGAGGATCAGTGTGGAGGGAGTACAGCATTGTCACAGGATCAGTCTGGAGGGAGTACTGCATTGTCAGAGGATCAGTATGGAGGGAGTGCAGCATTGTCAGACGGTCAGTGTGGAGGGAGTGCAGCATTTTCATAGGGTCATTGCGGAGGTAATGCAGCATTGTCAGCGAATCAGTATGGAGGGAGTGCAGCATTGTCAGAGAATCAGAATGGAGGGAGTGCAACACTGTCAGAGGGTCAGTATGGAGGGAATGCAGCATTGTCAGAGAATCAGTGTGGCTGGAGTGCTGCATTGTCCGAGGGTCAGTGTGGAGGGAGTGCAGCATTGTCAGAGGATCAGTGTGGAGGGAGTGCAGCATTGTCAGAGGGTCAGTGTGGAGGGAATTCAGCATTGTCAGCGAATCAGTATGGAGGGAGTGCAGCATTGTCAGAGAGTCAGTATGGAGGGAGTGCAGCATTGTCAGAGGGTCAGTGTGGAGGGAATGCAGCATTGTCAGAGAATCAGTGTGGAGGGAGTGCATTATTGTCAGAGGGTCAGTATGGAGGAAGTGCAGCATTGTCAGAGGGTCAGTATGGAGGGAGTGCAGCATTGTCAGAGGGTCATTACGGAGGGTGTGCAGCATTGTCAGAGGGTCAGTGCAGAGTGCGTACAGCATTGTCAGAGGGTCAGTGTGGAGGGAGTACAGCATTGTCACAGGGTCAGTGTGGAGGGAATGCAGCATTGTCAGAGGATCAGTGTGGAGGGAGTGCAGTATTGTCAGAGGGTCAGTGTGGAGGGAATGCAGCATTGTCAGAGAATCAGTGTGGCGGGAGTGCAGCATTGTCCGAGGATCAGTGTGGAGGGAGTGCAGCATTGTCAGAGGGTCAGTGCAGAGGGAGTACAGCATTGTCACAGGATCAGTCTGGAGGGAGTGCAGCATTGTCAGAGGGTCAGTGTGGAGGAAATGCAGCATTGTCAGAGGATCAGTGTGGTGGGAGTGCAGCATTGTCAGAGAGTCAGTGTGGAGGGAGTGCAGCATTGTCAGAGGGTCAGTGTGGAGGGAGTGCAGCATTGACAGAGGGTCAGTGCGGAGTGTGTACAGCATTGTCAGAGGAACAGTGTGGAGGGAGTGCATTATTGTCAGAGGGTCAGTATGGAGGGAGTGCCGCATTGTCAGAGGGTCAGTGTGGAGGGAGTGCAGCATTGTCAGAGGGTCAGTGCGGAGGGAGTACAGCATTGTCAGAGGGTCAGTATGGAGGGAGTGCAGCATTGTCAGAGGGTCAGTGTGGAGTGAATGCAGCATTGTCAGAGGATCAGTGTTGAGGGAGTGCAGCATTGTCAGAGGGTCAGTGTGGATGGAGTGCAGCAATGTCAGATGGTCAGTGTGGAGGGAGTGCAGCATTGTCAGAGGGTCAGTGTGGAGGGAGTGCAGCATTCTCAGAGGCTCAGTGTGGAGGGAGTGCAGCATTGTCAGAGGGTCAGTCTGGAGGGAGTGCAGCATTGTCAGAGGGTCAGTGTGGAGTGAGTGCAGCACTGACAGAGGGTCAGGATGGAGGCAGTGCAGCATTGTCAGAGGGTCAGTATGGAGGGAGTGCAGCCTTGTCAGAGGATCAGTATGGAGGGTGTCCGGCATTGTCAGAGGATCAGTGTGGAGAGAGTGCAGCATTGTCAGAGGGTCAGTGTGGAGGGAGTGCAGCATTGTCAGAGGGTCAGTATGGAGTGAGTGCAGCATTGTCAGAGGATCAGTGTGGAGGGAGTGCAGCATTGTCAGAGGGTCTGTGTGGAGTGAGTGCAGCATTGTCAGAGGGTCAGTCTGGAGGGAGTGCAGCATTCGCAGAGGGTCAGTGTGGAGGGAATGCAGCATTGTCAGAGAATCAGTGCGGAGGGAGTGCAGCATTGCCCGAGGGTCAGTGTGGAGGGGGTGCAGCATTGTCAGAGGATCAGTGTGGAGTGAGTGCATTATTGTCAGAGGGTCAGTATGGAGGGAGTGCAGCATTGTCAGAGGGTCAGTGTGGAGGGAGTGCAGCATTGTCAGAGGGTCAGTGCGGAGGGAGTACAGCATTGTCAGAGGATCAGTGTGGAGGGAGTGCAGCATTGTCAGAGGGTCAGTGCGGAGAGAGTACAGCATTGTCACAGGATCAGTCTGGAGGGAGTGCTGCATTGTCAGACGGTCAGTGTGGAGGGATTGCAGCATTGTCAGAGGACCAGTGTGGAGGGAGTGCAGCATTGTCAGAGGGACAGTGTGGAGGGAGTGCAGCATTGTCATAGGGTCAGTGCGGAGGGAGTACAGCATTGTCACAGGATCAGTCTGGAGGGAGTACTGTATTGTCAGAGGATCAGTGTGGTGGGAGTGCTGCATTGTCAGACGGTCAGTGTGGAGGGAATGCAGCATTGTCAGCGAATCAGTACGGAGGGAGTGCAGCATTATCAGAGGGTCAGTATGGAGGGAGTGCAGCATTGTCTGAGGATCAGTATGAATGGTGTACCGCATTGTCAGAGGATCAGTGTGTAGAGAGTGCAGCATTGTCAGAGGGTCAGTAAGGAAGGTGTGCAGCATTGTCAGAGGGTCAGTGCGGAGGGAGTACAGCATTGTCAGAGGATCAGTGTAGAGGGAGTGCAGCATTGTCAGAGGGTCAGTGTGGAGGGAATGCAGCATTGTCAGAGGATCAGTGTGGAGGGAGTGCAGCATTGTCAGAGAGTCAGTGTGGAGGGAGTGCAGCATTGTCAGAGGGTCAGTGCGGAGAGAGTACAGCATTGTCAGAGGATCAGTGTGGAGGGAGTACAGCATTGTCACAGGATCAGTCTGGAGGGAGTACTGCATTGTCAGAGGATCAGTATGGAGGGAGTGCAGCATTGTCAGACGGTCAGTGTGGAGGGAGTGCAGCATTTTCATAGGGTCATTGCGGAGGTAATGCAGCATTGTCAGCGAATCAGTATGGAGGGAGTGCAGCATTGTCAGAGAATCAGAATGGAGGGAGTGCAACACTGTCAGAGGGTCAGTATGGAGGGAATGCAGCATTGTCAGAGAATCAGTGTGGCTGGAGTGCTGCATTGTCCGAGGGTCAGTGTGGAGGGAGTGCAGCATTGTCAGAGGATCAGTGTGGAGGGAGTGCAGCATTGTCAGAGGGTCAGTGTGGAGGGAATTCAGCATTGTCAGCGAATCAGTATGGAGGGAGTGCAGCATTGTCAGAGAGTCAGTATGGAGGGAGTGCAGCATTGTCAGAGGGTCAGTGTGGAGGGAATGCAGCATTGTCAGAGAATCAGTGTGGAGGGAGTGCATTATTGTCAGAGGGTCAGTATGGAGGAAGTGCAGCATTGTCAGAGGGTCAGTATGGAGGGAGTGCAGCATTGTCAGAGGGTCATTACGGAGGGTGTGCAGCATTGTCAGAGGGTCAGTGCAGAGTGCGTACAGCATTGTCAGAGGGTCAGTGTGGAGGGAGTACAGCATTGTCACAGGGTCAGTGTGGAGGGAATGCAGCATTGTCAGAGGATCAGTGTGGAGGGAGTGCAGTATTGTCAGAGGGTCAGTGTGGAGTGAGTGCAGCATTGTCAGAGGGTCAGTTTGGAGGGAGTGCAGCATTGTCAGAGGGTCAGTGCGGAGAGAGTACAGCATTGTCAGAGGGTCAGTGTGGAGGGAGTGCAGCATTGTCACAGGATCAGTCTGGAGGGAGTACTGCATTGTCAGAGGATCAGTATGGAGGGAGTGCAGCATTGTCAGACGGTCAGTGTGGAGGGAGTGCAGCATTGTCATAGGGTCATTGCGGAGGGAATGCAGCATTGTCAGCGAATCAGAATGGAGCGAGTGCAGAATTGTCAGAGAATCAGTATGGAGGGAGTGCTGCATTGTCAGAGGGTCAGTATGGAGGGAGTGCAGCATTGTCAGAGGGTCAGTGTGGAGGGAATGCAGCATTGTCAGAGAATCAGTGTGGCAGGAGTGCAGCATTGTCCGAGGATCAGTGTGGAGGGAGTGCAGCATTGTCAGAGGATCAGTGTGGAGGGAGTGCAGCATTGTCAGAGTGTCAGTGTGGAGGGTGTGCAGCATTGTCAGAGGGTCAGTGTGGAGGGAGTGCAGCATTGTCAGAGGGTCAGTGCGGAGGGAGTACAGCATTGTCAGAGGATCAGTGTGGAGGGAGTGCAGTATTGTCAGAGGGTCAGTGCGGAGGGAGTACAGCATTGTCACAGGGTCAGTCTGGAGGGAATACTGCATTGTCACAGGATTAGTATGGAGGGAGTGCTGCATTGTCAGACGGTCAGTGTGGAGGGAGTGCAGCATTGTCAGAGGGTCAGTGTGGATGGAATTCAGCATTGTCAGCGAATCAGTATGGAGGGAGTGCATTATTGTCAGAGGGTCAGTATGGAGGGAGTGCAGCATTGGCAGAGGGTCAGTGTGGAGTGAGTGCAGCATTGTCAGAGGGTCATTACGGAGGGTGTGTAGCATTGTCAGAGGGTCAGTGCAGAGTGCGTACAGCATTGTCAGAGGGTCAGTGAGGAGGGAGTACAGCATTGTCAGAGGGTCAGTGCGGAGGGAGTACAGCATTGTCAGAGGGTCAGTGCGGAGGGAGAACAGCATTGTCAGAGGGTCTGTATGGAGGGAGTGCAGCATTGTCAGAGGGTCAGTGTGGAGGGAATGCAGCATTGTCATGGTATCAGTGTTGAGGGAGTGCTGCATTGTCAGAGGGCCAGTGTGGAGAGAGTGCAGCAATGTCAGAGGGTCAGTGTGGTGCCGGTGCAGCATTCTCAGAGGGTCAGTGTGGAGGGAGAGCAGCATTGTCAGAGGGTCAGTCTGGAGGGAGTGCTGCATTGTCAGATGGTCAGTGTGGAGTTTGTGCAGCATTGACAGAGGGTCAGGATGGAGGCAGTGCATCATTGTCAGACGGTCAGTATGGAGGGAGTGCAGCATTGTCAAAGGATCAGTGTGGTGAGTGTACAGCATTGTCAGAGGATCAGTGTGGAGAGAGTGCAGCATTGTCAGAGTGTAAGTGTGGAGGCAGTGCAGCATTGTCAGAGGGTCAGTATGGACGGAGTGCAGCATTGTCAGAGGATCAGTGTGGAGGGAGTGCAGCATTGTCAGAGGGTCAGTGTGGAGGGAATGCAGCAGTGTCAGAGGGTCAGTGTGGAGGTAATGCAGCAGTGTCAGAGGATCAGTATGGAGGGAGTGCAGCATTGTCAGTGGATCAGCATGGAGTGAGTGCAGCATTGTCATAGGGTCAGTGTGAGGGAATGCAGCATTGTCAGAGGATCAGTGTGGAGGGAGTCCATTATTGTCAGAGGGTCCGTATGGAGGGAGTGCAGCATTGTCAGACAGTCAGTGTGGAGGGAGTGCAGCATTGTCAGAGGGTCAGTACGGAGGGAGTGCTGCATTGTCAGAGTGTCAGTGCAGAGGGAGTACAACATTGTCAGATCATCAGTGTGGAGGGAGTGCAGCATTGTCATAGGGTCAGTGCGGAGGGAATACAGCATTGTCAGAGGGTCAGTGTAGAGGGAGTGCATTATTGTCACAGGGTCAGTGTGGAGGGAATGCAGCATTGTCAGAGGATCATTGCGGAGCCAGTACAACATTGTCAGAGGATCAGTGTGGAGGGAGTGCAGCATTGTCAGAGGGTCAGTGCGGACGGAGTACAGCATTGTCACATGATCAGTCTGGAGGGAGGAATGCATTGTCAGAGGATCAGTATGGAGTGAGTGCTGCATTGTCAGAGGGTCAGTGTGGAGGGAATGCAGCATTGTCAGCGAATCAGTATGGAGGGAGTGCAGCATTGTCAGAGAATCAGTATGGAGGGAGTGCAGCATTGTCAGACGGTCAGTGTGGAGGGAATGCAGCATTGTCAGAGAATCAGTGTGGCGGGAGTGCAGCATTGTCCGAGGATCAGTGTGGAGGGAGTGCAGCATTGTCAGAGGGTCAGTGCAGAGGGAGTACAGCATTGTCACAGGATCAGTCTGGAGGGAGTGCAGCATTGTCAGAGGGTCAGTGTGGAGGAAATGCAGCATTGTCAGAGGATCAGTGTGGTGGGAGTGCAGCATTGTCAGAGAGTCAGTGTGGAGGGAGTGCAGCATTGTCAGAGGGTCAGTGTGGAGGGAGTGCAGCATTGACAGAGGGTCAGTGCGGAGTGTGTACAGCATTGTCAGAGGAACAGTGTGGAGGGAGTGCAGCATTTTCAGAGAGTCAGTGCGGAGGGAGTACAGCATTGTCACAGGATCAGTCTGGAGGGAGTGCAGCATTGTCAGAGGGTCAGTACGGAGGGAGTGCAGCATTGTCAGAGGGTCAGTGCAGAGGGAGTACAGCATTGTCTGAGGATCAGTGTTGAAGAGTGCAGCATTGTCAGAGGATCAGTGCGGAGAGAGTACAGCATTGTCAGAAGGTCAGTGTGGAGAGAGTGCAGCAATGTCAGAGGGTCAGTGTGGAGGGAGTGCAGCATTGTCAGAGGGTCAGTGTGGAGGGAGTGCAGCATTTTCAGCGAATCAGTATAGAGGGAGTGCAGCATTGTCAGAGAATCAGTATAGAAGGAGTGCAGCATTGTCAGCGGGTCAGTGTGGAGGGAGTGCAGCATTGTCAGAGGATCAGTGTGGAATGAGTGCAGCATTGTCAGAGGGTCAGTGTGGAGGGAATTCAGCATTGTCAGCGAATCAGTATGGAGGGATTGCAGCATTGTCAGAGAGTCAGTTTGGAGGGAGTGCAGCATTGTCAGAGGGTCAGTGTGGAGGGAATGCAGCATTGTCAGAGAATCAGTGTGGAGGGAGTGCATTATTGTCAGAGGGTCAGTATGGAGGAAGTGCAGCATTGTCAGAGGGTCAGTATGGAGGGAGTGCAGCATTGTCAGAGGGTCATTACGGAGGGTGTGCAGCATTGTCAGAGGGTCAGTGCAGAGTGCGTACAGCATTGTCAGAGGGTCAGTGTGGAGGGAGTACAGCATTGTCACAGGGTCAGTGTGGAGGGAATGCAGCATTGTCAGAGGATCAGTGTGGAGGGAGTGCAGTATTGTCAGAGGGTCAGTGTGGAGGGAGTGCAGCATTGTCAGAGGGTCAGTTTGGAGGGAGTGCAGCATTGTCAGAGGGTCAGTGCGGAGAGAGTACAGCATTGTCAGAGGGTCAGTGTGGAGGGAGTGCAGCATTGTCACAGGATCAGTCTGGAGGGAGTACTGCATTGTCAGAGGATCAGTATGGAGGGAGTGCAGCATTGTCAGACGGTCAGTGTGGAGGGAGTGCAGCATTGTCATAGGGTCATTGCGGAGGGAATGCAGCATTGTCAGCGAATCAGAATGGAGCGAGTGCAGAATTGTCAGAGAATCAGTATGGAGGGAGTGCTGCATTGTCAGAGGGTCAGTATGGAGGGAGTGCAGCATTGTCAGAGGGTCAGTGTGGAGGGAATGCAGCATTGTCAGAGAATCAGTGTGGCAGGAGTGCAGCATTGTCCGAGGATCAGTGTGGAGGGAGTGCAGCATTGTCAGAGGATCAGTGTGGAGGGAGTGCAGCATTGTCAGAGTGTCAGTGTGGAGGGTGTGCAGCATTGTCAGAGGGTCAGTGTGGAGGGAGTGCAGCATTGTCAGAGGGTCAGTGCGGAGGGAGTACAGCATTGTCAGAGGATCAGTGTGGAGGGAGTGCAGTATTGTCAGAGGGTCAGTGCGGAGGGAGTACAGCATTGTCACAGGGTCAGTCTGGAGGGAGTACTGCATTGTCACAGGATTAGTATGGAGGGAGTGCTGCATTGTCAGACGGTCAGTGTGGAGGGAGTGCAGCATTGTCAGAGGGTCAGTGTGGATGGAATTCAGCATTGTCAGCGAATCAGTATGGAGGGAGTGCATTATTGTCAGAGGATCAGTATGGAGGGAGTGCAGCATTGGCAGAGGGTCAGTGTGGAGGGAGTGCAGCATTGTCAGAGGGTCATTACGGAGGGTGTGTAGCATTGTCAGAGGGTCAGTGCAGAGTGCGTACAGCATTGTCAGAGGGTCAGTGTGGAGGGAGTACAGCATTGTCAGAGGGTCAGTGCGGAGGGAGTACAGCATTGTCAGAGGGTCAGTGCGGAGGGAGAACAGCATTGTCAGAGGGTCTGTATGGAGGGAGTGCAGCATTGTCAGAGGGTCAGTGTGGAGGGAATGCAGCATTGTCATGGTATCAGTGTTGAGGGAGTGCTGCATTGTCAGAGGGCCAGTGTGGAGAGAGTGCAGCAATGTCAGAGGGTCAGTGTGGTGGGAGTGCAGCATTCTCAGAGGGTCAGTGTGGAGGGAGAGCAGCATTGTCAGAGGGTCAGTCTGGAGGGAGTGCTGCATTGTCAGATGGTCAGTGTGGAGTTTGTGCAGCATTGACAGAGGGTCAGGATGGAGGCAGTGCATCATTGTCAGACGGTCAGTATGGAGGGAGTGCAGCATTGTCAAAGGATCAGTGTGGTGAGTGTACAGCATTGTCAGAGGATCAGTGTGGAGAGAGTGCAGCATTGTCAGAGTGTAAGTGTGGAGGCAGTGCAGCATTGTCAGAGGGTCAGTATGGACGGAGTGCAGCATTGTCAGAGGATCAGTGTGGAGGGAGTGCAGCATTGTCAGAGGGTCAGTGTGGAGGGAATGCAGCAGTGTCAGAGGGTCAGTGTGGAGGTAATGCAGCAGTGTCAGAGGATCAGTATGGAGGGAGTGCAGCATTGTCAGTGGATCAGCATGGAGTGAGTGCAGCATTGTCATAGGGTCAGTGTGAGGGAATGCAGCATTGTCAGAGGATCAGTGTGGAGGGAGTCCATTATTGTCAGAGGGTCCGTATGGAGGGAGTGCAGCATTGTCAGACAGTCAGTGTGGAGGGAGTGCAGCATTGTCAGAGGGTCAGTACGGAGGGAGTGCTGCATTGTCAGAGTGTCAGTGCAGAGGGAGTACAACATTGTCAGATCATCAGTGTGGAGGGAGTGCAGCATTGTCAGAGGGTCAGTGCGGAGGGAATACAGCATTGTCAGAGGGTCAGTGTAGAGGGAGTGCATTATTGTCACAGGGTCAGTGTGGAGGGAATGCAGCATTGTCAGAGGATCATTGCGGAGCCAGTACAACATTGTCAGAGGATCAGTGTGGAGGGAGTGCAGCATTGTCAGAGGGTCAGTGCGGACGGAGTACAGCATTGTCACATGATCAGTCTGGAGGCAGGAATGCATTGTCAGAGGATCAGTATGGAGCGAGTGCTGCATTGTCAGAGGGTCAGTGTGGAGGGAATGCAGCATTGTCAGCGAATCAGTATGGAGGGAGTGCAGCATTGTCAGAGAATCAGTATGGAGGGAGTGCAGCATTGTCAGACGGTCAGTGTGGAGGGAATGCAGCATTGTCAGAGAATCAGTGTGGCGGGAGTGCAGCATTGTCCGAGGATCAGTGTGGAGGGAGTGCAGCATTGTCAGAGGGTCAGTGCAGAGGGAGTACAGCATTGTCACAGGATCAGTCTGGAGGGAGTGCAGCATTGTCAGAGGGTCAGTGTGGAGGAAATGCAGCATTGTCAGAGGATCAGTGTGGTGGGAGTGCAGCATTGTCAGAGAGTCAGTGTGGAGGGAGTGCAGCATTGTCAGAGGGTCAGTGTGGAGGGAGTGCAGCATTGACAGAGGGTCAGTGCGGAGTGTGTACAGCATTGTCAGAGGAACAGTGTGGAGGGAGTGCAGCATTTTCAGAGAGTCAGTGCGGAGGGAGTACAGCATTGTCACAGGATCAGTCTGGAGGGAGTGCAGCATTGTCAGAGGGTCAGTACGGAGGGAGTGCAGCATTGTCAGAGGGTCAGTGCAGAGGGAGTACAGCATTGTCTGAGGATCAGTGTTGAAGAGTGCAGCATTGTCAGAGGATCAGTGCGGAGAGAGTACAGCATTGTCAGAAGGTCAGTGTGGAGAGAGTGCAGCAATGTCAGAGGGTCAGTGTGGAGGGAGTGCAGCATTGTCAGAGGGTCAGTGTGGAGGGAGTGCAGCATTTTCAGCGAATCAGTATAGAGGGAGTGCAGCATTGTCAGAGAATCAGTATAGAAGGAGTGCAGCATTGTCAGAGAATCAGTATAGAAGGAGTGCAGCATTGTCAGAGGGTCATTGTGGAGGGAATGCAGCATTGTCAGAGGATCAGTGTGGAGGGAGTGCATTATTGTCAGAGGGTCAGTATGGAGGGAGTGCAGCATTAACAGAGGGTCAGTGTGGTGGGAGTGCAGCATTGTCAGAGGTTCAGTACGGAGGGAATGCTGCATTGTCAGAGTGTCAGTGCAGAGGGAGTACAACATTGTCAGATCATCAGTGTGGAGGGAATGCAGCATTTTCAGAGGGTCAGAGCGGAGGGAGTACAGCATTGTCAGAGGGTCAGTTTGGAGAGAGTGGAGCATTGTCAGAGGGTCAGTGTGAAGGGATTGCAGCATTGTCAGATGATCAGTGTTGAGGGAGTGCTGCTTTGTCAGAGGGTCAGTCTGGAGAGAGTGCAGCAATGTCAGAGGGTCAGTGTGGAGGGAGTGCAGCATTGTCAGAGGGTCAGTGTGGAGGGAGTGCAGCATTGTCAGAGGGTCAGTGTGGAGAGATTGCAGCATTGACAGAGGGTCAAGATGGAGGCAGTGCAGCATTGTCAGAGGGTCAGTGCGGAGGGAGTACACTGTTGTCAGAGGGTCAGGATTGAAGGAGTGCTTCATTATCAGAGGGTCAGTATGAAGGGAGTGCAGCATTGTCAGAGGATCAGCATGGAGGGTGTACAGCATTGTCAGAGGATCAGTGTGGAGAGAGTGCAGAATTGTCAGAGGATCAGTGTGGAGGGAGTGTACTGTTGTCAGAGGGTCAGTATGGAGGCGGTTCACATTGTCAGAGGGTCAGTGTGGAGGGAGTGCAGCATTCTCAGAGGGTCACTGTGGAGGGTGTACAGCATTGTCAGAGGAACAGTGTGGAGGGAGTGCAGCATTTTCAGAGAGTCAGTGCGGAGGGAGTACAGCATTGTCACAGGATCAGTCTGGAGGGAGTGCAGCATTGTCAGAGGGTCAGTACGGAGGGAGTGCAGCATTGTCAGAGGGTCAGTGCAGAGGGAGTACAGCATTGTCTGAGGATCAGTGTTGAAGAGTGCAGCATTGTCAGAGGATCAGTGCGGAGAGAGTACAGCATTGTCAGAAGGTCAGTGTGGAGAGAGTGCAGCAATGTCAGAGGGTCAGTGTGGAGGGAGTGCAGCATTGTCAGAGGGTCAGTGTGGAGGGAGTGCAGCATTTTCAGCGAATCAGTATAGAGGGAGTGCAGCATTGTCAGAGAATCAGTATAGAAGGAGTGCAGCATTGTCAGAGAATCAGTATAGAAGGAGTGCAGCATTGTCAGAGGGTCAGTGTGGAGGGAATGCAGCATTGTCAGAGGATCAGTGTGGAGGGAGTGCATTATTGTCAGAGGGTCAGTATGGAGGGAGTGCAGCATTAACAGAGGGTCAGTGTGGTGGGAGTGCAGCATTGTCAGAGGTTCAGTACGGAGGGAATGCTGCATTGTCAGAGTGTCAGTGCAGAGGGAGTACAACATTGTCAGATCATCAGTGTGGAGGGAATGCAGCATTTTCAGAGGGTCAGAGCGGAGGGAGTACAGCATTGTCAGAGGGTCAGTTTGGAGAGAGTGGAGCATTGTCAGAGGGTCAGTGTGAAGGGATTGCAGCATTGTCAGATGATCAGTGTTGAGGGAGTGCTGCTTTGTCAGAGGGTCAGTCTGGAGAGAGTGCAGCAATGTCAGAGGGTCAGTGTGGAGGGAGTGCAGCATTGTCAGAGGGTCAGTGTGGAGGGAGTGCAGCATTGTCAGAGGGTCAGTGTGGAGAGATTGCAGCATTGACAGAGGGTCAAGATGGAGGCAGTGCAGCATTGTCAGAGGGTCAGTGCGGAGGGAGTACACTGTTGTCAGAGGGTCAGGATTGAAGGAGTGCTTCATTATCAGAGGGTCAGTATGAAGGGAGTGCAGCATTGTCAGAGGATCAGTATGGAGGGTGTACAGCATTGTCAGAGGATCAGTGTGGAGAGAGTGCAGAATTGTCAGAGGATCAGTGTGGAGGGAGTGTACTGTTGTCAGAGGGTCAGTATGGAGGCGGTTCACATTGTCAGAGGGTCAGTGTGGAGGGAGTGCAGCATTCTCAGAGGGTCACTGTGGAGGGTGTACAGCATTGTCAGAGGAACAGTGTGGAGGGAGTGCAGCATTTTCAGAGAGTCAGTGCGGAGGGAGTACAGCATTGTCACAGGATCAGTCTGGAGGGAGTGCAGCATTGTCAGAGGGTCAGTACGGAGGGAGTGCAGCATTGTCAGAGGGTCAGTGCAGAGGGAGTACAGCATTGTCTGAGGATCAGTGTTGAAGAGTGCAGCATTGTCAGAGGATCAGTGCGGAGAGAGTACAGCATTGTCAGAAGGTCAGTGTGGAGAGAGTGCAGCAATGTCAGAGGGTCAGTGTGGAGGGAGTGCAGCATTGTCAGAGGGTCAGTGTGGAGGGAGTGCAGCATTTTCAGCGAATCAGTATAGAGGGAGTGCAGCATTGTCAGAGAATCAGTATAGAAGGAGTGCAGCATTGTCAGAGAATCAGTATAGAAGGAGTGCAGCATTGTCAGAGGGTCAGTGTGGAGGGAATGCAGCATTGTCAGAGGATCAGTGTGGAGGGAGTGCATTATTGTCAGAGGGTCAGTATGGAGGGAGTGCAGCATTAACAGAGGGTCAGTGTGGTGGGAGTGCAGCATTGTCAGAGGTTCAGTACGGAGGGAATGCTGCATTGTCAGAGTGTCAGTGCAGAGGGAGTACAACATTGTCAGATCATCAGTGTGGAGGGAATGCAGCATTTTCAGAGGGTCAGAGCGGAGGGAGTACAGCATTGTCAGAGGGTCAGTTTGGAGAGAGTGGAGCATTGTCAGAGGGTCAGTGTGAAGGGATTGCAGCATTGTCAGATGATCAGTGTTGAGGGAGTGCTGCTTTGTCAGAGGGTCAGTCTGGAGAGAGTGCAGCAATGTCAGAGGGTCAGTGTGGAGGGAGTGCAGCATTGTCAGAGGGTCAGTGTGGAGGGAGTGCAGCATTGTCAGAGGGTCAGTGTGGAGAGATTGCAGCATTGACAGAGGGTCAAGATGGAGGCAGTGCAGCATTGTCAGAGGGTCAGTGCGGAGGGAGTACACTGTTGTCAGAGGGTCAGGATTGAAGGAGTGCTTCATTATCAGAGGGTCAGTATGAAGGGAGTGCAGCATTGTCAGAGGATCAGTATGGAGGGTGTACAGCATTGTCAGAGGATCAGTGTGGAGAGAGTGCAGAATTGTCAGAGGATCAGTGTGGAGGGAGTGTACTGTTGTCAGAGGGTCAGTATGGAGGCGGTTCACATTGTCAGAGGGTCAGTGTGGAGGGAGTGCAGCATTCTCAGAGGGTCACTGTGGAGGGAGTGCAGCATTGTCAGAAGGTCAGTGTGGAGGGAATGCAGCATTGTCAGAGAATCAGTTTGGCTGGAGTTCAGCATTGTCCGAGGGTCAGTGTGGAGGGAGTGCAGCATTGTCATAGGATCAGTGTGGTGGGAGTGTATTATTGTCAGAGGGTCAGTATGGAGGGAGTGCAGCATTGTCAGAGGGTCAGTGCAGAGGGAGTACAAATTTGTCAGAGCATCAGTGTGGAGGGAGTGCAGCATTGTCCGAGGGTCAGTGTGGAGGGAGTGCAGCATTGTCAGAGGGTCAGTGTGGAGGGAATGCAGCATTGTCAGAGGATCAGTGTTGACTGAGTGCTGCATTGTCAGAGGGTCAGTGTGGAGAGAGTGCAGCAATGTCAGAGGGTCAGTGTGGAGGGAGTGCAGCATTGTCAGAGGGTCAGTGTTGAGGGAGTGCAGCATTGTCAGAGGGTGAGTGTGTAGTGAGTGCAGCATTGACAGTGGGTCAGGATGGAGGCAGTGCAGCATTGTCAGAGGGTCATTGCGGAGGTTGTACAGTATTGTCAGTGGGTCAGGATGGAAGGAGTGCTGCATTATCAGAGGGTCAGTATGGAGGGAGTGCAGCATTGTCAGAGGATCAGTATGAAGGGTGTACAGCATTGTCAGAGGATCAGTGTGGAGAGATTGCAGCATTGTCAGAGGGTCAGTACGGAGGGAGTGCAGCATTGTCAGAGGGTCAGTGCGGAGGGAGTACAGCATTGTCAGAGTATCACTGTAGAGGGAGTGCAGCATTGTCACAGGGTCAGTGTGGGGAATGCAGCATTGTCAGAGGATCAGTGTGGAGGGAGTGCAGCATTGTCAGGGGGTCAGTGTGGAGGGTGTGCAGCATTGTCAGACGGTCAGTGTGGAGGGAGTGCAGCCTTGTCAGAGGGTCAGTGCAGAGGGAGTAGAGCATTGTCAGAGGATCAGTGTGGAGGGAGTGCAGCATTGTCAGACGGTCAGTGCGGAGGGATTACAGCATTGTCACAGGATCAGTCTGGAGGGAGTACTGCATTGTCAGAGGATCAGTATGCAGGGAATGCAGCATTGTCAGCGAATCAGTATGGAGGGAGTGCAGCATTGTCAGAGAATCAGTATGGAGGGAGTGCAGCATTGTCAGAGGGTCAGTGTGGACGGAATGCAGCATTGTCAGAGAATCAGTGTGGCTGGAGTGCAGCATTGTCCGAGGGTCAGTGTGGAGGGAGTGCAGCATTGTCAGAGGATCAGTGTGGAGGGAGTGCATTATTGTCAGAGGGTCAGTATGGAGGGAGTGCAGCATTGTCAGAGGGTCAGTGTGGAGGGAGTGCAGCATTGTCAGAGGGTCAGTGTGGAGGGAATGCAGCATTGTCAGCGAATCAGTATGGAGGGAGTGCAGCATTGTCAGAGAATCAGTATGGAGGGAGTGCAGCATTGTCAGAGGGTCAGTGTGGAGGGAATGCAGCATTGTCAGAGAATCAGTGTGGCTGGAGTGCAGCATTGTCCGAGGGTCTGTGTGGAGGGAGTGCAGCATTGTAAGAGGATCAGTGTGGAGGGAGTGCTTTATTGTCAGAGGGTCAGTATGGTGGGAGTGCAGCATTGTCAGGGGGTCAGTGTGGAGGGAGTGCAGCATTTTCAGAGGATCAGTGAGGAAAAGTGCAGCATTGTCAGAGGGTCAGTGCGGAGGGAGTACAGCATTGTCAGAGTGTCAGTATGGAGGGAGTGCTGCATGATCAGAGCGTCAGTGTGGAGTGAGTGCAGCATTGACAGAGGGTCAGGATGGAGGCAGTGCAGCATTGTCAGAGGATCAGTGTGGAGGGAGTGCATTATTGTCAGAGGGTCAGTATGGAGGGAGTGCAGCATTGTCAGAAGATCAGTTTTGTGGGAGTGCTGCATTGTCAGAGAGTCAGTGTGGAGAGAGTGCAGCAATGTCAGAGGGTCAGTGTGGAGGGAGTGCAGCATTGTCAGAGGGTCAGTGTGGAGGGAGTGCAGCATTGTCAGATGGTCAGTGTGGAGTGAGTGCAGCATTGACAGAGGGTCAGGATGGAGGCAGTGCAGCATTGTCAGAGGGTCAGTGTGGAGGGAGTACAGTATTGTCAGAGGGTCAGGATGGAAGGAGTGCTTCATTATCAGAGGGTCAGTATGGAGGGAGTGCAGCATTTTCAGAGGATCAGTATGGAGGGTGTACAGCATTGTCAGAGGGTCAGTGTGGAGAGAGTGCAGCATTTTCAGAGGGTCATTGTGGAGGGAGTGCAGCATTGTCAGAGTGTCAGTATGGAGGGAGTGCAGCATTATCAGAGCATCGGTGTGGAGTGAGTGCAGCATTGACAGAGGGTCAGTATTGAGGGTGTACAGCATTGTCAGAGGATCAGTGTGGAGGGAGTGCATTATTGTCAGAGTGTCAGTATGGAGGGAGTGCAGCATTGTCAGAAGATCAGTTTTGTGGGAGTGCTGCTTTGTCAGAGAGTCAGTGTGGAGAGAGTGCAGCAATGTCAGAGCGTCAGTGTGGAGGGAGTGCAGCATTGTCAGAGGGTCAGTGTTGAGTGAGTGCTGCATTGTCAGATGGTCAGTGTGGAGTGAGTGCAGCATTGACAGAGGGTCAGGATGGACGCAGTGCAGCATTGTCAGAGGGTCAGTGTGGAGGTAGTACAGTATTGTCAGAGGGTCAGGATGGAAGAAGTGCTTCATTATCAGAGGGTCAGTATGGAGGGAGTGCAGCATTGTCAGAGGGTCAGTGTGGAGGGAGTGCATTATTGTCAGAGGGGCAGTATGGAGGCGGTGCACATTGTCAGAGGGTCAGTGAGGAGGGAGTGCAGCATTCTCAGAGGGTCAGTGTGGAGGGATTGCAGTATTGTCAGAGGGTCAGTGTGGAGGGAATGCAGCATTGTCAGAGAATCAGTGTGGCTGGAGTGCAGCATTGTCCGAGGGTTAGTGTGGAGGGAGTGCAGCATTGTCATAGGATCAGTGTGGAGGAAGTGCATTATTGTCAGAGGGTCAGTATGGAGGGAGTGCAGCATTGTCAGAGGGTCAGTGTGGATGGAGTGCAACATTGTCAGAGGGTCAGTACGGAGGGAGTGCAGTATTGCCAGAGGGTCAGTGCAGAGGGAGTACAACATTATCAGAGCATCAGTGCGGAGGGAGTGCAGCATTGTCAGAGGGTCAGTGTGGTGGGAGTGCAGCATTGTCAGAGGGTCAGTGTGGAGGGAATGCAGCATTGTCAGAGGATCAGTATTGAGGGAGTGCAGCATTGTCAGAGGGTCAGTGTGGAGAGAGTGCAGCAATGTCAGAGTGTCAGTGTGGAGGGAGTGCAGCATTGTCAGAGGGTCAGTGTGGAGGGAGTGCAGCATTCTCAGAGGGTCAGTGTGGAGGGAGTGCAGCATTGTCTGAGGGTCAGTGTTGAGGGAGTGCAGCATTGTCAGAGGGTCAGTGTGGAGTGAGTGCAGCATTGACATTGGGTCAGCATGGAGGCAGTGCAGCATTGTTAGAGGGTCAGTGCGGAGGTTGTACAGTATTGTCAGTGGGTCAGCATGGAAGGAGTCCAGCATTATCAGAGGGTCAGTATGGAGGGTGTACAGCATTGTCAGAGGATCAGTGTGGAAGGAGTGCAGCATTGTCAGAGTGTCAGTACGGAGGGAGTGCGGCATTGTTAGAGGGTCAGTGCGGAGGGAGTACAGAATTGCCAGAGTATCAGTGTGGAGGGAGTGCAGCATTGTCAGAGGGTCAGTGTGGAGGGTGTGCAGCATTGTTTGAGGGTCAGTGTGGAGGGAGTGCAGCATTGTCAGAGGGTCAGTGCGGAGGGAGTACAGCATTGTCAGAGGATCAGTGTGGAGGGGGTGCAGCATTGTCAGAGGGTCAGTGCGGAGGGATTACAGCATTGTCAGAGCGCCAGTGTGGAGGGAGTGCAGCATTGTCAGAGGGTCAGTGCGGAGGGATTACAGCATTGTCACAGGATCAGTCTGGAGGGAGGAATGCATTGTCAGAGGATCAGTATGCAGGGAATGCTGCATTGTCAGACGGTCAGTGTGGAGGGATTGCAGCATTGTGAGAGGATCAGTGTGGAGGGAATGCAGCATTGTCAGCGAATCAGTGTGGAGGGAGTGCAGCATTGTCAGAGGGTCAGTGTGGAGGGAATGCAGCATTGTCAGAGAATCAGTGTGGCTGGAGTGCAGCATTGTCAGAGGGTCAGTGTGGAGGGAGTGCAGCATTGTCAGAGGATCTGTGTGTAAGAGTGCAGCATTGTCAGAGGGTCAGTGCGGAGGGAGTGCAGCATTGTCAGAGTGTCAGTCTGGAGGGAGTGCAGCATTGTCAGAGGGTCAGTCTGGAGGGAATGCAGCATTGTCAGAAGTTCAGTTTTGTGGGAGTGCTGCATTGTCAGAGGTTCAGTGTGGAGAGAGTGCAGCAATGTCAGAGGGTCAGTGTGGAGGGAGTGCAGCATTTTCAGAGGGTCAGGATGGAGGCAGTGCAGCATTGTCAGAGGGTCAATTCTGAGGGAGTACGGTATTGTCAGAGAGTCAGGATGGAAGGAGTGCTTCATTATCAGAGGGTCAGTGTGGAGGGAGTGCAGCATTATCAGAGGGTCAGTGCGGAGGGATTACAGCATTGTCACAGGATCAGTCTGGACGGAGTACTGCATTGTCAGAGGATCAGTATGGAGGGAGTGCTGCATTGTCAGACGGTCAGTGTGGAGGCGGTGCACATTGTCAGAGGGTCAGTGTGGAGGGAGTGCAGCATTCTCAGAGGATCAGTGTGGAGGGAGTGCAGCATTGTCAGAGGGTCAGTGTGGAGGTAGTGCAGCATTGTCAGAGGATCAGTATGGAGGGAGTTCAGCATTGTCAGAGGGTCAGTGTGGAGGGAGTGCAGCATTGTCAGAGGGTCAGTGTGGAGAGAGTGCAGCATTGTCAGACGGTCAGTGTGGAGGGAGTGCAGCATTCTAGAGGGTCATTGTGGAGGGAGTGCAGCATTCTCAGAGGGTCATTGTGGAGGGAGGACAGCATTCTCAGAGGGTCAGTGTGGTGGGAGTGCAGCATTGTCAGAGGGTCAGTGTGGTGGAAGTGCAGCATTGTGAGAGAGTCAGTACTGAGAGATTGCTGTGCAGTGATAGGGTCAGTAATGATGAAGTGCACACTCTCTGAGGGTCTGTGCTAATGGATGGCCATGCCATCAGAGTGTTGCACTGTGAGAAGGTTACGACTGAGGGATCACCGCGCTGTGAATGGTTTAGAACTGAGGGATCACTGCGCACTGAGGCGATTAGTCCTGTCGGATCAGTACTGAGGGATCGTCACGCTTTGTGTCGGACATCAGTACTGAATGATTGCTGCATTGCCAGAGGGTCAGTATTGAGAGAGTGATGCACACTCAAAGGGCCATTACTGAGGGAGTGCTACACGGTCAGTGAGTGAGTTCTGAGGGAGTGTTGTTTCAGAGTGTCAGTACTGAGGGAGTTCTGCTCTGTCGGAGTGTGAGTACAGAGAAAATGCCACTTTATCGGAGGGTCAGTACCGATGGAGTGATGCACTCTGAGAGCATCTGTATTGAGGAAGTGCCACATTTTCGGAGGGGCAGTACTGAGGGAATGCCACACTGTATGAGTATCAGAATTGAGGGAATGCTGCACTGTATGAGTATCAGTACTGAGGGAATGCTGCACTGTAGAAATGTCAGTACAAAAAGAGAGCTGCAGAGTCCGAGGGTCAGTACTGAGGGAATGCTGTTCTGTCAGAGGGTCACTACTGAGGGAATGCTGCAGAGTCAGAGGGTCAGTACTGAGGGAGTGCTGCACTGTTAGAGGGTCAGTACTGAGGGAGTGCTGCACTGTCAGATGGGTCAGTACTGAGGAAGTGCTGCACTATCAGAGGTTCAGTACTGAGGGAGTTCTGCACTGTCAGAGGGTCAGTAATGAGGGAGTGCTGCACTGTCAGAGGGTCAGTACTGAGGGAATCCTGCACTGTTAGAGGGTCAGTACTGAGCGAGTGCTGCACTGCCATACGGTCTGTACGGAGGGAGTGCTGCACTTTCTGAGGTACTGAGAGAGCACTATCTGAGGTATTGAGGGTGCATTTTCTGAGGTACTGAGGGAGCACTATCTGAGGTATTGAGGGAGTACTAACTGAGGTATTGAGGGAGCACTATCTGGGTTTTCAAGAAGCACTATCTGAGGTATTGTGGGTGCTCTTTCTGAGGTACTGAGGGAGCACTTTCTGACGTATTGAGGAAGCACTATCTGAGGTACTGAGAGAGCACTTTTTGATATATTGAGGGAGCACTTTCTGAGGTATTGAGGGAGCACTTTCTGAGGTCTTAAGGGAGTGCTATCTGAGTTATTGAGGGAACACTATCTGATGTACTGAGGAAGCAGTATCTGAGGCATTGAGGGAGAACTATCTGAGGTACTGAGAAAGCACTATCTTTTGTACTGTGGAAGCAATATCTGAAGTATTGAGGGAGCAATTTCTGAGGTACTGAGGGAGCACTTTCTGAGGTATTGGGGGAGCACTATCTGACGTACTGAGCGAGCAAATTTTGAAATATTTAGGGAGCATCTCCTGAGGTACTGTGGGAGAACAATCTGAGGTATTGAGGGAGCACTTTCTGATGTACTCAGGGAACATTTTCGATGGTACTGAGGGAAAACATTCTGAGGTACATGAGAGAGCACTTTCTGAGCTATTCAGGGAGCACTGTCTGAGGTATTGAGGGAGCTCCTTCTGAGCTATTGAGGGAGCACTGTCTGAGGTACTGAGGGAGAACTATCTGAGGAATAGAGAGCACATTCTCTGATGTACTGAGCGAGAAATATCTGAGATATTGAATGAGAACGATCTGACGTATTGAGGGAGCACTTTCTGACGTATTGAGGGAGCAATATCTGAGGTATTGAGGGAACACTTTCAGAGGCATTGAGAGAGCTCTTCCTGAGGTACAGAGGGAGCACTGTCTGATTTACTGAGGGAGCACTTTCTTAGGTAATGAGGAAGCACTATCTGAGGTATTGTGTGAACACTATCTGATGTAATGTGGAAGCACTATCTGAGGTATTGAGGGAGAAATAAGTGAGGTGTTGAGGGAGCACTTTGTGTTTTGAGGAAGCACTATCTGAGGCATTGAGGGAGCAATCTCTGAGGTACTGAGGGAGCAGTACCTGAATATTGAGGGAGCACAATCTAAGGTATTGAGGGAGCACTCTCTGAGGTATTACTGGAGTACTATCTGAGGAACTGAGGGAGAACTATCTGAGGTACTGAGAAATCACTATCTGTTGTACTGTGGAAGCAATATCTGAGGTATTGAGGGAGCACTATCTGAGGTATTCAGGGTGCACTATCTGAGGTACTGAGGGAGCACTTTCTGAGGTATTGAGGCAGCACTATGTGAGGCACTGAGGGAGCACATTTTGAGATATTGAGGGAGCATCTTCTGAGGTACTGAGGGAGAACAATCTTAGGTATTGAGGGTGCACTTTCTGAGCTATTGAGGGAGCACTTGTCTGAGGTACTGAGGGAGCACTTTCTGAGCTATTGAGGGAGCACTGTCTGAGGTACTGAGGGAGCACTATCTGAGGTATTGAGCGAGAACTATCTGAGGAATTGAGAGCACATTATCTGATGTACTGAGGGAGAAATATCTGAGTTATTGATGGAGCACATTCTAAGGTATTGTGGGAGCACATTCTGAGGTATTGAGGGAGCATTTTCTGAGGTATTGAGGGAGAACTATCTGAGATATTGAGGGAGAACGATCTGACGTATTGAGGCAGCAATGTCTGAGGCATTGAGGGAGCAATATCTGAGGTATTGAGGGAGCACTTTCAGAGGCATTGAGGGGGCACTTTCTGAGGTACTGTGGGAGCACTTTCTGAGGTACTGAGGGAGAATTATCTGAGGTATTGAGGGATTACTATCTGATGTAATGAGGAAGCAGTACCTGAGGTATTGAGGGAGCACTTTCAGAGGTACTGAGGGCGCACAATATGAGGCATTGGGGGAGTACTAACTGAGGTATTGAGGGAGCACTTTCTGGGTTTTGAGGAAGCACTATCTCAGGTACTGAGGGAGCACTATCTGAGGTATTGAGGGAGTACTAACTGAGTTACTAAGGGAGCACTTTCTGAGGTATTGTGGGAGCAATTTCTGAGGTACTGAGAGAGCACTTTTTGAGATATTGAGGGAGCACTTTCTGAGGTGTTGAGGGAGCACTTTCTGAGTTATTGAGGGAATACTATCTGATGTACTGAGGAAGCACTATCTGAGGCATTGAGGGAGAACTATCTGAGGGACTGAGGGAGCACTATCTGAGTTATTCAGGGAGCACTATCAGATGTACTGTGGAAACACTATCTGAGGTACTGAGGTAGAACTATATGAGGTACTGAGGGAGAACTATCTGATCAATTGAGAGCACATTATCTGATGTACTGAGGGAGTAATATATGAGCTATTGAGGGAGGATATTCTAAGGTATTGTGGGACCACATTCTGAGGCATTGAGGGAGCAATTTCTGAGGTATTGAGGGAGAACTATCTGAGATATTGAGGGAGAACGATCTGACGTATTGTGGGAGCACTTTCTGAGGTATTGTGTGAGAAATATCTGAGGTATTGAGGGAGCAATTTCTGAGGTATTGAGGGAGCACTTTCAGAGGCATTGATTGAGCACTTCCTGAGGTACTGAGGGAGCACATTCTGAGGTACTGAGGCAGCACTATCTGTTGTACTGTGGAAGCAATATCTGAGGTATTGAGGGAGCACTATCTGAGGTACTGAGAGAGCACTTTTTGAGATATTGAGGGAGGAATTTCTGAGGTACTGAGGGACCACTTTCTGAGGTACTGAGAGAGCACATTTTGAGATATTGAGGGAGCACTATCTGAGGTACTGAGGGAGAACAATCTGAGGTATTGAGGGAGCACTTTCTGAGCTATTGAGGGAGCACTTTCTGATGTAATCAGGGAACACTTTCGATGGTACTGAGGGAGTACTTTCTGAGGTACATGAGAGAGCACTTTTTGAGCTATTGAGGGAGCACTGTCTGACGGACTGAGGTAGCACTTTCTGAGCTATTGAGGGAGCACTGTCTGAGGTTCTGAGGGAGCACTTTCTGAGGTACTAAGGGAGCACTATCTGAGGTATTGAGGGAGATCTATCTGAGGAATTGAGAGCACATTATCTGATGTACTGAGGGAGAAATACCTGAGCTATTGAGGGAGCACATTCTAAGGTATTGTGCGAGCACATTCTGAGGTATTGAGGGAGCACTTTCTGAGGTATTGAGGGAGTACTAACTGAGGTCCTTAGGTAGCACTTTCTGAGGTATTGAGGGAGCACTATCTGAGGTACAGAGAGAGCACATTTTGAGATATTGAGGGAGCACTTTCTGAGGTGTTGAAGGAGCACTTTCTGAGTTATTGAGGAAGCAGTATCTGAGGCATTGAGGGAGAACTATCTGAGGGACTGAGGGAGCACTATCTGAGTTATTGAGGGAGCACTATCAGATGTACTGTGGAAACACTATCTGAGGTACTGAGGGAGAACAACTGAGGTACTGAGGGAGAACTATCTGAGGAATTGAGAGCACATTATCTGATGTACTGAGGGAGTAATATCTGAGCTATTGTGGGAGCACATTCTAAGGTATTGTGGGAGCACTTTCTGAGGTATTGAGGGAGCACTTACAGAGGCATTGATTGAGCACGTTCTGAGGTACTGAGGGAGTGCTTTCTGAGGTAATGAGGGAGCACTTTCTGAGGTACTGAGGGAGCACTATCTGAGGTTTGGAGGGAGTACTATCTGATGTAATGAGGAAGCACTATCTGAGGTATTGAGGGAGCACTTTCTGAGGTACTGCGGAAGCACCATCTGAGGTACTGAGGAAGAACTGTCTGTGTTATTGAGGGAGCACTATCTGATGTACTGAGGAAGCACTATCTGAATATTGAGGGAGCACATTCTGAGGTATTAAGTGAGTACTATCTGAGGAACTCAGCGAGAACTATGTGAGGTACTGAGGAAGCACTATCTGAGGTACTGAGGAAGCACTATCTGAGATATTGAGGGAGCACTTTCTGAGGTACTGAGGGAGAACTTTCTGAGGAACTGAGGTAGCACTATCTGACGTATTGAGGGAGTACTAACTGAGTTATTGAGCGAGCACTTTCTGGGTTTTGAGGAAGCAGTATCTGAGGTACTGAGGGGCACTATCTGAGGTACTGATGGAGCACTTTCTGAGGTATTGAGGGAGCACTATCTGAGGTATTGAGAGAGAACTTTTTGAGGTTTTGAGGTAGCACTTTCTGCGGTATTAAGGGAGCAATATCTGAGGTACTGAGGGAGCACTTTTTGAGATATTGAGGGAGCATTTTCGGAGGTACTGAGGGAGCGCTATCTGAGGTATTGAGGGAGCACTTTCTGAGGTATTAAGGGAGTACTATCTGAGGTATTGAGGGAGCACTATCCGAGGTACTGAGGGAGCACTATCTGAGGTATTGAGGGAGTACTATCTGAGGTACTGAGGGAGCACTTTTCGAGACATTGTGGGAGCCATTTCTGAGGTACTGAGGAAACACTTTGTAAGGTATTGAGGGAGCACTTTCTGAGTTATTGAGGAAGCAATATCTGACGTATTGTGGGAGCACTTTCTGAAGTATTGAGGGAGCAATTTCTGAGGTATTGAGGGAGCACATTCTGAGATATTGAGGGAGAACGATCTGACGTATTGAGGGAGCACTTTCTGACCTATAGAGGGAGAAATATCTGAGGTATTGAGGGAGCACTCTCTCAGGTATTGAGGGAGTATTATCTAATGTCATGAGGAAGCACTATCTGAGGTATTGAGGGAGCACTTTCTGAGGTATTGAGGGAGCTCTTTCTGAGGTACTGAGGGAGTACTATCTGAGGTACTGACGAAGCACTATCTGAGGTACTGAGGAAGCACTATCTGAGGTACTGAGGAAGCACTGTCTGAGTTATTGAGGGAGCACTATCTGATGTACTGAGGAAGCACTATCTGAAGTATTGAGGTAGCACATTCTGAGGTATTAAGTGAGTACTATCTGAGGAACTCAGGGAGAACTATCTGAGGTACTGAGGAAGCACTATCTGAGGTATTGAGGGAGCACTGTCTGAGGTACTGAGGGAGCACTATCTGAGGTATTGATGGAGAACTATCTGAAGAATTGAGAGAGCATTATCTGTTGTAATGAGGCGGAAATATCTGAGCTATTGAGGGAGCACATTCTGATGTATTCAGGGAGCACATTCTGAGGTATTGAGGGAGCACATTTTGAGTTATTGAGGGAGAACTGTCTGAGATATTGAGGGAGAATGATCTGACGTATTGAGGGAGCACTTTCTGACCTATAGAGGGAGAAATATCTGAGGTATTGGGGGAGCAATATCTGAGGTATTGAGGGAGCACTTTCAGAGGCATTGAGATAGCACTATCTGAGGTATTGAGGGAACATTATCTGATGTAATGAGGGAGCATTATCTGAGGTATTGAGGGAGTACTAAGTGAGGTCTTGAGGGAGCACTTTCTGTGTTTTGAGGAAGCACTATCTGAAGTATTGAGGGAGCACTTTCTGTGTTTTTAGGAAGCACTATCTGAGGTATTGAGGGAGCACTTTCTGAGGTACAGAGGGAGCACATTCCGTGGGATTGTGGGAGCACTATCTGAGGTGCTGACGGAGCGCTTTTTTGTGATATTGGGGGAGCATTTTCATAGGTGCTGAGTGATCACTATCTGAGGTACTGAGGGAGCACTTTTTGAGATATTGAGGGAGCACTTTCTGAGGCAATAAGAGAGTACCATCTGAGGTACTGAGGGAGAACTATCTGAGTTATTGAGGGTGCACTATCGGATGTACTGAGGAAGCACTATCTGAGGTATTGAGGGAGCACTTTCTGAAGTACTGAGGGAGCACTTTCAGAGGTATTGAGAGAGCAGTATCTGAGGTACAGACGAAGCACTATCTGAGGCATTGAGAGAGCACTATCTAAGGTACTGAGGGAGCACTTTCTGAGGTACTGAGGGAGAACTTTCCGAGGTACTGAGGTAGCACTATCTGAGGTATTGAGGGAGTACTAACTGATTTATTGAGCGAGCACTTCCTGGGTTTTTGAGGAAGCAGTATCTGAGGTACTGAGGGGCACTATCTGAGGTATTGACGGAGAAGTAACTGAGGTACTGAGGGAGCACTTTTTGAAGTATTGAGGTAGCACTTTCTGCGGTATTAAGGGAGCACTATCTGAGGTACTGAGGGAGCACTTTTTGAGATATTGAGGGAGCATTTTCGGAGGTACTGAGGGACCGCTATCTGAGGTATTGAGGGAGAACTTTCTGAGGGATTAAGGGAGTACTATCTGAGGAACTCAGAGGGAAATATGTGAGGTACTGAGGAAGCACTATCTGAGGTATTGAGGGAGCACAATCCGAGGTACTGAGGGAACACTATCTGAGGTATTGAGCGAGCACTATCTGATGTACTGAGGGAGTAATATCTGAGCTATTGTGGGAGCACATTCTAAGGTATTGTGGGAGCACATTCTGAGGTATTGAGTGAGCACTTTGAGTGGCATTGATTGATCACTTTCTGAGGTACTGAGGGAGCGCTTTATGAGGTAATGAGGGAGCACTTTCTGAGGTACTGAGGGAGCACTATCTGAGGTTTTGAGGGAGTACTATCTGATGTAATGAGGAAGCACTATCTGAGATATTGAGGGAGCACTTTCTGAGGTATTGAGGGAGCACTTTCTGAGGTACTGAGGGAGAACTATCTGAGGTACGGACGAAGCACTATCTGAGGTAATACGGAAGCACTATCTGAGGTACTGAGGAAGCACTGTCTGAGTTATTGAGGGAGCACTATCTGATGTACTGAGGAAGCACTATCTGAAGTTTTGAGGGAGCAAATTCTGAGGTATTAAGTGAGTACTATCTGAGGAACTCAGGGAGAACTATGTGAGGTACTAAGGAAGCACTATCTGAGGTACTGAGGAAGCACTACCTGAGGTATTGAGGGAGCACTGTCTGAGGTACTGAGGGAGCATTGTCTGAGGTATTGATGGAGAACTATCTGAGGAATTGGGAGAGCATTATCTGATGTAGTGAGGCGGAAATATCTGAGCTATTGAGGGAGCACATTCTGAGGTATTGATGGAGCACTTTCTGAGGTATTGAGGGAGCACATACTGAGGTATTGAGGGAGAATTGTCTGAGATATTGAGGGAGAACGATCTGACGTATTGAGGGAGCACTTTCTGACCTATAAAAGGAGAAATATCTGAGGTATTGAGGGAGCAATATCTGAGGTATTGAGGGAGCACTTTCAGAGGCATTGAGAGAGCACTATCTGAGGTATTGAGGGAACACTGTCTGATGTAATGAGGAAGCACTATCTGAGGTATTGATTGAGTACTAACTGAGGTCTTGAGGGAGCACTTTCTGTGTTTTGAGGAAGCACTAACTGAGGTATTGAGGGAGCACTTTGTGTGTTTTGAGGAAGCGCTATCTGAGGTATTGGGGGAGCACTTTCTGAGGTACAGAGGGAGCATTTTCGGTGGTATTGTGGGAGCACTATCTGAGGTGCTGAGGGAGCGCTTTTTGTGATATTGGGGGAGTATTTTCCGAGGTACTGAGTGATCACTATCTGAGGTACTGAGGGAGCATTTTTTAAGATATTGAGGGAGCACTTTCTGAGGGATTAAGAGAGTACCATCTGAGGTACTGAGGGAGAACTATCTGTGTTATTGAGAGAACACTATCTGATGTACTGAGGAAGCACTATCTGAGGTATTGAGGGAGCACTTTCTGAAGTACTGAGGGAGCACTTTCAGAGGTATTGAGAGAGCAGTATCTGAGGTACTGAGGAAGCAGTATCTGAGGCATTGAGGGAGAACTATCTGAGGTACTGAGAGAGCCCTTTTTGAGGTATTGAGGGAGCACTTTCTGAGGTCCTAAAGGAGTACTATCTGAGTTATTGAGGGAGCACTATCTGATGTACTGAGGAAGCAGTATCTGAGGCATTGAGGGAGAACTATCTGAGGTACTGAGGGAGCACTACCTGAGTTATTGAGGGAGCACTATCAGATGTACTGTGGAAACGCTATCTGAGTTACTGAGTGAGAACCATCTGAGGTACTGAGGTAGAACTACCTGAATACTGAGGTAGCACTTTCTGCAGTATTAAGGGAGTACTATCTGAGGAACTCAGGGAGAACTATGTGAGGTACTGAGGAAGCACTACCTGAGGTACTGTGGGAGCACATTTTGAGATATTGTGGGAGCATCTTTTCAGGCACTGAGGAAGCACTTTCTGAGGTATTTAGGGAGTACTCTCTGAGGTATTAAGGGAGTACTATCTGAGGAACTGAGGGAGAACTATCGGAGGTACTAAGAAAGCACTATCTGTTGTACTGTGGAAGCATTATCTGAGGTGCTGAGGGAGCACTTTCTGAGGTATTGAGGGAGCACTTTCTGAGGTACTGAGGGAGCACATTTTGAGATATTGAGGGAGCAACTTCTGAGGTACTGAGGGAGAACAATCTGAGGTATTGAGGGAGCACTTTCTGAGCTATTGAGGGAGCACATTCTGAGGTACTCAGGGAACACTTTCGATGGTACTGAGGGAGTACTTTCTGAGATACATGAGAGTGCACTTTCTGAGCTATTGAGGCAGCACTGTCTGAGGTACTGAGGGAGCACTTTCTGAGGTACTGAGGGAGGGCTTTCTGAGGTATTGAGGGAGCACTTTCTGAGGTACTGAGGGAATACTATCTGAGGTACTGAGGGAGTACTAACTGAGGTCTTGAGGGAGCACTATCTGGGTTTTGAGGAAGCAGTATCTGAGGTACTGAGGGAGGACTATCTGTGATATTGAGGGAGTACTAACTGAGGTACTGAGGGTGCACTTTCTGAGTTATTGAGGGAGCACTATCTGATGTACTGAGGTAGCACTTTCTGAGGTATTGAGGGAGAACTATCTGAGGAATTGAGAGCATATTATCTGATGTACTGTGGGAGAAATATCTGATCCATTGAGGGAGCACATTCTAAGGTACATTTAGGGGGTTCGAAATTAGGTGAACACGTTCAGGTCTGAAATAAAGAAAAGAGAAAGGGAGGTTGAGAAAAAGAGAGAGAGGTAGAGAGAGTGGGGATGGAGAAGGGGGATGAGAGAAAGATGGGGCAAAGACAGACAGTGAGACGGTGGGTGTGAGAGAAAGGCAGATTGAGAGAAAGAGACAGACAGGGAGAGAGAAGGACAAAGAGAGAAGGGGAAGTCAGACTGAGAGAAACAGGCGTTGAAGCATGGACAGACTGAAGGGGGGACACTCAGTATTCCAGGTGGTTCCAGCTCCCTCTCTCTCAATGGGTTTTCACACTCCCTCTCTCCCATGCTCCTGGGGTTTCCTTCAGCTTGTCTCTCTCCCTATCTCTCTCCCTCTCTCCGGGTGGTGAGCTGGTCTCTGTCCCTTGCCATGTTGGGCACCTCAGAAAGCCTCCAGAAAATTCAAGAGATCAGTCTGCAGGTGATCTCTGGTTTTGTTCATTTCTGGATGGTTTCCCAGAACTTTCTCTCCTTCTGGCCAATTCGGAGAATCAGTTAATAGTTTGAAGCGTTGCTAATCATTTGGATGGCTTGTTCCTGTTAGTTTCTTTGTGTAGCAGGACCAGGTGCCTTCTTGTCTGGGCCCTCTTTTGTTTGGTGGAGACGTTGTTAGGGATATGTCTGCCAGGGGACCTGTTGCCTTTGACATTATGCTGATGGCATAACCATCTGGCTGGTGTCTGGCTTTTCTGATTTGGGAGTATATTTTGTACAATATCCCCAGCATCTCTTGGCTGTCTATCTGTGTTTTAGCAAGGAGGCCGCAATATTTCACCCATTCCTCCTCCCCCACCAAGTTTTAGGAATTGAAAGAAGTTTATACAATGAATTACAACCTAATTTTAAAAGCCGGTTATGTTTGTTGTCAGAGTAGCCTGATGTTTGAGCGAAAGCCATTTTGTACATTGCTCAAACTGATTGTCATATGGCTGCTAAGTGATATCAGAGAATCCCTGCAGAGCAGAAACAGGCCCTTCAGCCCATCGAGTCCACAATGACCATCTGAAGAGAATCCAACTCAGATCCATCTCCTGATGATATCTCTGAAACCCTGCATTTCCCATGGCTATTCCAGCTAACCTGAATATCCCTCGACACTGTGGGCAATCTGTCAAAAATGTGCAGATACAGGGAGAATGTACAAACACCACACAGACAGTCGCTCAAGAGTGGAATCAAACCCAGGTCTCTGGTGCTGTGAGGTAACAGTGCTAACCACTGAGCGACTATGGCACTTGCAACTGTTTCGACAAAACATATTCCGTTCTGAGAATCCATACAGAAGTGGGATGCATAGCCAACATCCAGTGAGCAGAATAAATGCAAGGGAATGAGACCTGCTGGCTCAAACTCCTGGAATTCCCTCCCGAAGGACATTGTGGGCCCACCACCTGCAACAGTTAAAGGATGCAGCTCACCACCAAAACCAGCTCCCGAGCAGCTATGGACAGGCAGTCAATACTGGGCCCAGTCAGGAACACTCAAACGCTGCAAATGAATGAAACTAAGGTGATCACCCCGGGAGTTCCATCTACCTTCCAGCCCCTGGGAGTGTGTCTAGGTATTATTCACCATGACCGTACCCATCTGTTACAGCCTGCAATCCTAAACACCGGTATCCCAAGATATATCATGGTGAGTGCGGTTAGGGACACAGCCGATGTGGTCCTCTCTATCTATCACTCCTCTCTCTACCTCACCCCTCTCAATCTCTCTCTCCCTCAGCGCTTCTCTCTCATACCGCTTCTCTCTCTCTCAGCCCTCTCTCACTCTCACCCCTCTCTCTCTCACGCTCTCTCTCTAACCCCTTCTCTCTCACACACACACCCTCTCTCTCACCCCTCTCTCTTACCCTTCTCTCTTCTCACACCTCTCTCTCTCCCTCAGCGCTTCTCTCTCACACCGCTTCTCTCTCTCTCAGCCCTCTCTCACTCTCACCTGTCTCTCTCTCTCACAGTCTCTCTCTTACCCCTCTCTCTTCTCACACGTCTCTCTCACTCTCTCTCTCTCTCTCACCGCACCTCTCTTGCACCCTCTCTCACCCCCGATTTCTCAGGCCCTCTCTTTCAGCCCCCTCTCTCTCTCACCCCCCTCTCTCACACCCCTCTCTCTCTCACACACACCCTCTCTCTCACCCCTTTCTCTCTCACCCCTTCTCTCTCTCCTACTTTCTTTCGCACCCTCTCTCTCAGGCCCTCTCTTTCAGCCCACCTCTCTCTCACCCCTCTCTCTCACACACCTCTCTCTCTCAAACCCCTTTCTCTCACACCCCCTCTCTCTCACCCTCTCTCTCACCCCTTTCTCTCTCACCCCTTCTCTCTCACCTACTCTCTCTCACGCCCTCTATCTCAGGCCCTCTCTCTCTTGCACCCTCTCTCTCAACCTCTCTTTGTGTCACACCATTCTCTCTCTCTCTCACCCTCTCTCTCTCTTACCCCTCTCTCTCACACCGCTTCTCTCTCTCACCCTCTCTTTCTGTCAGCCTGTCTCTCTCTCACCCCCTATCTCTCTCACACCCCCTCGCTCCCTCACTCCTCTCTCTCTTTCACCCCTCTATCTGTCACCCCTCTCTCTCAACCTTCTCTCTCTAACCCGTCTCTTCCTCTCTCACACCTCTCTCTCTCAGCCTCTCTCTCTCACGCCTTCTCTCTCCCTCTTTTTGGCAGCCCTTCTCTCTCTCAGCCCCTCTCTCCCCAGTCTCTCCCACCCTGATCTCTCTCACAGTCCCTTTCTCTCTCACCCCTCGCTCTCTCTCATCCCTCTCTCTCTGATCCCTCTCTCTCACCCCCTCTCTCACACACATCTCTCTCATCATCTCTCTCTCACCCCTCTCTCTTACCCCTCTCTCTCACCCTCTCTCTCAACCCTTCTGTCACCCCTTCTCTCTCAGCCCTCTCTCTCAGGCCACCTAGTCACTCCAGTCTTTCCCACCCTGATCTCTCTCACACACTCTCTCTCACCATCTCTCTCTCTCACCCCTTCACCGTCCTGTCTCTCTGTCAGCCCCTGTCTCTTTCTCACCCGCTCTCTCTTCCACCACACTCTCTACCTCAACCCTCTCTCTCAACCCTCTCTCTCTTAACCCTCTCTCTCACACATCTCTCTCTCACCCTCTCTCTCTCTCTCACCCCTACTCTGTTAGCCCCTCTCTCGCACCCCCCCCCCCACCTCTCTCAGGCCCTCTCTCTCTTTCCCCTCTATCTCTGTTTCACCCCTCTCGCTCTGTTTCACCCCTCTGTCTCACCCCCTCTCTCACCCCCTGTCTCTCTCAGCCTGTCTCTCTGTCACCCCCTGTCTCTTTCTCACCCGCTCTCCCTTCCACCACTCTCTCCCTCACCCCTCTCTGTCACTCACCCCTCTCTCTTTCACTCCTCTCTCTCTCACTCTGTCGCTCTTACCCATCTCTCTCTCTTACACACCTCTCTCTCTCTAACGCCTTCTCTCTCACCCTCTCTTTCACAGCCCTTCTCTCTCAGCTTTTCTCTCTCTCATCCCTTTCGCTCTCATCCCACTCTCTCACACCCTCTCTCTCACACCCTCTCTCTCTCTTACCCCTCTCTCTCACACCGCTTCTCTCACTCTCACCCGTCTCTCACTCACCCCTTTCTCGCTCTCTCATCCCACTCTGTCTCACTCTTTCTTTCAAGCACTCTCTTTCAGCCCATTGCTCTCTCACCCCCCCACACCTCTCTCTCTCAACCCTCTGTCACTCTCACACTCCTCTCTCTCTCTCTCTCTCTCTCTCTCTCTCTCTCACCCTCTCTCTCAACCCTTTCTCTTACACCCCTCTCTCTCAGGCCCTCTCTTTCAGCCCCCTCTCTCTCACACACCCTTCTCTCTCTCTCTCACCCTCTATCTCTCTCATCCCCTCTCTCTTACCCCTCTCTCTCACATACCTCTCTCTCACCCTTTCTCTCTCACCTCTCTCTCTCACACACACATCCTCTCTCTCTTACCCCTCTCTCTCACACACCTCTCTCTCACACCCTCTCTATCACCCCCCTCTCTCTCACACCCTCTCTCTTATACCTCTCTCTCACCCCTTTTCTCTCACCCCTCTCTCTCACCCCTCTCTCAGGCCCTCTCTTTCAGCCCCCTCACTCTCTCACCCCTCTCTCTCTCACCCTCCTCTCTCTCACCCTCTCTCTCTCACTCATTCTCTCTCACCCCTCTCTCAGGCCCTCTCTCTCACACCTCTCTCTCACCCCCTCTCTCTCTTACACCCCCTCTCTCTCTCACACCTCCCTCTCTCTCACATCTTTCTCTCTCATCCCTCTCTCTCTCATACCCTCTCTCACCGCCCCCCTCTCACCCCTCTCTCTCACCCCCTCTCTCTCACCCCCTCTCTCTCACACCCCTATCTTTCACCACTCCTTCTCACACCCCTCTCTCCCACCACCCTCACTCTCACACCCCTCTCTCTCTCACGCCCTCTCTCTTACCCCCTCTCTCTCACCCATCTCTCTCTCGCCCCCTCTCTCCCCCTCTCTCTCTCCCCTCTCTCACTCTCCCACACCCTCTCTTTCTCAGACCTCTCACTCTCTTACCCCCTCTCTCTCTCACCTTCTCTCTCTCACCTAGTCTTTCTCTGCCTGTCTCTCTCTCACCGCCTCTCTCTTTCTCACCTGCTCTCTTCCACTCCGAACTCTCTCACACACGCTCTTTCTCACCCCTGTCTCTCTCACCCCTCTCTCTATTACCTCTTTCTCTCTCAAATACACCACTCTCTCTCTCAGAACCCTCTTGCTCTACCCAGTCTCTCCCAACCTGATCTCTCTCACTCACCTTCTCTCTCACGCCTCTCTCTCTTACACCTCTCTCTATCTCACCCCCTCTCTCTCTCAGACCCTCTCTCTCTCACTCTCTCACTGTCTTTCACCCCCCCTCTCTCTCTCTTACCTATCCCTCTCACCCCCTCTCTTTCACACGTTTCTCTCTCTTTCAGCCTTTCTTTCTCTTACACCCCCACCCTCACAGACCTCTCGCTCAACCCTCTGTCTCTCTCACACCTCTCTCTCTCTCACCCTCTCTCTCACCCCTTCTCTCTCTCACACCCTTCTCTCTCTCTCACCCTCTCTCTCTAACCCCTCTCTCTCTAACCCCTCTCCCTCTTAACCCTCTCTCTCTCACACACATCTCTCTCACCCTTTCTCTCTCACCCCTCTCTCTTACCCCCCTCTCTCTCACACACTCTCTCTCTCACCACTTCTCTCTCCCTGCCTCTCTCATCCCCCTCTCTCAGGCTATCTCTTCCAGCCCCTCTCACTCTCTCACCCCTCTATCTCTCTCACCCTTTCTCTCTCACCCCCTTCTCTCTCATACCCTCTCTCTCAGGCCACTTCTCTCTCTCACCCCTCTCTCTCTCACCCCTCTCTCTCTCACACCCCTCTCCCTCACCCCCTCTCTCTCATCCCCTCTCTCTCACCCCTCTCTCTCTACTCCCTCTCACCCCCTCTCTCTCATCTCCTCTCTGTCACACACCCCTCTCTTTCGCCCCTCTTTCTCACACACCCCCTCTCTCACCCCCCTCATTCTCACACCCCTCACTCTCTCACCCTTCTCTCTCTCACCCCCTCTCGCCCTCACCCCGCTCTATCTGTCATCCCCTCCCTCTATCCCCTCTCTCTCACCCCCTCACTCTCACACCCTCTCTTTCTTAGCCCTCTCACTCTCTCACCCCTCCCACTCTCACCACTCTCATTCTCTCTTACCCCTCTCTCTCTTTCACCCCCTCTCTGTCTTACCCCCTCTCTCACCCCTTCTCTCACACCCTCTCTCTCCCCCATTCTCACCCCCCTTTCAATCCCCCACTCTCACTCACCCCCTTTCTCTTTCTCACCCCGATCTTTCCCATCCCCTCTCTCTCTCACACACTCTCAGCCTTCTCTCTCTTTCCCCTCTCTCTCTTATCCCCTCTCTCACGACTTTCTCTTACCTTCTCACTCGCACCCTCTCTTTCTCTGCCTGCCTCTCTCTCACACCCCGCCACTCTCTCACCCCTCTCTCTCTCTCACCCTTTCTCTCTCAACCCTCTCTCTCATTACCCGCCCCCACACCTATCTCTCTCCTACGCCTCTCTCTTACACCTCTCTCTGTCTCTCACCTCTGTCTCTCTCACCCTCTGCCTCTCACCCCTTCTCTCACACCCTCTCTTTCAGCCCCTCTCTCACATCCCCCTCTCTCTCACACACCTCTCTCTCAACCCACAGTCTCTCTCACACCCCTTTCTCTCACCCCTGTCTTTCTGACCCCTCTCTCTTACACACCTCTCTCTCACCCTGTCTCTCAACCCCCGCTCTCTCTCACATCTCTCTCCCTATCTCACCCATTCTCTCTCACTCCATCTCTCAGGCCCTCTCTCTCTCTCTCTCTCTCATTCCCCCTCTCTCTTACACCCCTCTCTCTGTCACACCCCCTCTCTCTTACCCCCTATCTCTCACTCCCCTCTCTCTCTCACCCCTCTCTCTCTCACCCCTCTCTCTCTTATACCCCTCTCTCTGTCACACCCCTCTCTCTCACCCCTCTCACTCTCTCACACCTCTCTCTCTCATCCACCTCTCCCACCCCCTCTCTCTCACCCCCTCTCTGTTACACCCCATCTCTCTCACCTGCACTCTCTTTACACTCATTCTCTCTCTTTTTCACCCCCTCTCTCTCACCCCTGTCTCTATTACACCCCTCTCTCTGTCACACCCCTCTGCCTCACCCCTCTCACTCTCTCATACCTCTCTCTCTCATCCCCCTCTCCCACCCCCTGTCTCTCACCTCCTCTCTGTTACACCCCATCTCTCTCACCTGCTCTCTCTTTGTCACTCACTCTCTCTCTTTCTCACTTACACTCTCTATCTTTTTCACTCTCTCTCTCTCTCACACCCCTCTCTCTCTCACCCCCCTCTCTCAGCCCTCTCTCCCTCTCAGCCCCCTCCCTCTCTCCCCAGTCTCTTCCAACCTGATCTCTCTCACACACCTTCTCACATGCATCTCTCTCTCACCCTCTCTCTCTCCCACACCTCTCTCTCTTTCCCCTATCTCTATCTCTCCCCCCACTGTCACTCACCCCCTATTTCTTTCTCAACCGCGCTCTCCCCCACCCCAATCTTTCTCATCCTCCCTCTCTGTCTAACCCTCTCACCCTTATCCCTCTTTCCCCCTCTCTCTTACCCCCTCTCTCTCACGCCTCTATCTCAAGTTCTCTATCACCCTCTTTTTCTCTGCCTGTCTCTCTCTCTCCCCATCTCTCTTCCTCACCCGCTCTGCGTTCCACTCCGATCTCTCTCACACACACCCTCTCTCACCACTCTCTCACACCCCTCACTCTCTCACCCTTCTCTCTCTCACCCCCTCTCGCCCTCACCCCGCTCTATCTGTCATCCCCTCCCTCTATCCCCTCTCTCTCACCCCCTCACTCTCACACCCTCTCTTTCTTAGCCCTCTCACTCTCTCACCCCTCCCACTCTCACCACTCTCATTCTCTCTTACCCCTCTCTCTCTTTCACCCCCTCTCTGTCTTACCCCCTCTCTCACCCCTTCTCTCACACCCTCTCTCTCCCCCATTCTCACCCCCCTTTCAATCCCCCACTCTCACTCACCCCCTTTCTCTTTCTCACCCCGATCTTTCCCATCCCCTCTCTCTCTCACACACTCTCAGCCTTCTCTCTCTTTCCCCTCTCTCTCTTATCCCCTCTCTCACGACTTTCTCTTACCTTCTCACTCGCACCCTCTCTTTCTCTGCCTGCCTCTCTCTCACACCCCGCTACTCTCTCACCCCTCTCTCTCTCTCACCCTTTCTCTCTCAACCCTCTCTCTCATTACCCGCCCCCACACCTATCTCTCTCCTACGCCTCTCTCTTACACCTCTCTCTGTCTCTCACCTCTGTCTCTCTCACCCTCTGCCTCTCACCCCTTCTCTCACACCCTCTCTTTCAGCCCCTCTCTCACATCCCCCTCTCTCTCACACACCTCTCTCTCAACCCACAGTCTCTCTCACACCCCTTTCTCTCACCCCTGTCTTTCTGACCCCTCTCTCTTACACACCTCTCTCTCACCCTGTCTCTCAACCCCCGCTCTCTCTCACATCTCTCTCCCTATCTCACCCATTCTCTCTCACTCCATCTCTCAGGCCCTCTCTCTCTCTCTCTCTCTCATTCCCCCTCTCTCTTACACCCCTCTCTCTGTCACACCCCCTCTCTCTTACCCCCTATCTCTCACTCCCCTCTCTCTCTCACCCCTCTCTCTCTCACCCCTCTCTCTCTTATACCCCTCTCTCTGTCACACCCCTCTCTCTCACCCCTCTCACTCTCTCACACCTCTCTCTCTCATCCACCTCTCCCACCCCCTCTCTCTCACCCCCTCTCTGTTACACCCCATCTCTCTCACCTGCACTCTCTTTACACTCATTCTCTCTCTTTTTCATCCCCTCTCTCTCACCCCTGTCTCTATTACACCCCTCTCTCTGTCACACCCCTCTGCCTCACCCCTCTCACTCTCTCATACCTCTCTCTCTCATCCCCCTCTCCCACCCCCTGTCTCTCACCTCCTCTCTGTTACACCCCATCTCTCTCACCTGCTCTCTCTTTGTCACTCACTCTCTCTCTTTCTCACTTACACTCTCTATCTTTTTCACTCTCTCTCTCTCACACCCCTCTCTCTCTCACCCCCCTCTCTCAGCCCTCTCTCCCTCTCAGCCCCCTCCCTCTCTCCCCAGTCTCTTCCAACCTGATCTCTCTCACACACCTTCTCACATGCATCTCTCTCTCACCCTCTCTCTCTCCCACACCTCTCTCTCTTTCCCCTATCTCTATCTCTCCCCCCACTGTCACTCACCCCCTATTTCTTTCTCAACCGCGCTCTCCCCCACCCCAATCTTTCTCATCCTCCCTCTCTGTCTAACCCTCTCACCCTTATCCCTCTTTCCCCCTCTCTCTTACCCCCTCTCTCTCACGCCTCTATCTCAAGTTCTCTATCACCCTCTTTTTCTCTGCCTGTCTCTCTCTCTCCCCAACTCTCTTCCTCACCCGCTCTGCGTTCCACTCCGATCTCTCTCACACACACCCTCTCTCACCACTCTCTCTCACCCCTCTCTCTCTCACCCCTTTCTCTCACACCCCTCTCTCTCACCCCTCTCTCTCACACCCCTCTCTCTCTCTCACCCCCTCTCTCTCACACCCCCTCTCTCTCACACCCCTCTCTCTCTCACCCCTCTCTCTCTCACACCCCCTCTCTTTCACACCCCCTCTCTTTCACACCCCTCTCTCTCACCCCTCTCTCTCTCACACCCCTCTTTCGCTCACCTCTCTCTCTCTCACACACCCTCTCTCAGCCCCTCCCTCTCTCCCCAGTCTCTCCCACACTGATCTCTCTCACACACCTTCTCACATGCATGTCTCTCTCACCCTCTCACTCTCCCACACCTCTCTCTCTCTTTCCCCTATCTCTATCTCACCCCCTCTCTCTCAGGCCCTCTCTCTCTCAGCCCCTCTCTCTCTTTCACCCTCTCTCTCTCTTACCTCCCTCTCACCCTCTCTCTCTCACCCTCTGTCTCTCATCTTTGTCTCTCTAACTCAGCCTGTCTCTCTCTCTCACCCCCGTCTCTTTCTCACCCACTCTCTCCTCCACCCCAATCTCTCTCTCACACCCTCTCTCTCTCCCTCACCCCTCTCTCCCTCACCCTTCTCTCCCTCTCACCTCTCTCTCTCTCTTGCCCATCTCTCTCTCTCTCTCATCCCCTCTCTCACCCCTCTCTCTCCTACCCGTCCATTTCTTACCCCTTTCTCTCTCACCTCTCTCTCACCCCTTCTCTCTCACTCCCTTCTCTCTCACTCCCACTCTTTCAGCCCCTCTCTCTCACTCTCCCTTCCCTCTCACACACCTCTCTCTCATCCTCTGTCTCTCACTCCTCTCTCTGTTACCACTCTCTCTCTCACCCCCGTCTCTCTCTTATCCCTCTCCCTTACCCCTCTCTCTCACACCGCTCCTCTCTCTCACACCGCTTCTCTCTATCACCCTCTCTCTCTCACCCCCCCTCTCTCTCAACCCCTGTCTCTCACCCCTCGCGCTCTCACCCCTCTCTCTCTCTCACACTCCCTTTCTGTCTAACCACCCCCTCTCTCAAACCCCCTCACTCTCTCATCCCCTCACTCTCACACCCTCACTCTCTCACCTCTCTGTCTCACCCTCTCTCTCTCCCACCTCCCTCTCTCTAACCTATCTCTCTCTCATCCCCACCCCTCTCTCTTTCAACTCCCCCTCTCTCCCACCTCCCTCTCTCTAACCTATCTCTCTCTCTCTCATCCCCACCCCCTCTCTCTCTCAAACCCCCCTCTCTCTCACCCCCTCTCTCTCACCCCCCCTCACTCCCTCATTCTCTCAACCCCTCTCTCTCACCCCTCCCGCTCTCACCCCTCTCTCTCTCTCACACACCCTTTCTGTCTCACCACCCCCTCTCTCAAACCCCCTCACTCTCTCATCCCCTCACTCTCACACCCACACTCTCTCACCTCCTCTCTCTCAATCCCTCTTTCTCACCCCCCTCTCTCTCACCCCCCTCTCTCATCGCCCCCTCTCTCAACCCCCCTCACTCACTCACCCCTCTCTCTCACCCTCTCTCTCTCCCACCTCCCTCTCTCTAACCTATCTCTCTCTCATCCCCACCCCTCTCTCTTTCAACTCCCCCTCTCTCCCACCTCCCTCTCTCTAACCTATCTCTCTCTCTCTCATCCCCACCCCCTCTCTCTCTCAAACCCCCCTCTCTCTCACCCCCTCTCTCTCACCCCCCCTCACTCCCTCATTCTCTCAACCCCTCTCTCTCACCCCTCCCGCTCTCATCCCTCTCTCTCACCACTCCCGCTCTCACCCCCCTCTCTCACCACCCCCTCTCTCAACCCCCCTCACTCTCTCATCCTCTCAATCTCTCACACCCTCAATCTCTCACGCCCTCTCTCTTTCTCAAACCCTCTCTCTCTCTCCCCGCGCTCTCTTCCCCTCTCTCTCACCCCTCTCTCTCATCCCCTCTCACACCCTTTCTCTCTTACCCCGTGCTCTCTCTAACCCCTCCGCCTCTCACCCCTCTCGCTCACCTCCTCTCTCTCACCCACTCTCTCAATCACACCCTCTCCTTCTCACTCCACTCTCTCTTACCCCCTCCACACTTTCTCTCTCTCAATCACCCCTTGTCTCTCAACTCCTCTCTCTCACCCCTCTCTCTCACCCGCTCTCTCTTTATTACTCACACTCTCTCTTTCTCACTTACACTCTCTCTCTCTTTCACTCACTCTCTCTCTTTCTCACCCCCTTTCTCTCTCACACCCCTCTCGCTCACGCTTTCTATCTCACCCCTCTCTCTTATTGCTCTCTCTCACCCCTCTCTCTCTTGCGCCTCTCTCACACCCCCTCTCTATTCCCCACTCTCACTCACCCCCTTTCTCTTTCTCACCCCACTCTCTCCCCCACCCCAATCTTTCTCAACCTCCCTCTCTGTCTCACCCTTCTTCTTTCCCCCCCTCTCTCTTACCCCGTCTTTCTCACACCTCTCTCTCACCCTCTCTTTCTCTGTCGTCTCTCTCACCCCCTCTCTTTCTCATCCCTCTCTCTCACCCCTCTCTCTCTCACCCCTCTCTCTCAGCCCTCTCTCTCTCTCAGCACCCCTCCCTCTCTCCCCAGTCTCTCCCACCCTGATCTGTCTCACACGCGTCTCTCTCTCACCCTCTCTCTCTCCCACCCCCTCTCTCTCTTTCCCCTCTCTCTATCTCACCCCTCTCTCTCACACCCTCTCTCTCTCAGCCCCTCTCTCTTTCACCCCATCTCTATCTCTCTCTCTCTTACCTCCCTCTCACCCTTTCTCTCTCACCCCTGTCTCTCTAACTCAGCCTGTCTCTCTCTCTCACCCCCGTCTCTTTCCCACCCGCTCTCTCTTCCACCCCGATCTCTCTCTCACACCCTCCATCGCCTCACCCCTCTCTCTCCCTCACCCTTCTCACCCTCTCACCCCTCTCTCTCTCACTCACGCCTCTCTCTCTCCCTCTCACTTACCCCTCTCTCTCTCACCCACCTGTCTCTCTCCCTGTCTCTCTCACCCCCTCTCTCAACCCTCTTTCTCTCACACCTCCCTCTCACACCCCTTGTCTCTCATCGCCTCTCTAACCCCTCCTCTCAGTCCCTCTCGTTCAGCCGCTCTCTCTCACACCTCTCTCTCTCTCACCCCCTCTCTCTCACCCCCTCTCACTCTTACACCCCTCTCTCTCACACCTCCTCTCTCTCACCCTCTCTCTCTCTCAACCTTGTCTCTCTTTCCCCTCTCTCTTACCCCGCCTCTGTCACGCCTCTCTCTCACCTTCTCTCTCTCACCCTCTCTTTCTCTGCCTGTGTCTCTCACCCCCCCCCTTTCTCTCTTACCCCACCTCTCTCTCACACACCTCTCTCTCTCACCGCTTCTCTATCACCTCTCTCTCACCCCAGTCTCTCCCACGCTGATCTCTCTTTCACACCTCTCTCTCTCTGTTACCCCTCTCTCTTTCACTCCCCTCTCTCTGTTACGTCTCTCACCCCGTCTCTCTCCCCCTCTCTCACTCACCCCCTTTCTCTTTCGTACCTGCTCCCTCCCCCACCCCGATCTTTCTCATTCTCCTTCTCTCTCTCACCCTCTCACCCTTCTCTCTCTCATTCCCTCTCTCTCTCGCCCTCTCTCTCTCCAACCCCCTCTCTCTCACTCCCTCTCTCTCACCCCCTCACCTCCACTCTTTCTCTGACCCCCTCTCATTCTTTCCCCTCTCGCTTTCTCCCCCTCTCCCTTTTTCACCCTCCTCTCTCTCTCACCCCCTTCTCTCTCTCTCATCTCACCTTCTCTCTCACAATCCCTCATCCACTCTCTCTCTCTGCACCCTCTCTCTCCCCCTCTCTCTTTCCCCCTCTATCTTCCCCCCTCCCTTACACACCCTTTACTCTCCCCACCTCTCTGACACCCTCTCTCTCACCCCGCTCTCTGACCCCCTCTCTCCCTACCCACTCTCTGTCTCAGCCCCCTCTCTCTCTGAGCCCCCTTTCTCACTCAGCCCACTCGCGCTCTCACCCCGCTCTCTCTCACCCCCTCTTTCCCTACCCCCTCTCTCTCAGCCCCCTTTCTCTCTCACCCCCTCTCTCCCTACCCCCTCTCTCTCAGCCCCCTTTCTCTCTCAGCCCGTTCAATCTCTCACCCCGCTCTCTCTCACCCATGTCTCCATACCCCCTCTCTCTCAGCCCCCTTTCTCTCTCAGCCCACTCGCTCTCACCCCGCTCTCTCTCACTCCCTCTCTCCCTACCCCCTCTCTCTCAGCCCCCGTTCTCTCTCAGCCCGTTCACTCTCTCATCCCGCTCTCTCTCACCCCCTGTCTCCATACCCTCTCTCTCTCAACCCCCTTTCTCTCAGCCCCCTTTCTCTCTCACCCCCTCTCTCCCAACCCCCTCCCTTTCAGCCCCCGTTCTCTCTCAGCCCGTTCACTCTCTCACCACACGCTCTCTCACCCCCTGTCTCCATACACTCTCTCTCTCAGCCCCCTTTCTCTCAGCCCCCTTTCTCTCTCACACCATGCTCTATCTCTCATCTCCTCTCTCTTCCCCTCTCTCTCACTCTCTCTTTTCCTCTCACCCCCTCTCTCTTACCCCCTCTCTCTCATCCCCTCTCTCTCAGCCCCCTCTCACTCAGCCCACTTTCTCTCTCAACCCCCTCACCCCACTCCCTCTCTCATCGCTCCCATCTCTCTCACACACACTCTCTCTCTCACCCCTCACTCTCTCTCTCACCCCCTCAATCCCCCCTCTCTCTCCCCTCTCTCACACCCTCTCTCTCTCACTGCCTTCTCTCTCACACCCTCACCCCATCTCTCACCCCCCTCTCTCTCACACCCCTCTCTCTCACCCTCTCTCTCCCACCCCCTCACCCCAACTCTCTCACCTGCTCTCTCGCTCTCTCAAACCACCTCTCTCTCTTAACCCCTCTCTCTCTCACGCCCTCTCTTCCACCCCCTCTCAGTCTCACCTCCACTCTTTCTCTCCCCCTTTGTCTCTCTCCCTTTGTCTCTCCCTCTTTCTCTCTCGACCCCCTCACATCACCCCCTCTCTCTCACCACTCTCTCTTACTCACCCGCGTGCTCTCTCTCACCCCACTCTCTCTCACACCCCCTCTCTCTCACACCCTTCTCTCTCCCTCACCCTCTCATCTCACCCCGCTCTCTGACACATCTCATCTCCTCTCTCTCTCACCTGCTCTCTCGCTCTCTCAAACTATCTCTCTCTTAACCCCTCTCTCTCATTCCTCTCTCTTTCACTCTCAACCCTCTCTCTTTCTCAGCATCACTATCTCACCCCCTTCTCTCTCTCTCTCAACCCCCTTTTCTCACTCCCCTCTGAACCCCTCACCCACATTCTCTCTCGCTCTCAAACCTCCTCTCTCTCTTACCTTCTCTCTCTCACTCCCACCTCTCTCCCACTCAGTGTCTCTCTCTCACCCCATCTCACTCACACCGCCTCTCTCTTTCAACCCCTCTCTCTCCCACGCCCTCTCTCCCAGCCCCTCTCTATCTCACCTCCACTCTTTCTCTGACACACTCTAACACCCCCTTTGTCTCTCCCCTTTTCTCTCTCACGCCCCTCTCATCGCGCTCTCTCTCTCTCACCCTCTCTCTCACTCACCCGCTGTCTCTCCCACCCTAATCTCTCTCCCACCCCTCTCTCTCTCCCACCCACTCTCTCTCAAACCCATCCCACCCACTCTCTCTCACCCTCTCTCTCTCTCATCCTTCTCTCTCTCTCTCTCTCACCCCTCTCTCTCCCATCCCCATCGCTCTCCCGCCCTGTCTCTCTCGAACCCCATTCTCTCTCACACCCTCTCTCTCAACCCCCCTCTCTCATCCCCCTCTCTCTTATCCCCTCTCTCTCATTCCCCCTCTCTCGATCCCTCTCTCTCAACCCCTCTCTCTCAATCCTCTCCCTCACTCTCTTCTCTCTCTCAACCCGTCACTCTCACTCCCCCTCTCTCTCTCAACCCATCTGTCTCTCTCTCACACCCCCTCTGTCTCACCCCCGCTCTTTCTCACTCCATCTCTCTATTACCCCTCTCTCTCTCCCCCTCTTTCTCACGCCCCCTCTCTCCCCCTCTCCCCGTCTCCCCCTCTCTCTCCCACCCCCTCCCACCCCTTCTCGTTCACTTTCCATCTCTCTCTCAGCCCCACTCTCTCTAACTCTCTATCTCACCCTTCTCTCTCTCACCCTTATCTCTCTCACCCCGCTCTCTCACCGCCCCTCTCTCTCACCCTCCTTTCTCTCATCCCCTCTCTCTCATCCCCTCTCTCTCAGCCCCACTCTCTCTCACTCTCTCTCTCACCCTTCTCTCTCTTACACCTCTCTCTCTCACCCCACTCTCTCTCACCGTCCCTCTCTCTCTCAACCCCCTCTCACACTCCCCTTTCTCTCACCCACCTCTCTCCCTCTCTCTCATCCCTTCTCTCTCACCGCCACTCTCTCTCACTCTCTCTCTCAACCATCTCTCTCACCCCGCTCTCTCACCACCCCTCTCTCTCACCGCCCCTCTCTCTCACCCCAACCCCCCCACACTCCCCTTTTTCTCACCCCCTCTCTCTCTCATCCCCTCTCTCTCACCCCCACTCTCTCTCTCACTCTCTCTCTCACCCCTCTCTCACCCCGCTCTCTCACTCCCTCTCTTTCTCACTCCCTCTCTCCACCCACTCTCTCTCACTGCCCCTCTCTCTCAACACCCCACTCACCCCTCTCTCTCCCCTCTCTCTCTCCCAAACCCCTCTCTCACTTTCCCTCTCTCCCCCCTCTGTCTCACCCGCTTTCTCTCGCACCCCCTCTCTCACCCCATCTGTCTCAGCCCATCTGTCTTACCACCTCTCTCTCTCATACCCCTCTCTCAACCCCCATCTCACAACCCCCACCTGTCAACCCCCTCACTCTCTCCCACCTCACTCCCTCTCTCACCCTCTCACCCACTCTCTCTGTCACCACTCTCTCTCTCTCTCGCACTCCAATCTCTCTTATTCTTATTCCCCTCTCTCTCACCTCCCTCTCTCACTCTCTCTCACACACACTCACACACACCCTCCCTCTCTCCCACCCCTCTTTCTGTCTCTTTCTAATCCCCTCTCCGTCCTTCTCATCCGGCTCGCTTTAACGCCCTCTCACTCTCACCCGCTCTCCCTCACCCCTCTCTCATAACCCCCTCTCTCTCACTGTCTCTTTCTCATCCACTTTCCCTCCTTCTCACCCCCTCTCTCTCTCTCGCAACCTCTCTCTCTCACCCTCTCTCTCTCACCCCACATCCTCCTCTCTCTATCTCACCCGCGCTCTCTCGCTCTCTCAAACCCCCTCTCTCTCTCAACCCCTCTCTCTCACCCTCTCTCTCTCTCACGTCCCTCATCCTCCTCTCTCTCACCCGCTCTCTCAAGCCCCCTCTCTCTAATACGCCTCTCTCTCACCCTCTCTCGCTCACACCATCATCCTCCTCTCTCTCTCTCACCCTCTCTCTCTCACCGCTCTCATCCTCCTCTCTCTCTCTCTCACCCGCTCTCACTCGCTCTCTCAAACCCACTCTCTCTCTCGAAACCCCTCTCTCTCACCCTCTCTCTCTCACCCCCCTCATCCTCCTCTCTCTCACCCGCTCTCTCTCGCTCTCTCAAAACCCCTCTCTCTCAACCCCTCTCTCTCACCCCTCTCTCTCACCCCCTCCTCCTCCTCTCTCTCTCTCACCCGCTCTCTCTCGCTCTCTCAAACCTCCTCTCTCTCTAAACCCCTCTCCCTCACCCTCTCTCTCACCACCCTCATCATCCTCTCGCTCTCTCACACACTCTCTCTCACCCCCTTCATCCTCCTCTCTCTCTCACCTGCTCTCTCACGCTCTCCCAACCCCCCTCTCTCTAAAACCCCCCTCTCTCACACACTCTCTCTCACCTCCTCCTCCTCTCTCTCTCACCCGCTCTCTCTCGCTCTATCAAAACCCCTCTCTCATTAAAACCCCTCTCTCACACAATCGCTCTCTCAACCCCCTCATCCTCCTCTCTCTCTCTCTCACCCGCCCTGTCTCGCTCTTTCAAACCTCCCCTCTCTCTAAAACCCCTTTCTCTCACCCTCTCTCACTCACCCCCCTCATCCTCCTCTCTCTCTCTCACCCGCTCTCTCGATCTCTCAAAACCCCTCTCTCTAAAATCCCTCTCTCTCACCCCCCTCATCCTCCTCTCTCTCTCACCCGCACTCTTACAATCTATCAAACCCCCTCTCTCACTAAAACCCCTCTTGCTCACCCTCTCTCTCTCACACCCCTCATCATCCTCTCGCTCCCTCACACACTCTCTCTGACCCCCTTCATCCTCCTCTCTCTCACCTGCTCTCACTCGCGCTCTCAAACCCCCTCTCTCTAAAACCCCTCTCTCACACTCTCTCTCACCTCCCTCATCCTCCTCTCTCTCTCACCCGCTCTCTCTCGCTCTATCAAACCTCCTCTCTCACTAAAACCCCTCTCTCTCACCTCTCTCTCACCCCCCTCATCATCCTCTCGCTCTCCCACACAATCGCTCTCACCCCCCTCATCCTCCTCTCTCTCTCTCACCCGCTCTCTCTCGCTCTTTCAAACCCCCCTCTCTCTAAAACCCCTCTCTCTTACACTCTCTCTCTCTCACCCACCTCATCCTCCTCTCTCTCTCTGACCCGCACTCTCACGATCTATCAAACCCCCTCTCTCGCTAAAACCCCTCTTTCTCACCCTCTCTCTCTCACCCCCCTCATCCTCCTCTCTCTCTCACCCGCGCTCTCTCGCACTCTCAAACCCCCTCTCTATCTAAAACACCTCTCTCTCAACCCCTCTCTCTCACAACCCCCTCATCCTCCTCTCTCTCTCTCACCCACGATCTCTCGCTCTCTCAAATCCCATCTCTCCCTCAACCCTCTCTCTCATCCTCGCTCTCTCACCCCCCTCATCCTCCTCTCTCTCCCTCACCCGCTCTCTCTCGCTCTCTCAAACCGCTCTCTCGCTAAAACCCCTCTCTCAACTTCTCTCTCTCACCCCCCTCATCCTCCTCTCTCTCTCTCACCCGTGCTCTCTCGCTCTCTCAAACACCATTTCTCTCTAAAACCCCTCTCTCTCACGCTCGCTCTCTCACACCCCTCATCCTCCTCTCTCTCTCTCTCACCCACTCTCTCGATCCCTCAACCCCCCTCTCTAAAACCTCTCTCACTCACCCTCTCTCTCTCAACCCCCTCATCCTCCTCTCTCTCTCTCTCACCCGCTCTCCATCGTTCTCTCAAACCCCCTCTCTCTCTAAAACCCCTCTCTCGCACCCTCTCTCTCTCTCTCTCACCCCTCTCATCCTCCTCTGTCTCTCTCACCCGCTCTCTCTCGGTCTCTCAAACGCCGTCTCTCTCTCTATAACACCTCTCTCACCCTCTCTCTCTCTCACCCCTCTCATTCTCCTCCCTCTCTCTCACCTGATCTCTCTTGCTCTCTCAAACGCCTTTTCTCACATCCTCTCTCACCCCCCTCATCCTCGTCTCTCTCTCAACCGCTCTCTCGCTCTCTCAAACCGCCTCTCTCCCTCAATCCCTCTCTCTCACCCTCTCTCTCTCACCCCCTCATCCTCCTCCCGCTCTCTCACCCGCTCTCTCTTGCTCTCTCAAACCCTTTCTCTCTCTAAATCCCCTCTCTCTCACCCTCTCTCTCTCAGCCCCCCTCATCCTCCTCTCTCTCTCTCACCCGCTCTCTCTCGCTCTCTCAAACCACCTCGCTCTCTAAAACCCCTCTCTCACCCTCTGTCTCTCACCCCCCTCATCCTCCTCTCTCTCTCACACCCGCTCTCTCTCGCTCTCTCAAATCCCCTCTCTCTCTAAAACCCCTCTCTCTCAACCCCTCTCTCTCACCCTTCTCTCTCACGCCCCTCATCCTCCTCTCTCTCACCCACTCTCTCTCGTTCTCTCAAACCCTCTCTCTCTCCAAAACCGCCCTCTCTGGCCCTCTCTCTCTCACCCCCCTCATCCTCCTCTCTCTCTCTCACACACACACTCTCCCTCACCGCCCTCATCCTCCTCCCCCTGTCTCACCCGCGCTCTCTCGCTCTCTCGCTCTCTCAAACCCCCTTTCTCTCAACCGCTCTCTCGCACCCTCTCTCTCTCATCCCCCTCAACCTCCTCTCTCTCTTTCACCCACTCTCTCTCATACTCTCAAACCCCCCTCTCTCTCAACGAATCGCTCTCACTCTCTCTCTCACCCCCCTCATCCTCCTCACTCTCTCTCACCCGCTCGCTCTCGCTCTGTCAAACCCCCTCTCTCTCTCAAACCCCCTCTCTCAAACTCTATCTCACACAACCCTCATCCTCCTCTCCCTCTCTCACCCGTTCTCTCTCACTCTCTCAAACACCCTCTCACTCTAAACCCTTTCTCTCTCACCCTCTCTCTCTCAACCCCCTCATCCTCCTCTCTCTCTCACCCTCTCTCTCTCACACCCCTCATCCTCCTCTCTCTCTGTCCCCCGCTCTCTCACTCTCTCAAACCCCCTCTCTCTCTAAAACCCCTAGCTCTCACCCTCTGTCTCTCACCCCTCATCCTCCTCAATCTCTCTCACCCGCTCTCTCTCACTCTCTCAAAAACCCTCTCTCTCTAAAACCCTTCTCTCCCACCCTCTCTCCCTCATACCCGTTTCATCCTCCTCTCTCTCTCTCTCACCCGCGCTCTCTCGCTCTCTCAAACCCCGTCTCTCTCTATAACCCCTCTCTCACCCTTTCTCTCACCCCCCTCATCCTCTTCTCTCTCTCTCTCTCACCCACTCTCTCTCGCTCTCTCAAACCCCCCCTCACTCTAAAACCTCTCTCTCTCACCATCTCTCTCTCACCCCCCTCATCCTACTCTCTCTCTCACCCGCTCACTCTCGCTCTCTCAAACACCCTCCCTCTCTAAAACCCCTCTCTCACATCCGTCTCATCCTCCTCTCTCTCTCTCTCTCACCCGCCATCTCTCGCTCTCTCAAACCCCGTCTCTCTCTGTAACCCCTCTCTCTCACCCTCTCTCTCACCCCTTCATCCTCTTCTCTCTCTCTCTCTCTCTCACACGCTCTCTCAAAACCCCTCTCTCTCTCAACCCCTCCCTCTCTCACCCTCTCTCTCTCACCCCCTCCTCCTCCTCTCTGTCTCTCACCCGCTGTCTCTCGCTCTCTGAAACCCCCTCTTCTCTAAACCCCTCTCTCTCATGCTCCCTCTCTCACCCCCCTCATTCTCCTCTCTCTCTCACACGCTCTCTCGCTCCCTCAAACCCCCTCTCTCTCTCTCAACCCCTCTCTCTCACCCTCTCTCTCTCTCACCCACTCATCCTCCTCTCTCTCACTCAACCGCTCTCTCTCGCTCTCTCAAACCACCTCGCTCTCTAAAACCCCTCTCTCTCACCCTCTCTCTCACCCCCTCATCCTCCTCGCTCTCTCTCACCAGCTCTCTCTCGCCCTCTCAAACCCCCTCTCTCTCTCAACCTGTCTCTCACCCTCTATCTCACACCCCCTCATCCTCCTTCCTCTCTCTCACCCGCTCGCTCTTGCTCTCTCAAACACCTTTGCTCACACCCTGTCTCACCCCCCTCATCCGCCTCTCTCTCTCTCACCCGCTCTAACTCGCTCTCTCAAAACCCCTCTCTCTCTCAACCCCTCTTTCTCACCCTCTCTCTCTCACTGCCTCATCCTCCACTGTCTTTCTCTCATCCGCTCTCTCTCGCTCTCTCAAACAACCTCTCTCTCTCAACCCCTCTCTCTCACCCTCTCTCTCACCCCCTCATCCTCCTCTCTCTCTCTCGCCCACTCTCTCAAACCCCCTCTCTCTCTAAACCCCCTCTCTCTCACTCTCTCTCTCACACCCTCATGCTCCTCTCTCCCTCTCACCAGCACTCTCTCGCTCTCTCAAACCCCTCTCTCTCTCTAAAACCACTCTCTCTCACCCTCTCTCTCTCACAGCGCTCATCCTCCTTTCTCTCTCTCACCTGCTCTCTCTCGCTGTCTCAAACCCCCTCTCTCACTAAACCCCCCTCTCTCACCCTCTCTCTCTCACCCCCCTCATTCTCCTCTCTCTCTCTCACCCGCTCTCTCAAACTCCCTCTCTCTCTAAAACCCTTCTCTCTCTCCCTCTCTCTCTCACACCCCTCATCCTCCTCTCTCTCTCTCTCACCCTCTCTCACTCACTGCCTTCATCCTCCTCTCTCTCTCTCACCCGCTCTCTCAAACCCCCTCTCTCTCGCAACCCCTCTCTCTCACCCTTTCTCTCTCACCCTCCTCCTCCTCTCTCTCTCACCCGCGCTCTCTCGCTCTCTCAAACCTCCTCTCTCTCTAAACCCCTCTCTCACACCCTCTCTTTCACCCACTCATCGTCCTCTTGGTCTCTCAGACACTCTCTCACCCCCTCATCCTCCTCTCTCTCTCTCACCCGCACTCTCACGTTCTATCAAACCCCCTCTCTCACTAAAACCCCGCTCTCTCACCCTCTCTCACTCACTGCCTTCATCCTCCTCTCTCTCTCTCACCCGCTCTCTCAAACCCCCTCTCTCTCGCAACCCCTCTCTCTCACCCTCTCTCTCTCACCCTCCTCCTCCTCTCTCTCTCACCCGCGCTCTCTCGCTCTCTCAAACCTCCTCTCTCTCTAAACCCCTCTCTCACACCCTCTCTCTCACCCCCTCATCCTCCTCTCTCTCTCTCACCCGCACTCTCACGTTCTATCAAAACCCCTCTCTCACTAAAACCCCGCTCTCTCACCCTCTCTCTCTCACCACCCTCACCATCCTCTCGCTCTCTCAACACTCTCTCCCACCCCCCTCATCCTCCTCTCTCTCTCTCTCTCACCCGCTCTCTCTCGCTCTCTCAAACCACCCCCTCACTCTAAAACCCTTGTCTGTCACACTCTCTCTCTCACCCCCCTCATCCTCCTCTCTCTCTCTCTCACCCGCGCTCTCTCGCTCCCTCAAACCCCTCCCTCTCCAAAACCCCTCTCTCTCACCCCCTCATCCTCCTCTCTCTCTCTCTCACCCGTTTTCTCATGCTCTCTCAAAACCCCTCACTCTATAAAACCCCTATCTCTCACCCTCTGTTTCTCACCCTCCTCTATCTCTCTCACCCGCTCTCTCTTGCTCCCGCAAACCCCCTCGCTCTCTGAAACCCCTCTCTCACCCTCTCTCTCTCACACCCGTCTCGTCCTCCTCTCTCTCTCTCTCACCCGCCATCTCTCGCTCTCTCAAACCCCGCCTCTCTCTATAACCCCTCTCTCACACCCTATCTCTCACCCCCCTCATCCTCTTCTCTCTCTCTCACCCGCGCTCTCTCGCTCTCTCAAAACTCCTCTCTCTCTAAACCCCTCTCTCTCACCCTTCCTCTCTCACCCCCTCATCCTCCTCTCTCTCTCTCTCACCCGCGCTCTCTCGCTCTCTCAAACCCCGCCTCTCTCTCAACCACTCTCTCACCCTCTCTCTCTCACCCCCTCATCCTCCTCTCTCTCACCCGCTCTCTCTCGCTCTCTCAAACCCCCTCTGTCTCTCAACCCCTCTCTCACCCTCTGTCTCACCCCCTCATTCTCCTCCCTCTCTCTCACCCGCTCTCTCTTGCTCTCTCAAACACCTTCTCTCACACCCCTCTCACCCCCCTCATCCTCCTCTCTCTCTCTCACCCGCTCTAACTCGCTCTCTCAAACCCCCTCTCTCTCTCAACACCTCTCTCTCACCCACTCTCTCACCCCCTCATCCTCCTCCCGCTCTCTTATCCGCTCTCTCTTGCTATCTCAAACCCCTTCTCTCTCTAAAACCCCTCTCTCTCACCCTCTCTCTCTCACACCCCTCATCCTCCTCTCTCTCTCACCCGCTCTCTCTCACTCTCTCAAACCCCCTCTCTCTCTAAAACCCCTATCTCTCACCCTCTGTCTCTCACCCCCCATCCTCCTCAATCTCTCTCACCCGCTCTCTCTCACTCTTCAAAAACCCTCTCTCTAAATCCCCTCTCTCTCACCCTCTCTCTCACACCCTCATCCTCTTCTCTCTCTCTCTCTCTCACCCGCTCTCTCTCGCTCTCTCAAACCCCGTCTATCTCTATAACCGCGCTCTCACCCTCTCTCTCACCCCTCCACCTCATCCTCTTCTCTCTCTCACCCGATCTCTCTCGCTCTCTCAAACACACCCCCACACTAAAACCCCTCTCTCACACTCTCTCTCACCCCCCTCATCCCCCTCTCTCTCTCGCTCCCTCAAACCCCTCTCTATCTAAAACCCCTCTCTCTCACAAACTCTCTCTCACCCCCTCATCCTCCTCTCTCTCTCTCACCCGCTCTCTCTCGCTCTCTCAAATCCCTTCTCTCTCTAAAACCCCTATCTCTCACCCTCTGTCTCTCACCCCCCATCCTCCTCAATCTCTCTCACCCGCTCTCTCTCACTCTTCAAAAACCCTCTCTCTAAATCCCCTCTCTCTCACCCTCTCTCTCACCCCCTCATCCTCTTCTCTCTCTCTCTCTCACCCGCTCTCTCTCGCTCTCTCAAACCCCGTCTATCTCTATAACCGCGCTCTCACCCTCTCTCTCACCCCTCCACCTCATCCTCTTCTCTCTCTCTCACCCGATCTCTCTCGCTCTCTCAAACACACCCCCACACTAAAACCCCTCTCTCACACTCTCTCTCACCCCCCTCATCCCCCTCTCTCTCTCGCTCCCTCAAACCCCTCTCTATCTAAAACCCCTCTCTCTCACAAACTCTCTCTCACCCCCTCATCCTCCTCTCTCTCTCTCACCCGCTCTCTCTCGCTCTCTCAAACCCCCTCTCTTCCCCCTCTCTCTGTCCCCCTCTCTCTCTGTCCCCCTCTCTGTCATCCCCTCTCTCTGTCCCCCTCTCTCTCTGTCCCCCTCTCTCTCTGTCACCCCCTCTCTTTCCCCCTCTCTCTGTCCACCTCTCTCTCTGTCCCCCTCTCTCTCTCTCCCCCTCTCTCTCTGTCCCCATCTCTCTCTGTCCCTCTTTCTCGCTGTCCCCCTCTCTCTGTCCCACTCTCTCTGTTCACTCTCTCTCTCTGCCTCGGTGCTCTCTCTGTCCGCAGCTCTTTCTGTCCCCCCTCTCTATCCCTCCTCTCTCTGTCCCTCTCTGTCTGCCCCCCTCTCTCTCTGTGCCCATCTCTCTCTATCCCCTCTTCTCGCTGTCACCCTCTCTCTGTCCCACTCTCTCTGTTCACTCTCTCTCTCTCTCTGTCCCGGTGCTCTCTCTGTCCGCATCTCTTTTTGTCCCCCCTCTGTATCCCTCCTCTCTCTGTCCACTCCCTCTCTGTCCACCCTTCCCACCCGTTCCCCACTCAGTCCATCCCCCTCTCTCTGTCCCCCAGTCTCTGTCCCCGGCTCACTGTCCCCCTCTCTCTGACGGACTCTCTCTCCCCAACTCTGTACCCCTCTCTCAGTCCCCCACTCTCTGTCCCCCCTCCCACTGTCCCGCTCTATCTGTCCCCCCTCTCTCTGCCCCATCTCTTCTCTGTCCCCCCTCTCTGACCCACTCTCTCTGCCCCCTCTCTGTCAACGTCTCTCTGTCCCCGCTCACTCTGTCCCCCACTTTCTGTCCCCCTCGCTCTGTCCCCCTCTTTCTGGCGCACTCTCTTTATCCCCCTCTCTCTGCCCCCCTCTCTCTCTGGCACCCCCTCTCTGTCGCCCCCTCTCTCTCTGTCCCCCTCTCTCTGTCCCCCTCTCTCTCTATCCCCCTCTCTCTGTCCTCCTCTCTCTGTCCCCTCTCTCTGTCCCACTCTCTCTGTAGCCATCCCTCTCCCCCTCTCTCTCCCCCACTCTGTCCCCCACTCTCTGTGCCCCCACTCTCTGTCCACCTCCCTCTGTCCCCCTCTTTCTGCCCCCTTTCTGCCCCTCCTGTCCCCGTCTCTCTGTCCCCATCTCTTACTGTCCCCCTCTCCCTCAAATCTCTGTCCTCTCCCCCTCTGTACCGCACGACCCCATTTGTTCCCCTCTCTCTGACCCTCTCTCTGTCCCTCCTCTCTCTGTCCCCCTGTCTCTCTGTCCCCCTCGCTCTCTGACCTCTCTCTCTCTGTACCCCTCCCTCTGTCACCCCTCTCTCTCTGTACCACCTCTCTCTGTCCCGCTCTCTCTGTCCCTCCACTCTCTGCCCCCACTCTGTCACCATCTCTCTCTCCCCTCTCCCTCTGTTCCCTCTCGCTCTGTCCCCCTCTCTCTGACACCCCCACCCTGGTCCCCCCTCCCCCCTATGTCCTCTCTCTCTCCGTCCCCCCTTTCTCTGTCCCCCTCTCTCTCTAACCCTCTCTGTCTCTGACCCCCTCTCTCTGCCCCCTCTCTGTCAACGTCTCTCTGTCCCCGCTCACTCTGTCCCCCACTTTCTGTCCCCCTCTCTCTCTAACCCTCTCTGTCTCTGACCCCCTCTCTCTGCCCCCTCGCTCTGTTCCCCGCTCTCTGTTCCCCCATCTCCATCGACCTCTCTCTGCCTCCTCTTTGTCACCGTCTCTCTGTCCCCCCTCTCTGTCTCCATCACTCTGCCCTCTCTCAGTCACCGTCTCTCTGTTCGCCCCCCCCGTCCACACCTCTCTGTCGCCCGCTCTCTGCCCCCTCTCTGTCACAGTTTCTCTGTCCCCCCTCTGTCTGTCCCCCTCGTCCCCCCTCTCTCTTTCCCCCCCCCACTGTCCCCTCTCTGTCCCCCCTCTCTGTCCCCCCCTCACTGTCTCCTCTGAGTCACTGTCTCTCTATTCGCCCCACCGTCCCCCCTCTCTCTGACCCCCTCACTGTCCCCTCTCTTTGTTGGCCTCTCTCTGCCCCGTCTCTGCCCCGTCTCTGTCACCGTCTCTCTGCCCCTTCTCTCTGCCCCCTTCTCTCTCTGTCCCCCCTCTGCGCCCCCTCTCTGTTCACCTCTCTCTCTGTACCCCCTCTCTCTCTGACCCCCTCTCTCTCTGACCCTCTCTCTCTGTCCCCAACTCTCTCTGTACCTCCTCTCTCTCTGACCCCCTCTCTCTCTGACCAACTCTCTCTCTGACCCCCTCTCTCTCTGTCCCCCTCTCTCTCTGTCCCCCTCTCTCTCTGTACCCCCCTCTCTCTGACCCCCTCTCTCTCTGTCCCTCTCTCTCTCTGCCCCCTCTCTCTCTGCCCCCTCTCTCTGTTCCCCGCTCTCTGACCCCCATCTCTACCGCTCTCTCTCTGCCCCCTCTCTGACACTGTCTCTCTGTCCCCCCTCTCTCTGTCCCCGTCTCTCTGCCCCCTCTCTCAGTCCATCCTCTCTGTCCCAAACCTCTGTCCCCGCCCTCTGTAGCCCTCTCTCTGTCCCCTCTCAGTCACCATCTCTCTGTTTCCCCCCGTCCATGCCTCTCAGTCGCCTGCTCTCTGCCCCCTCTCTATTCATAGTCTCTCTGTCCTCCCTCTCTCTGTCCCCCTCGTTCTGTCCCCCCTCTCTGTCTCCCCCGCTCTGTCCCACCCTCTCTGTAGCCCTCTCTCTGCCCTCTCTAAGTCACCATCTCTTTGTTCCCCCCGGTCACCCCGCTCTGTCCCCCTCTCTCTCTGTCCCTCTCTCTGTCCCCCTCTCTCTGTCCCCCCTCCCTCTGTCCTCCTCCTTCTGTCCCCCTCTCTCTGTCGACCTCTTTCGGACCCCCACTCTCTGTCCCCCTCCCTCTGTCCCCCCTCTCTCTGTTGCCCTCTTTCTGACCCCCTCTCTCTCTGACCCCCTTCTGTCACCTCCCAGTCACCATCTCTCTATCCCCCCTCCCTCTGTCCCCCTCTCTCTGTCTCCCTCTCTCTGTCCCCCTCTCTCTGTCGCCCCCTCTCTGCACCCCGTCCCCCTCTCTCTGTCCCCCTTCTCTCTGACCCCCTCTATCTCCCTCACTCTCTGTGGCCCTCTCTCTGTCGCCAACTCTCTGACCCACCCTCTCCCTCCCCGCCTCTCTCTGTCCACATCTCTCTCCCCCTCTCTCTCTGTCCCCATCTCTCTCCCTGTCCCCCGCTCTCTGTCCCCCTCGCTCTCTGTCCTCCCTCTCTGTCCCCCTCTCTCTCTGCCCCCTCTCTCTATTTCCCCCCTCTCTCTGTCCCCCAGCTGTCTGTCTCCCCCGCTCTCTGTCCCCTCTCTCTCTCTTTCCCGCCCTCTCTCTGACCCCTCTCTCTTTCCCCCTCTCTCTCTGTCCCGCTCTCTCTCTGTGCCCCCTCTCTGTCCCCCTCTCTCTCTGTCCCCCTCTCTCTCTCTGTCCCCCTCGCTCTGCCCCCTCTCTCTGCCCCGGTCTCTGTCCCCTCTCTCTGTTGCCCTCTCTCTGCCCACTCTCTGTACCCCTCTCTCTGCACCCACACTCTCTCCCACTCTGTACCCCTCTCTCTGTCCCCCACTCTCTGTCCCCCTCTCTCTGTACCCCTCTTTCTCTGTCCCCAGTCTCTCTGACCCCCCCTCTCTTCATCCCTCTCTCTGTTCCCCTCTCTCTCTGTCCCCCTCTCTCTGTCAATCCCTCTCTCTGTCACCCTCTCTCTGTCCCCCTCTCTCTGTGCACCTCTCTCTCTGTCCCCCTCTCTCTCTCTCTCCCCCTCTCTCTCTGTCCCCATCTCTCTCTGTCCCTCTTTCTCGCTGTCCCCCTCTCTCTGTCCTACTCTCTCTGTTCACTCTCTCTCTCTGCCCCGGTGCTCTCTCTGTCCGCATCTCTTTCTGTCCCCCCTTCAATCCCTCCTCTCTCTGTCCCTCTCTCTCTGTTCCCCTCTCTCTTTGTCCCCATCTCTCTCTGTCCCCCCTTCTCGCTGTCCCCCCTCCCTCTGTCCCCCTCCATCTGTCCCCCTCTCTCTGTCGCCCTCTTTCTGACCCCCTCTCTCTGTCCCCCATCCCTCTGTCCCCCCTCTCTCTGTCGCCCTCTTTCTGACCCCCACTCTCGCTGTCCCCCCCGTTCCCTCCCAGTCACCATCTCTCTCTCCCCCCTCTCTCTGTCCTCCTCTCTCTCTGTACCCCCTCTCTCTCTGACCCCCTCTCTCTCTGTCCCTCTCTCTCTCTGCCCCCTCTCTCTCTGCCCCCTCGCTCTGTTCCCTGCTCTCTGTCCCCCATCTCTACCGCTCTCTCTCTGCCCCCTCTCTGACATTGTCTCTCAGTCGCCCCGCTCTCTGTCCCCGTCTCTCTGCCCCCTCTCTCATTCCATCCTCTCTGTCCCAAACCTCTGTCCCCCCTCTCTGTAGCCCTCTCTCTGCCCCCTCTCAGTCACCATCTCTTTGTTCCCCCCCCCCCCGTCCACCCCGCTCTGTCCCCCTCTCTCTGTCCACCTCTCTGTCCCCCTCTCTCTGTCCCCCCTCCCTCTGTCCCCCTCCATCTGTCCCCCTCTCTCTGTCGCCCTCTTTCTGACCCCCTCTCTCTGTCCCCCATCCCTCTGTCCCCCCTCTCTCTGTCGCCCTCTTTCTGACCCCCTATCTCGCTGTCCCCCCTCGTCCCCTCCCAGTCACCATCTCTCTCTCCCCCTCCCTCTGTCCCCCTCCCTCTGTCTCCCTATCTCTGTCCCCCTCTCTTTGTCGCCCCCCCTCTGCCCCCCTGTCCCCCTCTCTCTGTCCCCCTTCTCTCCGACCCCCTCTATCTCCCTCACTCTCTGTGGCCCTCTCTCTGTCGCCAACTCTCTGACCCCCCCCTCTCCCTCCCCGCCTCTCTCTGTCCCCCTCTCTCTCCCCCCTCTCTCTGTCCCCATCTCTCTCTGTCCCCCTCTCTCTGTCCCCCTCGCTCTCTGTCCCCCCTCTCTGTCCCCCTCTCTCTCTGTCCCCCTCTCTCTCTATCCCCCTCTCTCTATGCCCCCTCTCTCTATTTCCCCCCTCTCTCTTTCCCCCAGCTGTCTGTCTCCCCCGCTCTCTGTCCCCTCTCTCTCTCTTTCCCGCCCTCTCTCTGACACCCCCTCTCTTTCCCCCTATCTCTCTCTCTCTGTCCCTCTCTCTCTCTGTCCCCCCTCTCTGTCCCCCTCTCTCTCTGTCCCCCTCTCTCTCTCTGTCCGTCTCGCTCTGCCCCCTCTCTCTGCCCCGGTCTCTGTCCCCTCTCTCTGTTGCCCTCTCTCTGCCCACTCTCTGTACCCCTCTCTCTGCCCCCACACTCTCTCCCACTCTGTACACCTCTCTCTGTCCCCCACTCTCTGTTCCCCTCTCTCTGTACCCCTCTCTCTCTGTCCCCAGTCTCTCTGACCACCTCTCTTCCCCCCTCTCTCTGTCCCCCTCTCACTCTATCCCCCTCTCTCTGTCACCGCCTCTCTCTGTCCCCCTCTCTCTCTGTCCCCGCCCTCTCTGTCCCCCTCTCTCTGTCCACCTCTCTCTCTGTCCCCCTCTCTCTCTGTCCCCCTCTCTCTCTGTCCCCATCTCTCTCTGTCCCTCTTTCTCGCTGTCCCCCTCTCTCCGTCCCACTCTCTCTGTTCACTCTCTCTCTCTGCCCCGGTGCTCTCTCTGTCCGCATCTCTTTCTGTCCCCCCTCTCTATCCCTCCTACCTCTGTCCCTCTCTCTCTGTCCCCCTCTCTCTCTGCCGCCATCTCTCTCTGTCCCCACTTCTCGCTGTCCCCCTCTCTCTGTCCCATTCTCTCTGTTCACTCTCTCTCTCTGTCCCGGTGCTCTCTCTGTCCGCATCTGTTTCTGTCCTCCCTCTCTGTCTCTCCTCTCTCTGTCCACTCCCTCTCCTTCCACCCTTCCCCCCCCCCCGTTCCCCACTCAGTCCATCCCCCTCTCTCTGTCCCACAGTCTCTGTCCCCGGCTCACTGTCCCCCTCTCTCTGACGGACTCTCTCTCCCCAACTCTGTACCCCTCTCTCAATCCCCTACTCTCTGTCCCCCCTCCCACTGTCCCGCTCTCTCTGTCCCCCCTCTCTCTGCCCCATCTCTCTCTGTCCCCCCTCTCTGTCCCCCTCTCTCTGTCCCCTCTCTCTGTCCCACTCTCTCTGTAGCCATCCTTCTCCCCCTCCCTCTCCCCCACTCTGTCACCCACTCTCTGTGCCCCCACTCTCTGTCCCCCCTCCATATGACCCCCTCTATCTCCCGCTCTCTCGGTCCACCCCTCCCTCTGTCCCCCTCTTTCTGCCCCTCCTGTACCCGTCTCTCTGTCCCCATCTCTTCCTGTCCCCTTCTCCCTCAAATCTCTGTCCTCTCCCCCTCTGTACGGCACGACCCCATCTGTTCCCCTCTCTCTGACCCTCTCTCTGCCCCCCTCTCTTCTGTCCCCCACTCTCTCTGTCCCCCTCTCTCTGCCCTCTCTCTCTGCCCCCCTCTCTCTGCCCCTCTTTGTCACCGTCTCTCTGTCCCCCCTCTCTGTCTCCATCTCTCTGTACCCCCTCTCTCTGTCCCCCTCTCTCTGTCCCCCTCTCTCTCTGTACCCCTCTCTCTGTCCCCCCTCTCTCTGTACCCCCTCTCTCTGTCCCCCTCTCTCTGTCCCCCTCTCTCTCTGTCCCCCTCTCTCTGCCCTCTCTCTCTGCCCCCCTCTCTCTGCCCCTCTTTGTCACCGTCTCTCTGTCCCCCCTCTCTGTCTCCATCTCTCTGCCCTCTCTCAGTCACCGTCTCTGTGTTCGCCCCCCCGTCCACCCCTCTCTGTCGCCCGCTCTCTGCCCCCTCTCTGTCACAGTTTCTCTGTCACCCCCTCTCTCTGACCCCCTCGTCCCTCCCTCTCTGTTCCCCCCCTCACTGTCCCCTCTCTGCCCCCTCTCTCTGTCCACCCCCTCACTGTCCCCTCTCTGTCCCCCCCTCTATCTGTCCCCCCCTCACTGTCCCCTCTCAGTCACCGTCTCTCTGTTCGCACCCCCCCGTCCCCCCTCTCTCTGTCCTCCCCTAACTGTCCCCTCTCTTTGTTGGCCTCTCTCTGCCCCTCTGTGTCACCGTCTCTCTGCCCCTTCTCTCTCTGCCCCCTCTCTCTCTGTCCCCTCTCTCTCTCTCTGTCCCCACTCTTTCTGCCCCCTCTCTCTATCCCCATCTCTCTGTTCCCTATCTTGTCCCCCCTCTGCGCCCCCTCTCTGTTTACCTCTCTCTCTGTACCCCCTCTCTCTCTGACCCCCTCTCTCTCTGAACCCCTGTCTCTCTCTGTCCCTCTCTCTCTGTCACCCCTCTCTCTCTGACCTCCTCTCTCTCTGACCCCCACTCTCTCTGTCCCCCCCTCTCTCTCTCTGTACATCCTCTCTCTCTGACCACCTCTCTCTCAGACCCCCCTCTCTCTGTCCCCATCTCTCTCTGTCCCCCTTTCTCGCTGTCCCCCTCTCTCTGCCCCACTCTCTCTGTTCACTCTCTCTCTGTCCCAGTGCTCTCTCTGTCCGCATCTCTTTCTGTCCCCCTCTCTATCTCTCCTCTCTCTGTCCACTCCCTCTCCTTCCACCCTTCCCCCCCGTTCCCCACTCAGTCCTTCCCCCTCTCTATGTCCCCCAGTCTCTGTTGCCGGGTCACTGTCCCTCTCTCTCTAACGGAATCTCTCTCCCCAACTCTGTACCCCTCTCTCAGTCCCCCACTCTCTGTCCCCCCTCCCACTGTCCCGCTCTCTCTGCCCCCCTCTCTCTGTCCCATCTCTCTCTGTCCCCCCTCTCTGGCCCCCTCTCTCTGTCCCCTCTCTCTGTCCCACTCTCTCTGTAGCCATCCCTCTCCCCCTCCCTCTCCCCCACTCTGTCCCCCACTCTCTGTGCCCCCACTCTCTGTCTCCCCTCCCTATGACCCCCTCTATCTCCCGCTCTCTCGGTCCACCCCTCCCTCTGTCCCCCTCTTTCTGCCCCCTTTCTGCCCCTCCTGTCTCCGTCTCTCTGTCCCCATCTCTTCCTGTCCCCTTCTCCCTCAAATCTCTGTCCTCTCCCCCTCTGTACCGCACGACCCCATCTTTTCCCCTCTCTCTGACCCTCTCTCTGTCCCCCTCTCTTCTGTCCCCCGCTCTCTCTGTCCCCCTCTCTCTGACCCCTCTCTCTTTGTACCCCTCTCTCTGTCCCCCTCTCCCTCTGTACCCGCTCCCTCTGTCCCCCTCTCTCTGTCCCCTCTCTCTCTGTCCCCTCTCTCTCTGTACCCCCTCTCTCTCTGACACCCTCTCTCTCTGTCCCTCTCTCTCTCTGCCCCCGCTCTCTCTGCCCCCTCGCTCTGTTCCCCGCTCTCTGTCCCCCCATCTCTACCGCTCTCTCTCTGCCCCCTCTCTGACACTGTCTCTCTGCCCCCCTCTCTCTGTCCCCGTCTCTCTGCCCCCTCTCTCAGTCCATCCTCTCTGCCCCAAACCTCTGACCCCCTCTCTGCCCCCTCTCTATCTGTCGCCCCCCTCTCTGTCCCCACCCAGTCAACATCTCTCTGCCCCCCCTCGCTCTTTTCCCCTCCCTCTGTCTCCCTCTCTCTGTCCCCCTCTCTCTGTCGCACCCTCTCGCCCCCCCCCTCTGTCCCCCTCTCTCTGTCCCCCTTCTCTCTGACCCCCTATATCTCCCTCACTCTCTGTGGCCCTCTCTCTATCGCCAACTATCTGACCCCCCCTCTCCCTACCCGCCTCACTCTGACACCCTCTCTCTCCCCCTCTGTCTCTGTCCCCATCTCTCTCTGTCCCCATCTCTCTGTCTCCCTCTCTCTTTCTGTCCCCCTCTCTCTCTATCCCCCTCTCTCTCTGCCCGCTCTCTCTATTCCCCCTCTCTCTGTCCCCCAGCTGTCTGTCTCCCCCGCTCTCTGTCTCCCCTCTCTCTCTATTTCCCGCCCTCTCTCTGACCCCCCTCTCTTTCCCCCTCTCTCTCTGCCCCGCTCTCTCTGTCCCCCTCTCTTTCTCTGTCCCCCTCTCTCTGCCCCCCTCTCTGTCCCCCTCTCTCTCTGTCCCCCTCGCTCTGCCCCCTCTCTCTGCTCCAGTCTCTGTCCCCTCTCTCTGATGCCCTCTCTCTGCCCACTCTCTGTACCCCTCTCTCTGCCCCCACATTCTCTCCCACTCTGTACACCTCTCTCTGTCCTCCACTCTCTATCCCCCTCTCTCTGTACCCCTCTCTCTCTGTCCCCAGTCTCTCTGCCCCCACCTTCTCTTCCCCCCTCTCTCTGTCCCCCTCTCTCTCTGTCCCCCTCTCTCTGTCACCCCCTCTCTCTGTCCCCCTCTCTCTCTGTCCCCTTCTCTCTCTGTCCCCCCCTCTCTGTCCACCTCTCTCTGTCCCCATCTCTCTCTGTCCCCATCTCTCTCTGTCCCTCTTTCTCGCTGTCCCCCTCTCTCTGTCCCATTCTCTCTGTTCACTCTCTCTCTCTGCCCCGGTGCTCTCTCTGTCCGCATCTCTTTCTATCCCCCCTCTCTATCCCTCATCTCTCTGTCCCTCTCTCTCTGTCCCCCTCTCTCTCTGTCCCCATCTCTCTCTGTCCCCCCTTCCCGCTGTCCCCCTCTCTCTTTCCCACTCCCTCTGTTCACTCTCTCTCTGTCCCAGTGCTCTCTCTGTCCGCATCTCTTTCTGTCCCCCCTCTCTATCTCTCCTCTCTCTGTCCACTCCCTCTCCGTCCACCCTTCTCCCCCGTTCCCCACTCAGTCCATCCCCCTCTCTCTGTCCCCCAGTCTCTGTCCCCGGCTCACTGTCCCCCTCTCTCTGACGGAGTCTCTCACCCCAACTCTGTACCCCTCTCTCAGTCCCCCACTCTCTGTCCCACCTCCTACTGTCCCGCTATCTCTGCCCCCCCCTCTCTCTGCCCCATCTCTCTCTGTCCCCCCTCTCTGTCCCACTCTCTCTGCCCCCTCTCTGTCACCGTCTCTCTGTCCCCGCTCACTCTGTCCCCCACTTTCTGTCCACCTCTCTCTGTCCCCCTCTTTCTGGCCCACTCTCTCTATCCCCCTCTCTCTGCCCCCCTCTCTCTCTGTCCCCCTCTCTCTCTGTCCCTCCTCTCTCTGTCCCCCTCTCTCTGTCCCCCCTCTCTCTTTCCCCCTCTCTCTTTCCCCCTCTCTCTTTCCCCCTCTCTCTGTCCCCCTTTCTCTCTGTCCCCCTCTCTCTGCCCCCCTCTCTCTTTCCCCTCTCTCTGTCCCACTCTCTCTGTAGCTATCCTTCTCCCCCTCCCTCTCCCCCACTCTGACCCCCACTCTCTGTGCCCCCACTCTCTGTCCCCCCTCCCTATGACCCCCTCTATCTCCCGCTCTCTCGGTCCACCCCTCCCTCTGTCCCCCTCTTTCTGCACCCTTTCTGCCCCTCCTGTCCCCGTCTCTTTGTCCCCATCTCTTACTGTCCCCCTCTCCCTCAAATCTCTGTCCTCTCTCCCTCTGTACCGCACGACCCCATCTGTTCCCCTCTCTCTGACCCTCTCTCTGTCCCTCCTCTCTCTGTCCCCCTCTCTCTCTGTATCCCTCTCTCTGATCTCTCTCTCTGTACCCCTCTCTCTGTCCCTCTCTCTCTCTGTACCCCCTCTCTCTGTCAGCCTCTCTCTCTGTACCCCCTCTCTCTGTCCCCCTCTCTCTGTCCCCCTCTCTCTGTCCCCTCTCTCTGTCCCTCCTCTCTCAGCCCCCACTCTGTCACCATCTCTCTGTCCCCTCTCCCTCTGTTCCCTCTCGCTCTGTCCCCCTCTATCTGTCCCCCCCCCTCTGTCTAACCCTCTCTGTCTCTGACCCCCCTCTCTTCCCCCTCGCTCTGTTCCCCGCTCTCTGTTCCCCATCTCCATCGTCCTCTCTCTGCCCACTCTTTGTCACCGTCTCTCTGTCCTCTCTCAGTCACCGTCTCTCCGTTCGCCCCCCGTCCACCCCTCTCTGTCGCCCGCTCTCTGCCCCCTCTCTGTCACAGTTTCTCTGCCCCCCCTCTCACTGTCGCCCTCGTCCCCCCCTCACTGTCCCCTCTCTGTCCCCCCTCTCTCTGTCCGCCCCTCACCCAGCCCTCTCTGTCCCCCTCCCTCTCTTCCCCCCTCACTGTTCCCTCTCAGTCACCGTCTCTCTGTTCGCACCCCCTTCCCCCCACTCTCTGTTCCCCCCCTCACTGGCCACTCTCTGTCCCCCCGCTCTCTGTCCCCCCTCACTGTCCCCTCTCAGTCACCGTCTCTCTGTTCGCCTCCCCGTCCCCCCTCTCTCTGTCCCCCCTCACTGTCCCCTCTCTTTGTTGGTCTCTCTCTGCCCCTCTCTGTCACCGTCTCTCTGCCCCTTCTCTCTCTGCCCCCCTCTCTCTCTGTTCCCTCTCTCTCTCCCCACTCTATCCGCCCACTCTCTCTATCCCTATCTCTCTGTTCCCTCTCTGGTCCCCCCTCTGCGCCCCCTCTCTGTTCACCTCTCTCTCTGTACCCCCTCTCTCTCTGACCCCCTCTCTCTCTGACCCCCTCTCTCTCTGTCCCCCTCTCTCTCTATACCCCCTCTCTCTCTGTCCCCCTCTCTCTCTGTCCCCCCCTCTCTCTGTACCCACTCTCTCTCTGACCCCCTCTCTCTCTGTCCCCCTCTCTCTCTCTGCACCCCCTCTCTCTCTGACCACCTCTCTCTCTGACCCCCTCTCTCTCTATCCCCCTGTCTCTCTGTAACCCCTCTCTCTCTGTCCCCCTCTCTCTCTGTACCCCCTCTCTCTGATCCCCTCTCTCTGTCCCTCTCTCTCACTCTGCCCCCTCTCTCTCTGCCCCCTCGCTCTGTTCCCCGCTCTCTGTCCCCCCATCTCTACCGCTCTCTCTCTGCCCCCTCTCTGACACTGTCTCTCTGTTCCCCCCCTCTCTGTCCCCGTCTCTCTGTTCCCCCTCCCTGTCTCCCCCGCTCTGTCCCGCCCTCTCTGTAGCCCTCTCTCTGCCCCCTCTCAGTCACCATCTCTTTGTACGCCCCCCCGTCCACCCCTCAGTCTATCCTCTCTGTCCCAATCCTCTGTCCCGCCCTCTCTGTAGCCCTCTCTCTGCCCCCTCTCAGTCACCATCTCTCCGCCCCCTCTGTAGCCCGCTCTCTGCCCCCTCTCTATCATAGTCTCTCTGTCTTCCCTCTCTCTGTCCCCCTCTCTCTGCTCCCCCTCTCTGTCTCCCCCGCTCTGTCCCGCCCTCTCTGTAGCCCTCTCTCTGCCCCCTCTCAGTCACCATCTCTTTGTTCGCCCCCCCGTCCACCCCTCTCTGTCCCCCTCTCTCTGTCCCCCTCTCTGTCCCCCTCTCTCTGTCCCCCCTCCCTCTGTCCCCCTCCTTCTGTGCCCCTCTCTCTGTCGCCCTTTTTCTGACCCCCTCTCCCTGTCCCCCTTCCTCTGTCCCCCCTCTCTCTGTCGCCCTCTTTCTGACCCCTCTCTCTCTGTTCCCCCCCCTCTCTGTCCCCTCCCAGTCACCATGTCTCTGTCCCCCCTCCCTCTGTCCCCCTCCCTCTGTCTCCGTCTCTCTGTCCCCCTCTCTCTGTCGCCCCCTCTCTGCCCCCCCGTCTCCCTCTCTCTGTCCCCCTTCTCTCTGACCCCCCTATCTCCCTCACTCTCTGTGGCCCTCTCTGTCGCCAACTCTCTGACCCCCCTCTCCCTCCCCGCCTCTCTCTGTCCCCCTCTCTCTCCCCCTCTCTCTCTGTCCCCCTCTCTCTGTCCCCCCCTCTCTCTGTACCACCCAGTCTGTCCCCCTCTCTCTGTCCCCCCTCTCTGTCCCCTCTCTCTCTGTCCCTCTCTCTCTCTGTCCCTCTCTCCCTGTCCCCCTCTCTGTCCCTCTCTCTCTGTCCTCCTCTCTGTCCCCCATTTCTCTGTCCCCCTCTCTCTCCCACCTGCCTCACTCTGTCCTCCTCTCTCTGCCCCCCTTTCTCTCTGACCCCCTCTATCTCCCTCACTCTCTGTGGCCCTCTCTCTGTCGCCAACTCTCTGACCACCCCTCTCCCTTCCCGCCTCTCTCTGTCCCCCTCTCTCTCTGTACCACCCTGTGTGCCCCTCTCTCTGTCCCCCCACTCTCTGTCCCCCTCTCTCTCCCACCTGCCTCACTCTGTCCTCCTCTTTCTGCCCCTTTCTCTGACACCCTCTCTTTCCCCCACTCTGTAACCGTCTCTCTGTCCCCACTACCTCTGTCCCCTCTATCTTCCCCACTCTCTGTGCCCCACTCTCTGTCCCGCGCTCTCTGTCCCTCGCTATCTGTCCTCCACTCTCTGTCCCCCTCTCTCTGTCCCGCGCTCTCTGTCCCTCGCTCTCTGTCCCTCGCTCTCTGTCCCCCACTCTCTGTCCCCCTCTCTCTGTCCCCCAGCTCTGTCTCCCCCGCTCTCTGTCCCCTCTCTCTCTCTTTCCCGCCCTCTCTCTGTCCCCGCTCTCTTTCCCCCCTCTCTCTGTCCCGCGCTCTCTCTGTCCTCCTCTCTCTGCCCCCCTCACTCTCTGTCTCCCCTTTCTGTCCCCCTCTCTCTCTCTGTCCCCCTTCTCTCTATCCCCCTTTCTCTCTGCCCCCTCTCTCTATTTCCCCCCTCTCTCTGTCCCCCAGCTGTCTGTCTCCCCCGCTCTCTGTCCCCTCTCTCTCTCTCTTTCCCGAACTTTCCCTGAACCCCCTCTCTTTCCCCCTCTCTCTCTGTCCCGCTCTCTCTCTCTGTCCCCCTCTCTTTGTCCCCCCTCTCTGTCCCCCTCTCTCTCTGTCCCCCTCTGTCACTCTGTACCCCTCTCTCTGCCCCCTCTCTCTGACCCGGTCTTTGTACCCCTCTCTCTGTTGCCCTCTCTCTGCCCACTCTGTGTACCTCTCACTGCCCCCTCACTCTCTCCACTCTGTACCCCTCTCTCTGTCCCCCACTCTCTGTCCCCCTCTCTCTGTACCCCTCTCTCTGTCCCCAGTCTCTCTGCCACCCCCTTCCTCCTCTCTCTCTGTCCCCCACCTCTCTCTGCACCCCTCTCTCTGTCGCCCTCTCTCTCTTTTCCTCTCTCTCAGCCCCCCTCTCTCTGTACCCCCATCTCTCTGTTCTCCCTCTCTCTGTCCCTCCTCTCTCTGTCCCCTCTCTCTGTCCCCCTCTCTCTGTCCCCATCTCTCTGTCCCCCTCTCTCTCTGACCCCCTCTCTCTGTCCCCCTCTCTCTCTGTCCCCCTCTCTCACTGACCACTCTCTCTCTGTTCTCCCTCTCTCTGTCCCTCCTCTCTCTGCCCCCACTCTGTCACCATCTCTCTGTCCCATTTCCCTCTGTTCCCTCTCGCTCTGTCCCCCTCTCTCTGCACCCCAACTCTGGTCACCCCCTCTCCCCCCTCTGTCCTCTCTCTCTCTGTCCCCTCTCTCTGTCCCCCTCTCTCTCTATCCCTCTCTCTCTGACCCCCTCTCTCTGCCCCTCGGTCTGTTCCCCGCTCTCTGTTCCCCCATTTCTATCGCCCTCTCTCTGTCTCCCCCTGTCACCGTCTCTGTGCCACCTCTCAGTCACCGTCTCTCTGTCCCCCACCCCCGTCTACCCCTCTCTGTCTCCCCCGCTCTCTGTCCCCTCTCTCTCTCTTTCCCGCCCCCTCTCTGTCCCCCCTCTCTTTCCCCTCCCTCTCTGTCCCGCTCTCTCTCTGTCCCCCCCTCTCTGTCCCCTCTCTCTCTGCCCCCCTCTCTCTCTGTCCCCCTCTCTCTGCCCCCTCTCTCTGCACCGGTCTCTGTCCCCCTCTCTCTGTTGCCCTCTCTCTGCCCACTCTCTGTCCCCCTCTCTCTGCCCCCCCATTCTCTCCCACTCTGTACCCCTCTCTCTGTCGCCCACTCTCTGTCCCCCTCTCTCTGTCCCCCTCTCTCTCTGTCCCCCTCTCTCTGTCCCCCTCTCTCTGTCCCCCTCTCTCTCTGTCCCCCTCTCTCTCTGTTCTCCCTCTCTCTGTCCCTCCTCTCTCTGCCCCCACTCTGTCACCATCTCTCTGTCCCCTCTCCCTCTGTTTCCTCTCGCTCTGTCCCCCTCTCTCTGCACCCCCACTCTGGTCTTACCCCCCGTCCTCCCTCTCTCTGTCCCCTCTCTCTCTGTCCCCCTCTCTCTCGTTTCCCCCCCTCTGTCCCCCTCTCTGGCCCCCTCTCTGGCTCACTCTCTCTGCCCCCTCTCTCTGTCACCGTCTCTCTATCCCCCTTCTCTCTGTCCCATCTTTCTCTGTTCCCCCTCTCTTTGTCCCTCCCTCTCTCTGTCCCCCTCTCTCTCTGTCCCCCCCTCTGTCCCCCCTCTCTGTCCCCCCTTTCTGTCTCCCTCTCTCTGCCCCCTCTCTCTATCACCGTCTCTCTATCCCCCCTTCTCTCTGTCCCACCTTTCTCTGTCCCCCTCTCTCTCTGTCCCCCTCTCACTATTGCCCTCTCTCGCTGTCGACCCTCTCTGCCCCCCCGACTCTCTGTCCCCTCTCTCTCTATTCCCCTCTCTCTATCCCCCTCTCTCTGTCCCCACTCTCTCTCCCCTGCTCTTTGACCCCCCTCTGTCTCCCTCTCTCTCTGTCCCCTCTCTCTGTCCCCCTCTCTCTATCCCTATCTCACTGTCCCCTCTCTCTCTCCCGCTCTCTTACCCCCTCTCTGTCATCCTCTCTGTCTCTGTCCCCCACTCTCTCCATCCACCCACTCTCTGACCCCCTCTCTCTGACACTCCCTCTCTGACCCCCCCTGTCTCCCTCACTCTGTACCCCTCTCTCTGTTCTCACTCTCTGACCCACTCTATCTCCTCAACTCTCTGTCACCCTCTCTCTCTGCCCCTCTCTCTTTCCCCTCTCTCTCTGCCCCCCTCTCTCTGTCCTCCTCTCTCTGTCCCTCTCTCCCTGCCCCCCTCGCTCAGTCCCCCTCTGTCTGCCCCATCCCTCTCTGCCCCTCTCTCTCTGTCCCCCTCTCTATGTCCCCCTCTCTCTCTGTCCCGCTCTCTCTCTGTCCCCCTCTCTCTGTCACCCTCTCTCTCTGTACCCATCTCTCTGCCCACTTCTGTCTGTCCAGCTCTCTCTGCCCCCCCTCTCTCTGTCCCCATCTCTCTGCCCCCTTCTCTCTCTGTCCCCCTCTCTCTCACTGACCCCCTCTCTCTCTGACCCCCTCTATCTCCCCCACTCTCTGTCCCCCTCTCTCTCTACCCCTCTCTCTGTCCCTCCTCTCTCTGTCCCCCTCTCTCTCTGTCCCCTCTCTCTCTGTCCCCCTCTATCTGTCCCCTCTCTCTCCCACCCTCTCTGACCCCCTCTCTCCCCCGCTCTCTGACCCCGCTCTCTCTGCCCCCCCGACACCTCTCTCTGTCTCCCTCTCTCTGTTTCCCTCTCTCTGTTCCCCTCTCTCTGTTCCCCTCTCGCTGTCCCCCTCTCTCTTTTCCCCTCACTCCTGTCCCCCTCACTCTGACCCCTCTCTCTCCCCCGCTATTTGACCCCCTCTCTTTTGCCCTGTCTCTCTGCCCCCCCTCTCTCTGCGCCCCTCTCTCTGTCCCCTCTCTCTATCCCCCTCTCACTGCCCCCTCTCTCTCTCTCTGCCGGTCTCTGACCCCCTCTCTCTCACCCTTTCTCTTTGCGCCCTCTCTCTGCCTCCACTCTCTCTGCCCGCCTCTCTGTCCCCCCTACTCTCTGTCCCCCTCTCTCCGACCCCCTCTCTCTCCCCCACTCTGTACCCCTCTCTCTGTATCCCTCTCTCTGCCCCCTCTATGTCACTGTCTTTCTATCCCCCCTTCTCTCTGTCCCCCCTCTCTCTGCCCCCTCCCTCTCTCTGACCGCCTCTCTTTCCCCCTCTCTCTCTGTCCCGCTCTCTCTCTGACCCCTCTCTCTGTCCCCCCCTCTCTCTGTCCCCCTCTCTTTGTCCCCCCTCTCTGTCCCCCTCTCTCTCTGACCCCCTCTCTCTCTGACCCCCTCTCTCTCCCCCGCTCTCTGTCCCCCCTCTCTCTGTTGCCCTTCTCGCTGTCGCCCTCTCTCTATCGCCCTCTCTCTGACCCCCTCTCTCACACCCGCCTCTCCCTGTACCAATTCACTGTCCCCCTCTCTCGCTGTCGTCCCTCTCTCTGTCCCACTCTCTCTGTCCCACTCTCTCTGCCCCCCGACCCATCTCTCTGTCCCTTCTCTCTCTCTGTTCCCCTCTTTCTATCGCCCTCTCTCTGTCCCCTCTCTCTCCCCCGCTCTTTGACCCCCTCTCTGTCACCCTCTCTCCCTGCTCCCTCTCTGGCTCTGTCCTCCTCTCTCTGTCCCCATCTCACTGCCCCCTCTCTCTCTGTCCCCTCTCTCTCTGCCCCCCTCTGTCTGAACCCCGTCCCCGTCTCTGTCCCCATCTCTCTCTGTCCCCTCTCTCTGTTCCCCACTCTCTGTTCCCCTTTCTCTGTCCCCCTCACACTGTCCCCCCACTCTGTCCCCTCTCTTTCTCCCCCGTTCTTTGACACCCTCTCTGTCCCCCTTTCTCACTGCCCCCTCTCTCTGTCCCCCTCTCACAGTCCCCTCTCTCTCCCGCTCTCTGACCACCTCTCTGTCACCTCCTCTCTCTGCCCCCTCTCTCACTGCCCCCTCTCTCTGTCTCCCTCTCACTGGCCCCCTCTCTCCCGCTCTCTGACCACCTCTCTGTCACCCCCTCTCTCTGCCCCCTCTCTCTCTGCCCCCTCTCTCTGTCCCCATCTCACTGTCCCCACTCTCGCTCCCCCACTCTCTGAACACCTCTCTGTTGCCCTCTTTCTGCCCTCTATCTCTCGGCCCCCCTCTCTGTCCCCCCCCTCTCTGTCCCCCTCTCTCTCTGTCCCCCTCTCTCTATCCACTTCTCACTGTCTCCTCTCCCGCATTCTGTCCCTCTCTCTGTCCTCCTCTCTCTGTACCCCCGCTCTCTGCCCCCCCCTCTGTTCCCCCTCTCTCTGTTCCCACTCTCTCTGTCCCCCTCACTCTGCCCCCGCTCTCTCTGTTCCCCCTCTCTCTGTCCCCCTCTCTCTGCCCCTCCTCTCTGTACCCCCCTCTCTCTGTCCCCCTCTCTCTGTGTACTCTCTCTCTACCCGCTCTCTGACCCCCTCTCTGTCGCCCGCTCTCTCTGTCGCCCCTCTCTGTCCCTAGTTCTCTATTCCCCTCTCTCTCCCACCTGCCTCTCTCTGTCCTCCTCTCTCTGACCCCCTTTCTCTGACACCCTCTCTTTCCCCCACTCTGTAACCCTCTCTCTGTCCCCACTCCCTCTGACCCCCTCTATTTTCCCCACTCTCTGTGCCCCACTCTCTGTCCCGCACTCTCTGTCCCTCGCTCTCTGCCCCCCACTCTCTGTCCCCTTCTCTCTGTCCCGCGCTCTCTGTCCCTCGCTCTCTGTCCCCCACTCTCTGTCCCCCTCTCTCTGTCCCCCAGCTCTCTGTCTCACCCGCTCTCTGTCCCCTCTCTCTCTCTTTCCCGCCCTCTCTCTGTCCCCCCCTCTTTCCCACTCTCTCTCATTCCCGCTCTCTCTCTGTCCCCCTCCCTCTGTCCCCCTCGCTCTCTGTCCACCCTCTCTGTCCCCCTCTCTCTCTATTCCCCCTCTCTCTGCCCTCTCTCTATTTCCCCCCTCTCCCTATCCCCCAGCTGTCTGTCTCCCCCGCTCTCTGTCCCCCCTCTCTCTCTCTCTTTCCCGCCCTCTCTCTGTCACCCCCTCTTTCCCCCTCTCTCTCTTTCCTCCTATCTCTCTGTCCCCCTCTCTCTGTCCCCGTCGCTCTCTGTCCCCCCTCTCTGTCCCCTTCTCTCTCTATCCCCCTCTCTCTCTCTGTCCCCCTGTCTCTGCCCCCTCTCTCTGCCCCGGTCTCAGTCCCCCTCTCTCTGTTGCCCTCTCTCTGCCCACTCTCTGACCCCCTCTCTCCGCCCCCCTCACTCTCTCCCACTCTGATACCCCTCTCTCTGTCCCCCACTCTCTGTCCCCTCTCTCTGTACCCCTCTCTCTGTCCCCCACTCTCTGTCCCCCTCTCTCTGTACCCCTCTCTCTGTCCCCCACTCTCTGTCCCCCTCTCTCTGTACCCCTCTCTCTGTCCCCCACTCTCTGTCCCCCTCTCTCTGTACCCCTCTCTCTCTGTCCCCAGTCTCTCCGCGCCCCCTCTCTTCCCCTCTCTCTGTCCGCCTCTCTCTCTGTCTCCCCCTCTCTCTGTCCCCCCTCTCTCTGCCCCACTCACTCTGCCCCATCTCTCTCTGTCCCCCTATCTCTGTCCCTCCTCTCTCTGTCGCCCTCACTCTCTGTCCCCTCTCTCTCTGTCCTCCTCTATCTGTCTCCTCTTTCTCCCACCCTCTCTGACCCCCTCTCTCCCCCGCTCTCTGACCCCCTCTCTGTTGCCCTCTCTCTGACCCCGCTCTCTCTGCCCCCCGACCCCTCTCTCTGTCTCCCTCTCTCTGTTTCCCTCTGTCTGTTCCCCTCTCTGTGTTCCCCTTTCTCTGTACCCCTCTCTCTTTTCCCCTCACTCCTGTCCCCCTCAATCTGACCCATATCTCTCCCCCGCTATTTGACTCCCTCTCTGTCGCCCTCTCTCTCTGCCTCTCTCTCTCTGCCCCCCTCTCTCCTTCCCCCCTCTCTATCCCCCTCTCACTGCCCCCCCTCTCTCTCTCCCGCTCTCTGACCCCCTCTCTCTCACCCTTTCTCTTTGCGCCCTCTCTCTGCCTCCACTCTCTCTGCCCGCCTCTCTGTCCCCCCTACTCTCTGTCCCCCACTCTCTGACCCCCTCTCTCCCACACTCTGTACCCCTCTCTCTGTATCCCTCTCTCTGCCCGCCCTCTATGTCACCGTCTTTCTATCCCCCCTACTCTCTGTCCCCCACTCTCTGACCCCCTCTCTCCCACACTCTGTACCCCTCTCTCTGTATCCCTCTCTCTGCCCGCCCTCTATGTCACCGTCTTTCTATCCCCCCTTCTCTCTGTCCCCCCTCTCTTTGCCCCCTGTCTCTCTGACCCCCTCTATCTCCCCCGCTCTCTGTCCCCCCTCACTCTGTTGCCCTTCTCGCTGTCGCCCTCTCTCTATCGCCCTCTCTCTGACCCCCTCTCTCACACCCGTCTCTCCCTGTACCACCTCACTGTCCCCCTCTCTCGCTGTCGTCCCGCTCTCTGTCCCACTCTCTCTGTCCCACTCTCTCTGCCCCCCGACCCCTCTCTCTGTCCCCATCTCTCTCTGTCCCACTCTCTCTGCCCACCGACCCCTCTCTCTGTCCCCATCTCTCTCTGTCCCCTTCTCTCTGTTCCCCTCTCTCTGTCCCCCTCTCTCTCTGCCCCTTCTCTCTGTCCCCTTCTCACAGTCCCCTCTCTCTCCCGCTCTCTGACCACCTGTCTGTCACCCTCTCTCTCTGCCCCCTCTCTCTCTGCCCCCTCTCTCTGTACCCCTCTCACTGTACCCTCTCTCTCTCCCCCGCTCTCTGACCCCCTCTCTGTTGCCCTCTTTCTGCCCCCATCACTCTGCCCCCCTCTCTGTCACCCCTCTCTCTGTCCCCCTCTCTCTCTCTCTGTCCCCCTCTCTCTATCCCCTTCTCACTGTCTCCTCTCCCGCACTCTGTCCCCCTCTCTCTGTCCTCCTCTCTCTGTTCCCACTCTCTCTGTCCCCACTCTGTCTGCCCCCCCTCTCTGTTACCCCTCTCTCTGTCCCCCTCTCTCTGACCCCCCTCTCTCTGTCCCCCTCTCTCTGTCCCCCCTCTCTCTGTTCCCCCTCTCTCTGCCCCTCCTCTCTGTACCCCCCTCTCTCTGTCCCCCTCTCTCTGTGTACTCTCTCTCCCCGCTCTCTGACCCCCTCTCTGTCACCCGCTCTCTCTGTCGCCCCTCTCTGTCCCCCTCTCTCTCCCACCTGCCTCACTCTGTCCTCCTCTCTCTGCCCCCTTTCTCTGACACCCTCACTTTGCCCCACTCTGTAGCCCTCTCTCTGTCCCCACTCACTCTGACCCCCTCTATCTTCCCCACTCTCTGTGCCCCACTCTCTGTCCCGCGCTCTTTTTTCCTTGCTCTCTACCCCCCACTCTCTGTCCCCCTCTCTCTGTCCCGCGCGCTCTGTCCCTCGCTCTCTGTCCCCCACTCTCTGTCCCCCTCTCTTTGTCCCCCAGCTCTCTGTCTCACCCGATCTCTGTCCCCTCTCTCTCTCTCTTTCTCGCCCTCTCTCTGCCCCCCTCTTTCCCCCTCTCTCTCTGTCCCGCTCTCTCTCTCTCCCCCTCTCTCTGTCCCCCTCGCTCTCTGTCCCCCCTCTCTGTCCCCCTCTCTCTCTGTCCCCTTCTCTTTCTATCCCCCCTCTCTCTGCCCCCTCTCGCTATTTCCCCCCCTCTCTCTATTCCCCAGCTGTCTGTCTCCCCCGCTCTCTGTCCCCCCTCTCTCTCTCTTTCCCGCCCTCTCTCTGTACCCACTCTCTCTGTCCCCCTCTCTCTCTGTCCCCCTCTCTCTCTCGTTCCCCCTCTCTCTGTTGCCCTCTCTCTGCCCACTCTCTGTCCCCCTCTCTCCGCCCCCTCACTCTCTCACACTCTGTACCCCTCTCTCTGTCCCCCACTCTCTGTCCCCCTCTCTCTGTACCCCTCTCTCTCTGTCCCCAATCTCTCTGCCCCCCCTCTCTTCTCCCCTCTCTCTGTCCCCCTCTCTCTCTGTCCCCCTCTCTCTATCCCCTTCTCACTGCCCCCTCTCTCTCTCCCGCACTCTGACTCCTCTCTCTGTCCTCCTCTCTCTGTACACCCTCTCTCTGTCCCCCTCTCTGTGTTCCCCCCACTCTCTGCCCCTCCTCTGTACCCTCCTCTCTCTGTCCCCCTCTCTCTGTGTACTCTCTCCCCCTGCTCTCTGACCCCCTCTCTGTCACCCGCTCTCTCTGTCCCCCATTTCTCTGTCCCCCTCTCTCTCCACCTGCCTCTCTCTGTCCTCCTCTCTCTGCCCCCTTTCTCTGATACCCTCTCTTTCCCCCACTCTGTAACCCTCTCTCTGTCCCCACTCCCTCTGACCCCCTCTATCTTCCCCACTCTCTGTGCCCCACTCTCTGGCCTGCGCTCTCTGTCCCTCGCTCTCGGTCCCTCACTCTCTGTGCCCCACTCTCTGTGCCCCACTCTCTGGCCTGCGCTCTCTGTCCCTCGCTCTCTGTCCCTCACTCTCTGTCCCCCCCTCTCTGTCCCGCGCTCTCTGTTCCTCGCTCTTTGTCCCCCACTCTCTGTCCCACTCTCTCTGTCCCACTCTCTCTCTGTCACGCTCTCTCTCTGTCCACCTCTCTCTGTCCCCTTCGCTCTCTGTCCCCCCCCCTCTCTCTCTGTCCCCCTCTGTCTGTCCCCTCTCTTTGCCCCGGTCTCTGTACCCCTCTCTCTGTCCCCCTCTCTCTGTCCCCCTCTGTTCCCCTCTCTCTCTGTCCCCCTTTCTCTCTGTCCCTCTCTCTGTCCCTCCTCTCTCTGCCCTCCTCTCTCTGTCCCCCTCTCTCTGTGTCCCCCTCTCTCTGACCCCCCTCTCTCTGTCCCTCTCTCTCTGTCCCCCTCTCTCTGTCCCTCCGCTCTCTGTTCCCCCCACTCTCTGCCCCTCCTCTCTGTACCCCCCTCTCTCTGTCCCCCTCTCTCTGTGTACTCTCTCTCCCCGCTCTCTGACCCCCTCTCTGTCACCCGCTCTCTCTGTCCCCCATTTCTCTGCCCCCTCTCTCTCCACCTGCCTCTCTCTGTCCTCCTCTCTCTGCCCCCTTTCTCTGATACCCTCTCTTTCCCCCACTCTGTAACCCTCTCTCTGTCCCCACTCCCTCTGACCCCCTCTATCTTCCCCACTCTCTGTGCCCCACTCTCTGGCCTGCGCTCTCTGTCCCTCGCTCTCGGTCCCTCACTCTCTGTGCCCCACTCTCTGTGCCCCACTCTCTGGCCTGCGCTCTCTGTCCCTCGCTCTCTGTCCCTCACTTTCTGTCCCCCTCTCTCTGACCCGCGCTCTCTGTCCCTCCTCTCTCTGTCCTCCTCTCTCTGTCCCCCTCTCTCTGTCCCCCCTCTCTCTGTCCCCCTCTCTCTCTGTTCTCCCTCTCTCTCTGTCCCCCTCTCTCTCTGTCCCCCTCTCTCTGTCCCCCCTCTCTCTGTCCCCCTCTCTCTCTGTCCCCTCTCTCTCTGTCCCCTCTCTCTGTCCCCTCTCTCTCTGTACCCCCTCTCTATCTCCCCCTCTCTCTGTCCCTCCTCTCTCTCTGTCCCCCCTCTCTGTCCGCCTCTCTCTGTCCCCCTCTCTCTGTCCGCCTCGCTCTCTGTCGCCCTCTCTCTGTCCCTCCTCTCTCTGTCCCCCTTTCTCTGTCACCCCTCTCTGTGTCCCCTCTGTCCCCTCTCTCTCTCTGTCCCCCTATCTCTCTGTTCTTCCTCTCTCTGTCCCTCCTCTCTCTGTCCCATCTCTCTGTCCCCCGCTCTCTGTCCCCCTCTATCTGTCCCCTCTCTCTGTCCCACTCTCTCTGCCCCCCCATCTGTCCTCCTCTCTCTCTGTCCTCCCTCTCTCTGTTCTTCCTCTCTCTGTCCCTCCTCTCTCTGCCCCCTCTCTCTGTTCTTCTCTCTCTGTCCACCTCTCTCTCTGTCGCCCTCTCTCTCCATCCACCCACTCTCTGTCCCCCCTGTCTCCCTCACTCTGTACCCTCTCTCTGTTCTCACTCTCTGATCCACTCTATCTCCCCAACTCTCTGTCACCCTCTCTCTGCCCCTCTCTCTTTCCCCTCTCTCTCTGCCCCCCCTCTCTGTTACCCTCTCTCTGTCCCTCTCTACCTGCCCCCTCACTCTGTCCCTCTCTGTCTGTCCCTATCCCTCTCTGCCCCTCTCAATCTGTCCCCCCTCTCTGTCCCCCTCTCTCTCTGTCCCTCTCTCACTGCCCCCTCTCTCTGCCCCGGTCTCTGTCCCCTTCTCTCTGTTGCCCTCTCTCTGCCCACTCTCTGTCCCCCCCTGCCCCCCTCACACCCTCCCACTCTGTACCTCTCTCTCTGTCCCCCACTCTCTGTCCCCCTCTCTCTGTACCCCTCTCTCTCTGACCCCAGTCTCTCTGCCCCACCTATCTTCCCCATCTCTGTCCCCCTCTCACTCTGTCTCCCTCTCTCTGTACCCGCCCCTCTCTCTGTCCCCCTCTCTCTGTACCCCTCTCTCTCTGTCCCCAGTCTCTCTGCCCCCTCTCTTCCCCACTCTCTCTGCCCCCTCTCTGTCCCCCTCGCTCTCTGTCCCCCCTCTCTGTCACCCTCTCTCTCTGTCCCCCTCTCTCTGTTCTCCTCTCTCTATTCCCCTCTCTCTCTGTACCCCTCTCTCACTCTGTCCCTCTCTCTGTCCCTCTCTCTCTGTCCCTCTCTCTCTGTCCCCCTCTCTCTTTACCCCTCTCTCTCTGTCCCCCTCTCTCTGTCCCCCCTCTCTCTGTCCCCCTCTCTCTGTCCCCCTCTCTCTGTCCCTCCTCTCTCTGTCCCCCTCTCTCTGTCCCCCTCTCTCTGTCCCCCCCTCTCTCTGTCCCCCTCCCTCTGTCCCCCTCTCTCTCTGTCCCCCTCTCTCTGTCCCCCTCTCTCTGTCCCTCCTCTCTCTGTCCCCTCTCTCTGTCCCCTCTCTCTCTGTACCCCCTCGCTCTGTCCCCTGTCTCCGTCTGCCTCTCTCTCTGTCCACCTCTCTCTGTCCCTCCTCTCTATGTCAACCTCTCTCTGCTCCCCTCTTTCTGTCCCCCTCTCTCTCTGACCCCCTCTCTCTCTGACCCCCCTCTCTCTCTGTTCCCCACTCTGTCCCCCCCTCTCTGTCCCCCTCTCTGTCTCCCTCTCTCTGCCCCCTCTCTCTGTCACCGTCTCTCTATCCCCTTCTCTCTGTCCCACCTTTCTCTGTTCCCCCTCTCTTTGTCCCTCCCTCTCTCTGTCCCCCTCTCTCTCTGTCCCCCCCTCTGTCCCCCCTCTCTGTTCCCCCTCTCTTTCTCCCTCTCTCTGTCCCCTCTCTGTCGCTGTCTCTCTATCCCCACTTCTCTCTGTCTCACCTTTCTCTGTTCCCCCTCTCTTTGTCCCTCCCTCTCTCTGTCCCCCCTCTCTCTGTCCCCCTCTCTCTGTTGCCTCTTTCTGCCCCCTCTCTCTCTGTCCCCCTCCCTCTCTGTCCCCTCTCTCTGTTGCCTCTTTCTGTCCCCTCGCTCTCTGTCCCCCTCTCTCTCTGTCCCCCTCTCTCTCTGTCCCCCTCTCTCTGTCCCCCCTCTCTCTGTCCCCCTCTCTCTCTGTCCCCTCTCTCTGTCCCCTCTCTCTCTGTACCCCCTCTCTATCTCGCCCTCTCTCTGTCCCTCCTCTCTCTGCCCCCCCCTCTCTGTCCGCCTCTCTCTGTCCCCCTCTCTCTATCCGCCTCTCTCTCTGTCGCCCACTCTCTGTCCCTCCCCTCTCTGTCCCCCTTTCTCTGTCACCCCTCTCTGTGTCCCCTCTCTCTCTCGGTCCCCCATCTCTCTGTTCTTCCTCTCTCTGTCCCTCCTCTCTCTGTCCCATCTCTCTGTCCCCCGCTCTCTGTCCCCCTCTATCTGTCCCCTCTCTCTGTCCCACTCTCTCTGCCCCCCCATCTGTCCTCCTCTCTCTCTGTCCCCCCTCTCTCTGTTCTCCCTCTCTCTGTCCCTCCTCTCTCTGCCCCCTCTCTCTGTTCTTCTCTCTCTGTCCACCTCTCTCTCTGTCGCCCTCTCTCTCCATCCACCCACTCTCTGTCCCCCCTGTCTCCCTCACTCTGTACCCTCTCTCTGTTCTCACTCTCTGATCCACTCTATCTCCCCAACTCTCTGTCACCCTCTCTCTGCCCCTCTCTCTTTCCCCTCTCTCTCTGCCCCCTCTCTCTGTTACCCTCTCTCTGTCCCTCTCTACCTGCCCCCTCACTCTGTCCCTCTCTGTCTGTCCCTATCCCTCTCTGCCCCTCTCACTCTGTCCCCCCTCTCTGTCCCCCTCTCTCTCTGTCCCTCTCTCACTGCCCCCTCTCTCTGCCCCGGTCTCTGTCCCCTTCTCTCTGTTGCCCTCTCTCTGCCCACTTTCAGTCCCCCCCCTGCCCCCCTCACACCCTCCCACTCTGTACCACTCTCTCTGTCCCCCACTCTCTGTCCCCCTCTCTCTGTACCCCTCTCTCTCTGACCCCAGTCTCTCTTCCCCACCTCTCTTACCCCATCTCTGTCCCCCTCTCACTCTGTCTCCCTCTCTCTGTACCCGCCCCTCTCTCTGTCCCCCTCTCTCTGTACCCCTCTCTCTCTGTCCCCAGTCTCTCTGCCCCCCTCTCTTCCCCACTCTCTCTGCCCCCCTCTCTGTCCCCCTCGCTCTCTGTCCCCCCTCTCTGTCACCCTCTCTCTCTGTCCCCCTCTCTCTGTTCTCCTCTCTCTATTCCCCTCTCTCTCTGTACCCCTCTCTCTCTCTGTCCCTCGCTCTGTACCCCTCTCTCTCTGTCCCCCTCTCTCTGTCCCCCCTCTCTCTGTCCCCCTCTCTCTGTCCCCCTCTCTCTGTCCCTCCTCTCTCTGTCCCCCTCTCTCTGTCCCCCTCTCTCTGTCCCCCCCTCTCTCTGTCCCCCTCTCTCTGTCCCCCTCTCTCTGTCCCCCCCTCTCTCTGTCCCCCTCCCTCTGTCCCCCTCTCTCTCTGTCCCCCTCTCTCTGTCCCCCTCTCTCTGTCCCTCCTCTCTCTGTCCCCTCTCTCTGTCCCCTCTCTCTCTGTACCCCCTCGCTCTGTCCCCTGTCTCCGTCTGCCTCTCTCTCTGTCCACCTCTCTCTGTCCCTCCTCTCTATGTCAACCTCTCTCTGCTCCCCTCTTTCTGTCCCCCTCTCTCTCTGACCCCCTCTCTCTCTGACCCCCCTCTCTCTCTGTTCCCCACTCTGTCCCCCCCTCTCTGTCCCCCTCTCTGTCTCCCTCTCTCTGCCCCCTCTCTCTGTCACCGTCTCTCTATCCCCTTCTCTCTGTCCCACCTTTCTCTGTTCCCCCTCTCTTTGTCCCTCCCTCTCTCTGTCCCCCTCTCTCTCTGTCCCCCCCTCTGTCCCCCCTCTCTGTTCCCCCTCTCTTTCTCCCTCTCTCTGTCCCCTCTCTGTCGCTGTCTCTCTATCCCCACTTCTCTCTGTCTCACCTTTCTCTGTTCCCCCTCTCTTTGTCCCTCCCTCTCTCTGTCCCCCCTCTCTCTGTCCCCCTCTCTCTGTTGCCTCTTTCTGCCCCCTCTCTCTCTGTCCCCCTCCCTCTCTGTCCCCTCTCTCTGTTGCCTCTTTCTGTCCCCTCGCTCTCTGTCCCCCTCTCTCTCTGTCCCCCTCTCTCTCTGTCCCCCTCTCTCTGTCCCCCCTCTCTCTGTCCCCCTCTCTCTCTGTCCCCTCTCTCTGTCCCCTCTCTCTCTGTACCCCCTCTCTATCTCGCCCTCTCTCTGTCCCTCCTCTCTCTGCCCCCCCCTCTCTGTCCGCCTCTCTCTGTCCCCCTCTCTCTATCCGCCTCTCTCTCTGTCGCCCACTCTCTGTCCCTCCCCTCTCTGTCCCCCTTTCTCTGTCACCCCTCTCTGTGTCCCCTCTCTCTCTCGGTCCCCCATCTCTCTGTTCTTCCTCTCTCTGTCCCTCCTCTCTCTGTCCCATCTCTCTGTCCCCCGCTCTCTGTCCCCCTCTATCTGTCCCCTCTCTCTGTCCCACTCTCTCTGCCCCCCCATCTGTCCTCCTCTCTCTCTGTCCCCCCTCTCTCTGTTCTCCCTCTCTCTGTCCCTCCTCTCTCTGCCCCCTCTCTCTGTTCTTCTCTCTCTGTCCACCTCTCTCTCTGTCGCCCTCTCTCTCCATCCACCCACTCTCTGTCCCCCCTGTCTCCCTCACTCTGTACCCTCTCTCTGTTCTCACTCTCTGATCCACTCTATCTCCCCAACTCTCTGTCACCCTCTCTCTGCCCCTCTCTCTTTCCCCTCTCTCTCTGCCCCCTCTCTCTGTTACCCTCTCTCTGTCCCTCTCTACCTGCCCCCTCACTCTGTCCCTCTCTGTCTGTCCCTATCCCTCTCTGCCCCTCTCACTCTGTCCCCCCTCTCTGTCCCCCTCTCTCTCTGTCCCTCTCTCACTGCCCCCTCTCTCTGCCCCGGTCTCTGTCCCCTTCTCTCTGTTGCCCTCTCTCTGCCCACTTTCAGTCCCCCCCCTGCCCCCCTCACACCCTCCCACTCTGTACCACTCTCTCTGTCCCCCACTCTCTGTCCCCCTCTCTCTGTACCCCTCTCTCTCTGACCCCAGTCTCTCTTCCCCACCTCTCTTACCCCATCTCTGTCCCCCTCTCACTCTGTCTCCCTCTCTCTGTACCCGCCCCTCTCTCTGTCCCCCTCTCTCTGTACCCCTCTCTCTCTGTCCCCAGTCTCTCTGCCCCCCTCTCTTCCCCACTCTCTCTGCCCCCCTCTCTGTCCCCCTCGCTCTCTGTCCCCCCTCTCTGTCACCCTCTCTCTCTGTCCCCCTCTCTCTGTTCTCCTCTCTCTATTCCCCTCTCTCTCTGTACCCCTCTCTCTCTCTGTCCCTCGCTCTGTACCCCTCTCTCTCTGTCCCCCTCTCTCTGTCCCCCCTCTCTCTGTCCCCCTCTCTCTGTCCCCCTCTCTCTGTCCCTCCTCTCTCTGTCCCCCTCTCTCTGTCCCCCTCTCTCTGTCCCCCCCTCTCTCTGTCCCCCTCTCTCTGTCCCCCTCTCTCTCTGTCCCCCTCTCTCTGTCCCCCTCTCTCTGTCCCTCCTCTCTCTGTCCCCCTCTCTCTGTCCCCCCCTCTGTCTGTCCCCCTCTCTCTGTCCCCCTCTCTCTCTGTCCCCCTCTCTCTGTCCCCTCTCTCTGTCCCCTCTCTCTCTGTACCCCCTCGCTCTGTCCCCTGTCTCTGTCTGCCTCTCTCTCTGTCCACCTCTCTCTGTCCCTCCTCTCTATGTCAACCTCTCTCTGCTCCCCTCTTTCTGTCCCCCTCTCTCTCTGACCCCCTCTCTCTCTGACCCCCCTCTCTCTCTGTTCCCCACTCTGTCCCCCCCTCTCTGTCCCCCTCTCTGTCTCCCTCTCTCTGCCCCCTCTCTCTGTCACCGTCTCTCTATCCCCTTCTCTCTGTCCCACCTTTCTCTGTTCCCCCTCTCTTTGTCCCTCCCTCTCTCTGTCCCCCTCTCTCTCTGTCCCCCCTCTGTCCCCCCTCTCTGTTCCCCCTCTCTTTCTCCCTCTCTCTGCCCCCTCTCTGTCGCTGTCTCTCTATCCCCACTTCTCTCTGTCTCACCTTTCTCTGTTCCCCCTCTCTTTGTCCCTCCCTCTCTCTGTCCCCCCTCTCTCTGTCCCCCTCTCTCTGTTGCCTCTTTCTGCCCCCTCTCTCTCTGTCCCCCTCCCTCTCTGTCCCCTCTCTCTGTTGCCTCTTTCTGCCCCCTCGCTCTCTGTCCCCCTCTCTCTCTGTCCCCCTCTCTCTCAGTCCCCCTCTCTCTGCCCCCCCTCTCTCTGTCCCCCTCTCTCTCTGTCCCCTCTCTCTGTCCCCTCTCTCTCTGTACCCCCTCTCTATCTCCCCCTCTCTCTGTCCCTCCTCTCTCTGCCCCCCCTCTCTGTCCGCCTCTCTCTGTCCCCCTCTCTCTATCCGCCTCTCTCTCTGTCGTCCTCTCTCTGTCCCTCCGCTCTCTGTCCCCCTTTCTCTGTCACCCCTCTCTGTGTCCCCTCTCTCTCTCTCTGCCCCCCATCTCTCTGTTCTTCCTCTCTCTGTCCCTCCTCTCTCTGTCCCATCTCTCTGTCCCCCGCTCTCTGTCCCCCTCTATCTGTCCCCTCTCTCTCTGTCCCACTCTCTCTGCCCCCCCCTCTCTGTCCCCCTCTCTCTGTCCCCCCTCTCTCTGTTCTCCCTCTCTCTGTCCCTCCTCTCTCTGCCCCCCTCTCTCTGTCCTTCTCTCTCTGTCCGCCTCTCTCTCTGTCGCCCTCTCTCTCCATCCACCCACTCTCTGTCCCCCCTGTCTCCCTCACTCTGTACCCCTCTCTCTGTTCTCACTCTCTGATCCACTCTATCTCCCCAACTCTCTGTCACCCTCTCTCTGCCCCTCTCTCTTTCCCCTCTCTCTCTGCCCCCTCTCTCTGTTACCCTCTCTCTGTCCCTCTCTACCTGCCCCCCTCACTCTGTCCCCCTCTGTCTGTCCCTATCCCTCTCTGTCCCTCTCTCACTGCCCCCTCTCTCTGCCCCGGTCTCTGTCCCCCTCTCTCTGTTGCCCTCTCTCTGCCCACTCTCTGTCCCCCCCTCTGCCCCCCTCACACCCTCCCACTCTGTACCCCTCTCTCTGTCCGCCACTCTCTGTACCCCTCTCTCTCTGACCCCAGTCTCTCTGCCCCCCCCCTCTCTTCTCCCTATCTCTGCCCCCCTCTCACTCTGTCTCCCTCTCTCTGTCCCCCCCTCTCTCTGTCCCGTCTCTCTGTACCCTCTCTCTCTGTCCCCAGTCTCTCTGTCCCCCTCTCTGTCCCCACTCTCTCTGTCCCCCTCTCTCTGTCCGCCTCTCTCTCTGTCGCCCTCTCTCTCTGTCCCCCTCGCTCTCTGTCCCCCTTGCTCTCTGTCCCCCATCTCTGTCCCCCTCTCTCTCTGTCCCCCTCTCTCTGTTCTCCTCTCTCTGTTCCCCTCTCTCTCTGTACCCCTCTCTCTCTGTCCCTCTCTCTGTCCCTCCTCTCTCTGTCCCTCTCTCTCTGTCCCCCTCTCTCTGTCCCCCTCTCTCTCTGTCCCCCTCTTTCTGTCCCCCCCTCTCTGTCTCCCTCTCTCTGTCCCCCCTCTCTGTCCCTCCTCTCTCTGTCCCCCTCTCTCTGTCCCCCCTCTCTCTGTCCCCCTCTCTCTGTCCCCCTCTCTCTCTGTGCCCCTCTCTCTGCCCCCTCTCTCTGTCCCCTCTCTCTCTGTACCCCCTCGCTCTGTCCCCCTGTCTCTGTTCCCCTCTCTCTGTTGCCCTCTCTCGCTGTCGCCCCTCTCTCTGTCCCACTCTCTCTGTCCCACTCTCTCTGCCCCCGACCCTTCTCTCTGTCCCCTCTCTCTCTCTCCCCTGCTCTTTGTCCCCCCTCTGTCTCCCTCTCTCTCACTGTCCCCTCTCTCTCAGTCCCGCTCTCTGACCCCCTCTCTGTCATCCTCTCTTTCTGCCCCCTCTCGCTGTCCCCTCTCTCTCTGCCCCCTCTCTCTCTGCCCTCTTCTCTCTCTGCACTCCTCTCTCTGACCCCCGTCCCCCTCTCTCTGTGTCCTCTCTCTCTCTCCCCGCTCTCTGACCCCCTCTCTGTCGCCCGCTCTCTCTGTCCCCTCTCTCTGTCCCCCTGTCTCTGTGTCCTCTCTCTCTCCCCGCTCTGTGATCCCCGCTCTGTCGCCCGCTCTCTCTGCCCCCTCTCTCTTTCTGTCCCTCTCTCTCTCTCTGTCCCCCACTCTCTCCATCTCCCCACTCTCTGTCCCCCTCTGTCCCCTCTCTCTCCCACCCGCATCTCTCTATCCCTCCTCTTTGTCCCCCTCTCTCTCTGTCCCCCTCTCTCTCAGTCCCGCTCTCTCTGTTCCCCCATCTCTGTCCCCATCTCTCTCCCACCCGCCTCTCTCTCTGTACCCCCTCTCTCTCTCCCCTCTCTCTGTCCCTCCTTTCTCTGTCCCCCTTCTCTGTCCGCCTCTCTCTGTCCCCCTCTCTCTGTCCGCCTCTCTCTCTGTCGCACTCTCTCTGTCCCTCCTCTCTCTGTCCCCGCTCTCTGTGTCCCCCTCTCTCTCTGACCCCCTAACTCTCTGTTCATCCTCTCTCTGCCCCTCCTCTCTCTGTCCCCTCTCTCTGTCCCCCGCTCTCTGTCCCCCTCTATCTGTCTCCCTCTCTCTCTGTCCCACTCTCTCTGTCCCCCTCTCTCTCTGTCCCCCTGTCTCTCAGTCCCCCTCTCTCTCTGTTCTCCCTCTCTTTGTCCCTCCTCTCTCTGCCCCCTCTCTCTCTGCCCTCCTCTCTCTCTGCACTCCTCTCTCTGACCCCCGTCCCCCTCTCTCTGTGTCCTCTCTCTCTCCCCGCTCTCTGACCCCCTCTCTGTCGCCCGCTCTCTCTGTCCCCTCTCTCTGCCCCCCTCTCTCTGTGTCCTCTCTCTCTCCCCGCTCTGTGATCCCCGCTCTGTCGCCCGCTCTCTCTGTCCCCCTCTCTCTCTCTCTGTCACTCTCTCTCTCTGTCCCCACTCTCTCCATCTCCCCACTCTCTGTCCCCCTCTGTCCCCTCTCTCTCCCACCCGCATCTCTCTATCCCTCCTCTTTGTCCCCCTCTCTCTCTGTCCCCCTCTCTCTCAGTCCCGCTCTCTCTGTTCCCCCATCTCTCTCCCCCTCTCTCTCCCACCCGCCTCTCTCTCTGTACCCCCTCTCTCACTCACCCTCTCTCTGTCCCTCCTCTCTCTGTCTCCCCTCTCTGTCCGCCTCTCTCTGTCCCCCTCTCTCTGTCCGCCTCTCTCTCTGTCGCACTCTCTCTGTCCCTCCTCTCTCTGTCCCCTCTCTGTCCCCTCTCTCTGTCCCCGCTCTCTGTGTCCCCCCTCTCTCTCTGTCCCCTATCTCTCTGTTCTTCCTCTCTCTGCCCCTCCTCTCTCTGTCCCCTCTCTCTGTCCCCCGCTCTCTGTCCCCCTCTATCTGTCTCCCTCTCTCTTTGTCCCTCCTCTCTCTGCCCCCCTCTCTCTGCCCTCCTCTCTCTCTGCACTCCTCTCTCTGACCCCCGTCCCCCTCTCTCTGTGTCCTCTCTCTCTCCCCGCTCTCTGACCCCCTCTCTGTCGCCCGCTCTCTCTGTCCCCTCTCTCTGTCCCCCTCGCTCTGTGTCCTCTCTCTCTCCCCGCTCTGTGATCCCCGCTCTGTCGCCCGCTCTCTCTGTCCCCCTTTCTCTCTCTGTCCCTCTCTCTCTCTCTCTCTGTCCCCCACTCTCTCCATCTCCCCCCTCTCTGTCCCCCTCTGTCCCCTCTCTCTCCCACCCGCATCTCTCTATCCCTCCTCTTTGTCCCCCTCTCTCTCTGTCCCCCTCTCTCTCAGTCCCGCTCTCTCTGTTCCCCCATCTCTGTCCCCCTCTCTCTCCCACCCGCCTCTCTCTCTGTACGCCTATCTCTCTGTTCTTTCTCTCTCTGCCCCTCCTCTCTCTGTCCCCCGCTCTCTGTCCCCCTCTATCTGTCTCCCTCTGTCTCTGTCCCACTCTCTCTGTCCCCCTCTCTCTCTGTCCCCCTGTCTCTCTGTCCCTCTCTCTCTGTTCTCCCTCTCTTTGTCCCTCCTCTCTCTGCCCCCTCTCTCTGTCCCCCTCTCTCTGTACGCCTCTCTCTCTGTCGCCCTCTCTCTATCCCTCCTCTCTCTGTCGCCCTCTCTCTGTCCCTCCTCTCTCTGTCCCCTCTCTCTGACCTCTCTCTCTGTCCCCCCTCTCTGTGTATCCCTCTCTCTCTTTCCCCCTATCTCTCTGTTCTTCCTCTCTCTGTCCGTCCTCTCTCTGTCCCCTCTCTCTGTCCCCCGCTCTCTGTCCCCCCTCTATCTGTCCCCCTCTCTCTCTGTCCCCATCTCTCTGTCCCCCTCTCTCTCTCTGTCCCCCTCTCTCACTGTACCCCCTCTCTCTCTATGACCCCTCTCTCTCTGACCCCCTCTCTCTCTGACCCCCCTCTCTCTCTATACCCCCTCTCTGTGACACCCAATCTCTCTGTTCCCCCCTCTGTTCCAACCACTCTGCCCCCTCTCTCTGTCACCGTCTCTCTGCCCCCTCTCTCTGTCAACGTCTCTCTATCCCCCTCTCCCTCTGACCCCCTCTCTCTCTGACCCACCTCTTTCTCTGTACCCCCCTCTCTGTCCCCTCTCTCTGTTCCCCCTCTGTCCCCCCTCTCTGTCCCCCATCTCTGTCTCCCTCTCTCTCTGCCCCCTCTCTCTCTGTCACCGTCTCTCTATCCCCCGTCTCTCTGTCCCACCTTTCTCTGTTCCCCCTCTCTTTGTCCCTCCCTCTCTCTGTCCACCTCTCTGCCTCCCTCTCTCTTCCCCCTCTCTGTCACCGTCTCTCTATCCCCCCTTCTCTCTGTCCCACCTTTCTCTGTTCCCCATCTCTTTGCCCCTCCTTCTCTTTGTCCCCCTCTCTCTCTGTCCCCCTCTCTCTGATGCCTCTTTCTGCCCCCTCTCTCTCTGTCCCCCCTCTCTCTCTGACCCCGTCTATCTCCCCCGCTCTCTGTCCCCCTCTCTCTGTTGCCCTCTCTCGCTGTTGCCCCTCTCTCTGTCCCAGTCTCTGTCCCACTCTCTCTGCCCCCCGACCCCTCTCTCTGTCCGCTCTCTCTCTGTTCCCATCTCTCTATCCCCCCTCTCTGTCCCCTTTCTCTCTTCCCTGCTCTTTGACCCCCCCTCTGTCTCCCTCTCTCTCTCTGTCCCCTCTCTCTGTCCCCCTCTCTCTATTCCCATCTCTCTGACCCCTCTCTCTTTCTCCCGCTCTCTGACCCCCTCTCTGTCATCCTCTCTCTCTCTGTCCCCCACTCTCTCCATCCACCCACTCTCTGTTCCCCCGTCTCCCTCACTCTGTACCCGTCTCTCTGTTCTCACTCTCTGATCCACTCTATCTCCCCAACTCTCTGTCACCCTCTCTCTGCCACTCTCTCTTTCCCCTCTCTCTCTCTGCCCCCCCTCTCTCTGTCCCCCTCTCTCTGTCCCTCTCTACCTGCCCCCCTCACTCTGTCCCCCTCTGTCTGCCCCATCCCTCTCTGCCCCTCTCTCTCTGTCCCCCCTCTCTGTCCCCCTCTCTCTCTGTCCCCCTCTCTCTGCCCCCTCTCTCTGTCCCACCTCTCTCTGTCTGCCTCTCTCTCTGTCCACCTTTCTCTGTTCCTCCTCTCTCTGTCCCTCTCTCTCTCTGCCCCCCTCTCTCTGTCCCCCTCTCTCTCTGACCCCCTCTCTCTCTGAACCCCCCCTCTCTCTCTGTACCCCCTCTCTCTGACCCCCTCTCTCTCTGTTCCCCCTTCTGTCCCCCCCTCTCTGTCCCCCTCTCTGTCTCCCTCTCTCTGCCCCCTCTCTCTGTCACCGTCTCTCTATCCCCCTTCTCTCTGTCCCACCTTTCTCTGTTCCCCCTCTCTTTTTCCCTCCCTCTCTCTGTCCCCCTCTCTCTCTGTCCCCCCCTCTGTCCCCCCCCTCTCTGCCCCCCCCTCTTTCTCCCTCTCTCCGCCCCCTCTCTGTCGCTGTCTCTCTATCCCCACTTCTCTATGTCCCACCTTTCTCTGTTCCCCCTCTCTTTGTTAATCCCTCTCTCTGTCCCCCCCTCTCTCTGACCCCCTATATCTCCCCCGCTCTCTATCCCCCTCTCTGTTGCCCTCTCTCGCTGTCGCCCCTCTCTCTGTCCCACTCTCTCTGTCCCACTCTCTCTGCACCCCCGACCCTTCTCTCTGTCCCCTCTCTCTCTGTTCCCCTCTCTCTGTTACCTCTCTCTGTCCCCCTCTCTCTATCCCCATCTCACTGTTCCCTCTCTCTCTCTCTCCCGCTCTCTGATCCCCTCTCTGTCATCCTCTCTTTCTGCCCCCTCTCTCTGTCCCCTCTCTCTCTGCCCTCCTCTCTCTATACTCCTCTCTCTGACCCCCGTCCCCCTCTCTCTGTGTCCACTCTCTCTCCCCGCTCTCTGACCCCCTCTCTGTCGCCTGCTCTCTCTGTCCCCTCTCTCTGTCCCCCTCTCTCTGTGTCCTCTCTCTCTCCCCGCTCTCTGATCCCCGCTCTGTCGCCCGCTCTCTCTGTCCCCCTCTCTGTCGCCCGCTCTCTCTGTACCCTCTCTCTCTCTGTCCCCCTCTCTCTCTCCCTCTGTCCCCCACTCTCTCCATATCCCCACTCTCTGTCCCCCTCTGTCCCCTCTCTCTCCCACCCGCATCTCTCTATCCCTCCTCTTTGCCCCCTCTCTCTGTCCCCCTCTCTCTCAGTCCCGCTCTCTCTGGTCCCCCATCTCTGTCCCCTCTCTCTCCCACCTGCCTCTCTCTCTGTCCCCCTCTCTCTGTCCCCCTCTCTCTGTCCCCTCTATCTCTCCCTGTCTCTCTGCCCTCTCTCTGCCCCCACTTTCTCCATTCCCCCACTCTCTGTGTCCTCTCTCTCTCCCCGCTCTCTGACCCCCTCTCTGTCGCCCGCGCTCTCTGTCCCCTCTCTCTGTCCCCCTCTCTCTGCGCCTCTCTCTTTCCCCTCTCTCTCTGCCCCACTCTCTCTGTCCTCCTCTCTCTGTCCCTCTCTCTCTGCTCCCCTCACACTGTCCCCCTCTTTCTGCCCCCCTCTGTCTGCCCCCATCGCTCTCTGCCCCTCTCTCTCTATCTCCCCCACTCTCTGTTCCCTCTCTCTCTCTGCCCCTCTCTCTCTGCCCCCCTGTCTCTGGCCTCCTCTCTCGTTGGCCCTCTCTCTATCTGGCCCCCTCTCTCTGTTGCCTCTTTCTGCCCCTCTCTCTCTGTCCCCCCTCTCTCCGTCCCCCTCTCTCTCTGTCCCCCTCTCTCTCAGTCCCGCTCTCTCTCTTCCCCCATCTCTGTCCCCTCTCTCTCGCCCACCCGCCTCTCTCTCTGTTCTCCTCTCTCTGTCCCCCTCTCTCTGTCCCCTCTATCTCTCCCTGTCTCTCTGCCCTCTCTCTGCCCCCCACTCTCTCCATCCCCCCACTCTCTGTGACCTCTCTCTCTCCCCGCTCTCTGACCCCAACTCTCTGTCGCCCGCGCTCTCTGTCCCCTCTCCCTGTCCCCTCTCTCTGCGCCTCTCTCTTTCCCCTCTCTCTCTGCCCCACTCTCTCTGTCCTCCTCTCTCTGACCCTCTCTCTCTGCTCCCCTCACACTGCTACACGCTTTCTGCCCCCCTCTGTCTGCCCCCATCGCTCTCTGCCCCTCTCTCTCTATCTCCCCCACTCTCTGTTCCCTCTCTCTCTGCCCCTCTCTCTCTGCCCCCCTGTCTCTGGCCTCCTCTCTCGTTGGCCCTCTCTCTATCTGGCCCCCTCTCTCTGTTGCCTCTTTCTGCCCCTCTCTCTCTGTCCCCCCCTCTCCGTCCCCCTCTCTCTCTATCCCCTCTCTCTGTCCCCCTCTCTCTGCCCCCTTTCTCTGTCCCCCTCTCTCTGTCTCCTCTATCTCTCCCTCTCTCGCTCTGCCACCTCTCTGTCCCCCTCTCTCTCTCTGTCCCCCACTCTCTCCATCCACGCACTCTCTGTCCCCCTCTCTCTGACACCCCCTCTCTGACCCCCCGTCTCCCTCACTTTGTACCCCTCTCTCTGTTCTCACTCTCTGACCCACTCTATCTCCCCAACTCTCTGTCACCCTCTCTGTGCCCCTCTCTCTGTTCTCCCTCTCTCTGTCCCCCTCTCTCTCTGTCCCCCTCACTCTGTCCCTCCTCTCTCTGCCCCCACTCTGTCACCATCTCTCTCTCCCCTCTCCTTCTGTTCCCTCTCGCTCTTTCCCCCTCTCTCTGCCCCCCCCACAATCTGTTCCCCCCTCCCCCCTCTGTCCTCTCTCTCTCTGTCCCTTTTCTCTCTGTCACCTTCTCTCTCTATCCGTCTCTCTCTCTGACCCCCTCTCTCTGCACCCTCACTCTGTTCCCCGCTCTCTGTTCCCCCATCTCTATCGCTCTCTGTTCCCCCATCTCTATCGCCCTCTCAGTTACCGTCTCTCTGTCCCCCTCTCTCTGTCCCCGTCTCTCTGCCCCCTCTCGGTCACCGTCTCTCTCTTCGTCCCCCCGTCCACCCCTCTCTGTCACCCGCTCTCTGCTCCCTCTCTGTCACAGTTTCTCTGTCCCCCCTCTCTCTGTCCCCCTCGTCCTCCCCTCTCTCTGTCTCCCCCTCACTGCCCCCTCTCTGTCACTGTTTCTCTGTCCCCCTCTCACTGTCCCCGTCTCTCTGCCCCCTCTCTCAGTCCACCCTCTCTCTGTCCCAAACCTCTGACCCCCCTCTCTGTAGCCCTTTCTCTGCCCCCTCTCAGCAACCATCTCTCTGTTCCCGCCCCCATCCACCCCTCTCTATCGCCCGCTCTCTGCCCTCTCTCTGTCACTGTCTCTCTGTCCCCCCTCTCTCTGTCCCCCTCTCTCTGTCCCCCCTCTCTGTCTCCACCTCTCTGTCCCCCCTACTCTGTAGCCCCCTCTCTGCCCCCACTCAGTCACCATCTCTTTGTTCCCCCCCGTCCACCCCTCTCTGTCCTCCCTCGGTCTGTCCCCCTCCCTCTGTCCCGTTCTCTCTCTCCCCCACTCTCTGTCCCACTCTCTCGGTCCCCCCTCTCTGTCTCCCTCTCTCTGCCCCCTCCCAGTCACCATCTCTCTGTTCACCCCCTCTGTCCCCCCTCTCTGTGCCCCCCTCTCTGTTCCCCCCTCTCTCTGTAGCCCCTCTCTCTGTCCCCGCGCTCTCTGTCCCCCACTCTCTGTTCCCCCTCTCTCTGTCCCCACTCTGTCTCCCTCTCTCTCTGTCTCCCCTCTCTCTGTCTCCCCTCTCTCTGTCTCCCCTCTCTCTGTCTCCCTCGCTCTCTGTCTCCCCCACTCTGTTCTCCTCTCTCTGTAACCCTCTTTCTGCCCCCTCTCCCTCTGTTCCCTCTCGCTCTTTCCCCCTCTCTCTGCCCCCCCACACTCTGTTCCCCCCCTCCCCCCTCTGTCCTCTCTCTCTCTGTCCCTTTTCTCTCTGTCACCTTCTCTCTCTATCCGTCTCTCTCTCTGACCCCCTCTCTCTGCACCCTCACTCTGTTCCCCGCTCTCTGTTCCCCCATCTCTATCGCCCTCTCTCTGCCCCCTCTCAGTTACCGTCTCTCTGTCCCCCTCTCTCTGTCCCCGTCTCTCTGCCCCCTCTCGGTCACCGTCTCTCTCTTCGTCCCCCCGTCCACCCCTCTCGGTCACCCGCTCTCTGCTCCCTCTCTGTCACAGTTTCTCTGTCCCCCCTCTCTCTGTCCCCCTCGTCCTCCCCTCTCTCTGTCCCCCCCTCACTGCCCCCTCTCTGTCACTGTTTCTCTGTTCCCCCTCTCTCTGTCCCCGTCTCTCTGCCCCCTCTCTCAGTCCACCCTCTCTCTGTCCCAAACCTCTGACCCCCCTCTCTGTAGCCCTCTCTCTGCCCCCTCTCAGCAACCATCTCTCTGTTCCCGCCCCCATCCACCCCTCTCTGTCGCCCGCTCTCTGCCCTCTCTCTGTCACTGTCTCTCTGTCCCCCCTCTCTCTGTCCCCCTCTCTCTGTCCCCCCTCTCTGTCTCCCCCTCTATGTCCCCCTCACTGCTGCCCCCCTCACTCTGTCCCCTCTCTCTCTCCCCCACTCTTTGACCCCCTCTCTGTCGCCCTCTCTCTCTGCCCCCTCTCTCTCTGCCCCCTCTCTCTGTCCCCCTCTCTCTGTCCCCCTTTCTCTATCCACCTCTCACTGCCCCCTCTCTCACTCCCGCTCTCTGACCCCCTCTCTGTCACCCTTTCTCTCTGCCCCCTCTCTCTGCCCTCACTCTCTCTGCCCCCCACTCTCTGTCCCCCTCTCTCTGACCACCTCTCTCTCCCCCACTCTCTCTGTCCCCCTCTCTCTGTCCCCTCTCTCTCTCCCCCGCTCTGTGACCCCCTCTCTGCGGCCCTCTCTCTGCCCCCTCTCTCTCTGCCCCGTGACCCCTCTATCTGTCCCCCTCTCTCTCTGTCCCCCCTCTCTCTGTCCCCCTCTCTCTTTGTCTACCTCTATCTGTCCCCTCTCTCTCTCCCCCGCTCTCTGACCTCCTCTCTTTTGCCCTCTCTCTGCCCCCACTCTCTCTGCCACCTGACCCCTCTCTCTGTCCCCCTCTCTATCTCTGTCCCCCTCTCTCTGTCTCCCTCTCTCTGCCCCCCTCTCTGTCACCGTCTCTCTATCCCCCTTCTCTCTGTTCCTCCTTTCTCTGTTCACCCCCGTCCCCCTCTCTCTGTCCCCCTCTCTCTGTCCCCGTCTCTCTGCCCCCTCTCTCAGTCCACCCTCTCTCTGTCCCAAACCTCTGTTCCCCCCCTCTCTGTAGCCCTCTCTCTGCCCCCTCTCAGCAACCATCTCTCTGTTCCCGCCCCCATCCACCCCTCTCTGTCGCCCGCTCTCTGCCCTCTCTCTGTCACTGTCTCTCTGTCCCCCCTCTCTCTGTCCCCCTCTCTCTGTCCCCCCTCTCTGTCTCCCCCTCTCTGTCCCCCCTACTCTGTAGCCCCCTCTCTGCCCCCACTCAGTCACCATCTCTTTGTTCCCCCCCGTCCACCCCTCTCTGTCCTCCCTCGGTCTGTCCCCCTCCCTCTGTCCCGTTCTCTCTGTCCCCCACTATCTGTCCCACTCTCTCTGTCCCCCCTCTCTGTCTCCCTCTCTCTGCCCCCTCCCAGTCACCATCTCTCTGTTCACCCCCTCTGTCCCCCCTCTCTGTGCCCCCCTCTCTGTTCCCCCCTCTCTCTGTAGCCCCTCTCTCTGTCCCCGCGCTCTCTGTCCCCCACTCTCTGTTCCCCCTCTCTCTGTCCCCACTCTGTCTCCCTCTCTCTCTGTCTCCCCTCTCTCTGTCTCCCCTCTCTCTGTCTCCCCTCTCTCTGTCTCCCTCGCTCTCTGTCTCCCCCACTCTGTTCTCCTCTCTCTGTCACCCTCTTTCTGCCCCCTCTCTCTCTGTCCCACTCACTCTCTCTATCCCCCTCTCACAGTCCCCTCTCTCTCTCCCGCTGTCTGACCACCTCTCTGTCACCCCCTCTCTCTGCCCCCGCTCTCTCTGACCCCCTCTCTCTGTCCCCCTCTCTCTGTCCCCTCTCTCTCCCACGCTCTCTGACCCCCTCTCTGTTGTCCTCTTTCTGCCCCCATCTCTCTGCACTCCTCTCTGACCCCCATCCCTCTCTCTCTGTACCCCCTCTCTCTGTCCCCCTCTCTCTGTCGCCCCTCTCTGTCCCCCTCTCTCTGCCCCCTCTCTCTCTCTGCCCCCTCTCTCTGCCCCCTCTCTCTGTCGCTCTCTCTATGTCCCCGTCTCTCTCTCCCCTCTCTCTCCCCCGTTCTCTGACACCCTCTCTGTCGCCCTCTCTCTGCCCCCTCTCTCACTGCCCCCTCTCTCTCTGTTCCCCTCTCTCTCTCTCTATCCCCCACTCTCTCCATCCGCCCACTCTCTGTCCCCCTCTCTCTGACACCCCTCTCTCCCCCACACTGTACCCGTCTCTCTCTCTCTCCCTCTGCCCCCTCTCTCTGTCACCGTCTCTCTATCCCCCCTTCTCTCTGTCCCACCTTTCTGTTCCCCCTCTCTTTGCCCCCCTCTCTGTTCTCCTCTCTCTGCCCCCCTCTCTCTGTCCCCCTCAATGCTGCCCGCCTCACTCTGTCCCCTCTCTCTCTCTCCCACTCTTTGACCCCCTCTCTTTAGCCCTCTCTCTCTGCCCCCTCTTTCTCTGCCCCCCTCTCTCTGTCCCCCTTTCTCTATCCCCCTCTCACTGCCCCCTCTCTCACTCCCGCTCTCTGACCCCCTCTCTGTCACCCTTTCTCTCTGCCCCCTCTCTCTGCCCTCACTCTCTCTGCCCCCCACTCTCTGTCCCCCCCTCTCTCTGTGCCCCCTCTCTCTGTCCCCCTCTTTCTTTGTCTACCTCTCTCTGTCCCCGCTCTCTCTCCCCCGCTCTCTGACCTCCTCTCTGTTGCCCTCTCTCTGCCCCCACACTCTCTGCCACCTGACCCCTCTCTCTGTCCCCCTCTCTATCTCTGTCCCCCTCTCTCTGTCTCCCTCTCTCTGCCCCCCTCTCTGTCACCGTCTCTCTATCCCCCTTCTCTCTGTTCCTCCTTTCTCTGTTCCCCCCACCCCGTCCCCCTCTCTCTGTCCCCCTCTCTCTGTCCCCATCTCTCTGCCCCCTCTCTCAGTCCACCCTCCCTCTGTCCCAAACCTCTGTCCCCCCCTCTCTGTAGCCCTCTCTCTGCCCCCTCTCAGCAACCATCTCTCTGTTCCCGCCTCCATCCACCCCTCTCTGTCGCCCGCTCTCTGCCCTCTCTCTGTCACTGTCTCTCTGTCCCCCCTCTCTCTGTCTCCCCCTCTCTGTCCCCCCTACTCTGTAGCCCCCTCTCTGCCCCCACTCAGTCACCATCTCTTTGTTCCCCCCCGTCCACCCCTCTCTGTCCTCCCTCGGTCTGTCCCCCTCCCTCTGTCCCGTTCTCTCTGTCCCCCACTCTCTGTCCCACTCTCTCGGTCCCCCCTCTCTGTCTCCCTCTCTCTGCCCCCTCCCAGTCACCATCTCTCTGTTCACCCCCTCTGTCCCCCCTCTCTGTGCCCCCCTCTCTGTTCCCCCCTCTCTCTGTAGCCCCTCTCTCTGTCCCCGCGCTCTCTGTCCCCCACTCTCTGTTCCCCCTCTCTCTGTCCCCACTCTGTCTCCCTCTCTCTCTGTCTCCCCTCTCTCTGTCTCCCCTCTGTCTGTCTCCCCTCTCTCTGTCCCCACTCTCTCTGTCCCCCTCTCTCTTTGTCTACCTCTCTCTGTCCCCTCTCTCTCTCCCCCGCTCTCTGACCTCCTCTCTGTTGCCCTCTCTCTGCCCCCACTCTCTCTGCCACCTGACCCCTCTCTCTGTCCCCCTCTCTATCTCTGTCCCCCTCTCTCTGTCTCCCTCTCTCTGCCCCCCTTTCTGTCACCGTCTCTCTATCCCCCTTCTCTCTGTTCCTCCTTTCTCTGTTCCCCCCCGTCCCCATCTCTCTGTCCCCCTCTCTCTGTCCCCCTCTCTCTTAGTCCCCCTCTCTCTGTTGCCTCTTTCTGCCCTCTCTCTCTCTGCCCCTCTCTCTCTGTCCCCCACTGTCTCTGACCCCCTCCTTCTCGGTACCCTCTCCTTCTGTCCCCCTCTCTCTCTGTACCCTCTCTCTGTCCCCCTCTCTCTCTGTACCCTCTCTCTCTGTCCCCCTCTCTCTTTGTCCCGCTCTCTCTGTTCCACCCCTCACTGTCGCCCTCTCTGACCCCCCAATCGCTGTCCCACTCTCTCTGACCCCCTCTCTCTCTGCCCCTCTCTCTCTACACCTCTCTCTCTGTCCCCTCTCTCTCTGTCCCCTCTCTCTCTGTCTCCCCTCTCTCTGTCTCCCCTCTCTCTGTCGCCCTCGCTCTCTGTCTCCCCCACTCTGTCCCCCTCTCTCTGTCACCCTCTTTCTGCCCCCTCTCTCTCTGTCCCCCTCCATCTCTCAACCCTCTCTCTGCCCCCCTCTATCTACTCCACTCTCTGTCCTCCACTCTCTGTCCCCCTCTGTCTGTCGCCCTCTCTCTGACCCCCTCTCTCTCCCAATCGCCTCTCTCTCTCTCCCCCGCTCTCTGCCCCCTCTCTCTGTCGCCCTCTTTCTGTCCCCCTCTTTCTGACCTCGTTTCTTTCCCACCTGCCTCTCCCTCTGCCCCGCTCTCTGCCCCCTCTCTCTGTCGCCCTCTCTCTGTCCCCCTCTGTCTCCTACCCGCCTCTCTCTATCCCCCCTCTTTGTCCCACTCTCTCTCTGTACCCCTCTCTCTGTTCTCTTTCTCTCTGTCCGCCTCTCTCTGCCATCCGCCTCTCTTTGACCCCCTCTCTCTCCCACCCGCCTCTCTCTCTGCCCCCCTCTTTCTCTCCGCCTCTCTCTCTGTACCCCTCTCTCTGCCCCCTCTCTCTGTTCCCCTTTCTCTCTGCCCCCTCTCTGTCACCCTCTCTCTCACTGTCCCCCACTCTCTCCATCCCCCCACTCTCTGTCCCCCTCTCTCCCCCCAATCTGTACCCCTCTCTGTCCCCCACTCTCTGTCCCCCTCTCTCTGTCCCCTCTATCTCCCCCTCTCTCTGTACTCCTCTCTCTCCCCTGCTCTCTGTCCCCTCTATCTCCCCCTCTCTCTGTCCTCTCTCTGTCCCCTATCCCTCTCCCTTGCTCTCTGACCCCCTCTCTGTTACCCTCTCTCTGCCCCCTTCTCTCTGCCCCCCTCTCTGACCCCCCTCTCTCTGTCTCCCACTCTCTCCATCCCCACACTCTCTGCCCGCTTCTCTCTGCCCCCTCTCTGTCACCCTCTCTCTCTGTCCCCCACTCTCTCCATCCCCCCACTCTCTGTCCCCCTCTCTCCCCCCAATCTGTACCCCTCTCTGTCCCCACTCTCTGTCCCCCTCTCTCTGTCCCCTCTATCTCCCCCTCTCTCTGTACTCCTCTCTCTCCCCTGCTCTCTGTCCCCTCTATCTCCCCCTCTCTCTGTCCTCCTCTCTCTGTCCCCTATCCCTCTCCCTTGCTCTCTGACCCCCTCTCTGTTACCCTCTCTCTGCCCCATTCTCTCTGCCCCCCTCTCTGACCCCTCTCTCTCTGTCTCCCACTCTCTCCATCCCCACACTCTCTGTCCCCCTCTCTCTGACCCCCTCTCTCCCCACCACTCTGTACCCTCTCTGTCCACCAGTCTCTGCCCCCCTCTCTCTGTCCCCTCTATCTTCCCCTCTCTCTGTCCCCTCTATCTCCCCCTCACACTCTGTCCCCCTCTCTCTGTCCCCTCTCTCTCTCCCCCCCGCTGTCTGACCCCCACTCTGTCGCCCTCTCTCTGCCCCCTCTCTCTGCCCCCTCTCTCTGTCCCCCACTCTCTCCATCCCCCCACTCTCTGTCCCCCTCTCTCTGACCCCCTCTCTTTCCCACTCTGTACCCCTCTCTCTGTCCCCTTCTCTCTGTCCCCCTCTCTCTGTTGCCCTCTCTCTCCCACTCTGTACCCCTCTCTCTGTCCCCTTCTCTCTGTCACCATCTCTCTGTCCTCCCGTCTCTCTGTCCCCTCTCTCTGTCCCGTCGATCTCTCCCCCGCTCTCTGCCCCCTCTGTCGCCCTCTCCCTGCTCCCTCTCTCTCTGTCCCCTCTCTCTCTGTCCCCCCTCTCTCTCTGTCCCCCACTCTCTCCATCCCCCACTTTCTGTCCCCCTCCCTCTGACCCCCCTCTCTCCCCCCCCCCCACTCTGCATCACTCTCTCTGTCACCGTCTCTCTGCCCCTTCACCCTCCCACCCGCCTCTCTCTTCCCCCCTCTCACTGTCCCCCCCTCTCTCTGTCTCCCTCTATATTCCCCACAGTCTGCCCCCCTCTCTCTCTGCCCTCCTCTGTCTCTGTCCCCCTCTCTCTCTGTCACCCTCTCTCTGTCGCCATCTCTCTGTCCCCCTCTCTCTCTGTCCCCCTCTCTCTGACCCCCTCTCTCCCTGACCCCCCTCTATCTCCCCCACTGTCTGTGCCCCTCTCTTTGTCGCCCTCTCTATCTCCCCCTTTTCTGTCCCCTCTCTCTCTGTCCCCCTCTCTCTGTCCCCCTCTCTCTGACCCCTCTCTCATTATGTCCTCCCCTATTTCTCTCTCTCCCTCCCTCACCTTATCTCTCCCTTCCCTCTCTCTCTCCCTCTGTCTCTCCCTGCTCCTTCGCTCTCTCTCCATCTTCTCCCACTCTCGATCCCCCTCCCTTGGTGTCTCTCTCTCTCCCCACTTCCCTCCGTTTCTCTCTGACTCAATCTCTCTCCCTCCTGTCCTGCCCTTCCTCTCTCTCTGACACACTCTGTCTCCCTCGTCCTTCCCTCTCCCTCTGACCCAGAGACTGGGGGTTGGTGGTGAGGCTGCGTGTGGGGGTGGGGGTGAGATGATTGAGAGTTGTGGGAAGTGGGGAAATTGGGGTAGAGACGGAATTGCGGGAGGGAGACAGATGGCAGGAGAGAGAGAGTGAGGGTGAGGGGGAGAGAGAAGAATGGAGGCAGGTGGAGAAACTCATGTTGGGGGTGTGAGAGAGAGAGAGGGGGAGAGTGAGGCAGAAAGAATAGTGGAGGCAGCTGGAGAAACCGGGGTCGCGGGGGGGGGTGTCTGAGAGGGGACCAGAGAGAGTGAAAGGGAGAGGAGGTGAGAGAGAGAGACAGTGTGCAGAAAGAGAGAGAGAGGGAGAGAATTGAGGAGGAAGAGTGGGGGAGAGGAAATGGGGAGGCCAGGTTGGAGTAGGGGGTGTCAGATGGAGTTAAACCCAGCTCCTGAGCTCAGGGCCCGGTGCCCTCCCCTTCCCTGAGGACCAGGACTTGGGGCTGAGTCTGTCTCTCTCCAGCTCAGCTTCTCCAACACAAAGGCACACAACAACATCGGTCACTCTGCTGCTCGGCACGCTTTAATAACATTATTATTGTTTACAAATGGAAGTGATGGATACAGTCAGTGGGATGGTGCCTTTTCTCACTGGCCCCGGAGTTGTGAGAAACATTGAAATGTTTCCCTGTCACCCCCCTGTGGGATAAGGATGAACAACCCAGCGCTACCCTCAGTCTGTTACCATAGCTACAGGCTGCTCCATCACTGAAACACTGAACTGAAATGAGAAAATCCCGGATGGAGTGATTAATGAGGGAATTTGATTGATGGATGGATTTGGGTGAAGGGATATTTCAGCACATTCTTCAGCTGCTGCCTGAACTTAGTCTGGGTCACGGCATAAATCGCGGTGTTTGTGCAGCAACTGAGGAGCTGCAGCATGAAGCCCAATTCCTGCACAAAGTCATGGAGATACAGAGGGGTATCCACAATCCAATACATCCGTCTCCATATGGAATACAGCATGAACGTTGACCATAACAGGATGAAATTGGCCGAGATCACAAACAGAAAAATGATGGATTTTTTTCGGTTTCTCATTTCAGTGTCAGACTGAGCGTCCCCATTGGTGTGAGCGCGGAGTCTCCTGCGGGCTCTGCTGGTCACTACAATGTGTCTGACGGTGAGAACATTGAGCAGCAAAATCAGGAGAAATGGGACACACGGGGTTAGAATGTGGTGGAGGAACTCGATTGTGACCCAGACACTGGAGTTTAGACCAGCGTCTGTTATATCACAAAACCAGGGATTGTTCCACATCCAATACCGAGCCATGAGCATAAAATACCAGGGAATGTTCTTTAAACAGCTCAGCACAGTCACTGCTCCCAGAACCATAGCCGCCGTTTTCTCACTGCAATATTTACTTTTCAGCTTCTGGCAACAAATGGCCACAAACCGATCAAAGGTGAAAGTGACGGTGAACCAGACAGAACAGTCAGTGGCTGCATAAAGCAGGACGGCGTGGATATTACACACGGGGACGAAGTACCTCACGAAATAAAACTGTTCCCGATAAACAATGGGAATGTGTCTCAGGATCAGGTCGAGGATAATGACCAGGAGATCCGCCGCTGCCATGGCCCCCAGGTAACGTCTGACACATGGAGACAATCCACAATCTTTATAAAGCAGGACGTAGATGGTCACTACGTTAACTGTGAGGAAGGAAAACAAACCCATTATCCATCAGCCTGGAGGCAAAGGGACCGTTTGATCGGGGACCCAGTGTTTCAAATTGTCACTGTATTCAGGGAATTATTAAAATAATTGGAGCGGGAATAACAAATGGTAAGGCTGTAATTACTGACAAAAATGTGACATAAACCACAAGAAACCCTCCCTCCCCAAACACACAGAGACACATCCATAAGGACAGATGGTTTCTAGAACATTCCCACACACTCGATCACTCGAGAGCAGACACTGGTCACTCCTTTCCAGTTCCTAATACGGAGGGTGGAAATGTTGCTGTCCTGAAAGATTCTCTCCCAATTTCCTGAAGACAAACAGAGTTTGGAAATTCCTGTATTTTGGTCTAAATTGTGGTCGATCCTGTGTCGTGGAGAAATGTAAACGCAGGGAAAACGAATTCCCCCTTTAACTGCCTGAGGGGCCTTCGGAACAGTGTCTCCTTCTCCCTGGAACGCGATCTCTTCCCTCGGGATCTTATCGTTTGTTCAATTCACTGACGTCCGGCCGTTCACAAACAATGTGAGGGATAGAACGTTCCGGGGAACGTCAGTTATAGAATGTCAGGGACAGAACGTTCCGGGGGATGACAGTTATAGAATGTCGGGGACAGAACGTTCCGGGGAATGGCAGTTATAGAATGTTAGGGACAGAACGTTCCGGGGAATGTCAGTTATAGAATGTCAGGGACAGAACGTTCCGGGGAATGTCAGTTATAGATTGTCAGGGACAGAACGTTCCAGGGAATGTCAGTTATAGAATGTCAGGGACAGAACGTTCCGGGGAATGTCAGTTATAGAATGTCGGGGACAGAACGTTCCGGGGAATGTCAGTTATAGAATGTCAGGGACAGAACGTTCCGGGGAATGTCAGTTATAGAATGTCAGGGTCAGAACGTTCCAGGGAATGTCAGTTATAGAATGTCAGGGTCAGAACGTTCCGGGGAATGTCAGTTATAGAATGTCAGGGTCAGAACGTTCCGGGGAATGTCAGTTATAGAATGTCAGGGCCAGAACGTTCCGGGGAATGTCAGTTATAGAATGTCAGGGACAGAACGTTCCGGGGAATGTCAGTTATAGAATGTCAGGGTCAGAACGTTCCGGGGAATGTCAGTTGTAGAATGTTTGGGACAGAACGTTCCGGGGAATGTCAGTTATAGAATTTCAGGGTCAGAACGTTCCGGGGAATGTCAGTTATAGAAATCAGGGACAGAACGTTCCGGGGAATGTCAGTTATAGAATGTCAGGGCCAGAACGTTCCGGGGAAGGTCAGGTATAGAATGTTTGGGACAGAACGTTCCGGGGAACTCTTTGACCTGTCCATCACCTTTCCACCCTACCTACCACACCAACATGATGTACTGTACCTGGACACACTAACATTAATGGGGTGAGAGACGGAGGGTCCAATCACAGGAATGGGAACTAAAGGCTTTGCCAGATCAGCTGAAATGGTTAGATATACTACATTCTCAATCCACCGCACAGAACCAGCCCAGAAATCATAAAGCCAGAGGAGATATCTGTGCACCGTGGAACACTGTGCAGACCAGGCCAGTGTCCTGCTCAGTACAACCCAGCAATCTTTCCAGATTCATCCATTGCACTGGTCAATACACTGCCAGAGCACTGCACAGATCAGATCAGGGCCTTGATCTATAATCCCAGACCACTTATCTGTCCAGCGCGGTGAGAAGTGCAGACCACAGCAGTGCATTGATCTATAAACCCGGAGTAGATATCTGTCCAACACGGGGAGTTGTGCAGACCACAGCAGTGCATTGATCGATAATCCCGGAGTAGATATCTGTCCAGCAGCGGGAGAAGTGTAGACCACAGCAGGGCATTATCTATAAACCTCAACCAGATAGTCTGACCAGCACAGTGACCTGTGCGGTGGTCACCCGTGAATTAATCTGTAGCCCAGGAGCAGTTATCCTCCCAACATGTAGGACGGTGCCCCCACCCCAGTGCACTGATCTGTAAACTAGGAGCAGTTCCCCTTCCAGCATGTAGGACTGTGAACACCACCCCAGTGCATTGATCTGTAAACCAGGAGCAGTTACCCTCCCAGCATGTAGGGCTGTGTACCCCAAACCAGGGCATTGATCTGTAACCCAGGAGCAGTTACCCTCCCAACATGTAGGGCTGTGTACCCCACCCCAGTGCATTGATCTGTAACCCAGGAGCAGTTACCCTTCCAGCATGTAGGACTGTGTACACCACCCCAGTGCATTGATCTGTAAACCAGGAGCAGTTACCCTCCCAGCATGTAGGGCTGTGTACCCCAAACCAGGGCATTGATCTGTAACCCAGGAGCAGTTACCCTCCCAGCATGTAGGGCTGTGTACCCCACCCCAGTGCATTGATCTGTAACCCAGGAGCAGTTACCTTCCCAGCATGTCGGGCTGTGTACACCACCCCGGTGCATTGCTCAGTAACAGTGTGTTAGATCACTGCCCAGTGTGGGGCATCTTGCAAGCCATGCTGGAAGTGACAGGATGTGCAGCTCCCATCCATTTACAGCTCCATCTCTCCATTGTGCCCTGACAAGGGGATGCTGTGGGTGTAAACATCACTGCCACAGAAATACAGAGATGGAGTGGGAATCAGTTTAAACAATAACAAATGGGAGGGGTATGGGAAATAGACAGAGAGGGGGAGACTGAGAGAAAATTTTATGGAAGGATGTATTCCCAGGCTTCAGAATGCAGAAATGAAAACATATTAACAGCATCCCGTAACATAAGTGTTTCCAGGAATCGTAGGTGAACATGATATTGGTGGGAGTTCAGATGATGCAGAGTTTTGGATGAGTATTTGTTCTGCCGCTTTGTATCTGGGTGTAGGGTCAGCAGAGTATTTGGCTCATTGAGCTAAATCTAACAATAATTTGTCTCAGTGCCATTTCCATTCACTGTGACAGAGGGATCATCTACACGAGGCCGAGCTAGTTTCCTGGTGCTATCTTATCGAACTCACCTCATTAACCACCCACCCCATGGTGCCCCTCTCATTCAATACCAGCCCGATTCTCCCACCCAATATGGCTGGATGTACTCACCATCGCCCGGGTGCCCCTGGATATTCCATGATCCATGACACTGGCACCATCTTTAAAAGGTCACTGAGCACACGGTTGAGCTTTCTCTGTTAGGAGCTGCCCTGCACAGTTTACCCCGAGCATGGTAGATAAGGGGTAATTACACCACGGTTTGTCGACAGGAGCACGGAGGTCCTGGTGAATGGGCTAGTACAGAGGGGGACCATTCTCTTCCCAGAGTGGGCCACACGACCAGACCCACCGAGCATGGTCTGAGCTCACCACCCAGCTCAGTGCAGTATCTGTGGTCTGAAGAAATGTTCATCAATACAGGACAAGTATCAATAACCTTCCCCGCTCTGTCAGGATAAGGGTCACGGTATTGTCTCTGCACCCTCACATTCACTGTATATCTGTTATAGCACCGACCCCAGAACAAGGCTCATGGTCCACCACTCTCACTGCCGCATGCAGCACCTTCTCTCTCTGTCTCTGTCTCTCTCTCTCTCTCTCTGTCTCTGTCTGTCTCTTTCTCTCTCTCTCTCTCTCTCCCTCCACTTTACCCACCCCCACCACATTAATAACACCGCATGGATACAACACTGTGGACTGACTCCATCCGGACACCTCACCATGACCATGTCCCCCACCTACACATCGTCACCACCACCTCCCAGGAAGGGAGCACGGAGGCTCCCTCCCACACATCCCCCTGTAAACAGCTCAGATACTGAAACTAATCTGTGACAGTTACTGCTCTCCCCAAGTGTCCTGATATCTTCAACAATCTGTGCTCATTTCCACCCAGCGCTCTCTGCTCCTGCAGCCCCATTATAATGGCACAGCCTGTTTTAAACTGTCTTTCATTGTCTTTCCTACCAAAGTGTATCACCTCACACTGCTCTGCATTAACCCCATCTGCCATACACCTGAACACTACACCAACGTGTGACTGTCCTGTTAGAGTTCCACACTGTCCTCCATAGACTGCAGAGGTCTTCCAGGTTCGGTGCCATCCACAAACATTGAGATTGTTACAGTGTCACAGTCCCCATGAAACAACTGAAATCCTGCCCCACACACACGAGTGTGAGATAGTGAAATACTGATATATTCCTATGGACAGAGTCGAATAATGACATGCTGTCAATGGAGCAACAACAATCCTGCACACACCAGACGGAGCAAATGAAATATTGACAAACCACAGAGCAAAAAAATTCCAGATCGGTCCCACTTATCGATATTCACCAGGGGATAATGTGATGAAGTTGAAAGCGTGTACTGTACCTTTAAGCGAGGGTGAATTCTGTTCTGAACTGAGAGCTTACACGCTCCTGTGGTATAAGAGGATGGCAGACCCAGAAACAGTATATTGCTATCGAGCTGGAGTCGGGAAATAAGTAGTTAAGAGAAAAGGGGGTCCCAGAGTTGTGAATAGTTACTGTAAAATGTTCACTTTCAGAGTTAAAAAATAAATTGATGTTTTTTATTTAAACAGTGGGATTTGGTAGATCTGACACTCATATTTTAACAGTTTACGAGGCGAATTGAGCATTTCTTTATGCTTCATTTAAGTTACCAGATGAGCTTCACGTAGTGCCCTAACCATCCCCGTGTGTGTATCTGTGTGTGTCAAAGAGCAGATACGACGTGTCCATGATATGTATGTACCTATCAGGCAGGAAAGAAATGGTCGTGTGAGGGAGCCTTGGTTGACGAGAGAGGTTGAATGTCTGGTAAAGAGGAAGAAGGAGGCTTACATAAGGTTGAGGAAACAGGATTCAGACAGAGCAGTGGAGGGATACAGGATAGCCAGAAGGGACCTGAAGAAAGGGATTAGGAGAGCTAAGAGAGGGCATGAAAAATCCTTTGCGGATAGGATCAAGGATAACCCCAAGGCATTTTATGCGTATGTGAGAAACCTGAGAATGACGAGAACCAGGGTAGGTCCGATCAAGGACAGTAGTGGGAGACTGTGTATTGAGTCGGAAGAGATAGGAGAGGTCTTGAACAAGTACTTCTCTTCAGTATTTACGAACGAGAGGGACCGTATTGTAGAAGAGGAGAGTGTGAAATGGACTGGTAAGCGAGAAGAGATACCTGTTAGGTAGGAAGATGTGTTGGACGTTTTGAACAACTTGAGGATAGACAAGTCCCCTGGGCCTGACGGGATATATCTTAGGATTATGTGGGAAGCAAGAGAGGAAATTGCAGTACCGTTGGCAATGATCTTCTCGTCTTCACTGGCAACGGGGGTGGTACCAGGGGACTGGAGAGTAGCGAATGTTGTGCCCCTGTTCAAAAAAGGGAATAGGGATAACCCCGGGAATTACAGGCCTGTTAGTCTTACTTCTGTGGTAGGCAAAGTAATGGAAAGGGTACTGAGGGATAGGATTTATGAGTATCTGGAAAGACACTGCTTGATTAGGGACAGCCAGCACGGATTTGTGAAGGGTAGATCTTGCCTTACAAGTCTTATTGAATTTTTCGAGGAGGTGACCAAGCATGTGGATGAGGGTAGAGCAGTGGATGTGGTGTACATGGATTTTATTAAGGCATTTGATAAGGATCCCCATGGTAGGCTTATGCGGAAAGTCAGGAGGCATGGGATAGAGGGAAATTTGGCCAATTGGATAGAAAACTGGCTAACCGGTCGAAGGCAGAGAGTGGTGGTAGATGGTAAATATTCAGCCTGGAGCCCAGTTACAAGTGGAGTTCCGCAGGGATCAGTTCTGGGTCCTTTGCTGTTTGTAATTTTTATTAATGACTTAGATGAGGGAGTCGAAGGGTGGGTCAGTAAATTTGCAGATGATTCGAAGATAGGTGGAGTTGTGGACAGTGAGGAGGGCTGTTGTCGGCTGCAGAGGGACTTAGATATGATGCAGAGCTGGGCTGAGGAGTGGCAGATGGAGTTCAACCCTGCCAAGTGTGAGGTTGTCCATTTTGGAAGAACAAAAAAGAATGCGGAATACAGGGTTAATGGTAGGGTTCTTAGTCAGGTGGAGGAACAGAGGGATCTTGGGGTCTATGTACATAGATCTTTGAAGGTTGCCACTCAGGTGGATAGAGTTTGTAAGAAGGCCTATGGAGTATTATCGTTCATTAGCAGAGGGATTGAATTCAAGAGTCGTGAAGTGATGTTGCAGCTGTACAGGACTTTGGTTCGGCCACAGTTGGAGTACTGTGTGCAGTTCTGGTCGCCTCACTTTAGGAAAGATGTGGAAGCTTTGGAGAGGGTGCAGAGAAGATTTACCAGGATGTTGCCTGGAATGGAGAGGAAGTCGTACGAGGATAGGTTGAGAGGTCTCGGCCTTTTCTCGTTGGAACGGCGGAGGATGAGGGGTGACTTGATAGAGGTTTATAAGATGATCAGAGGAATAGATAGAGTAGACAGTCAGAAACTTTTTCCCCGGGTACAACAGAGTGTTACAAGGGGACATAAATTTAAGGTGAAGGGTGGAAGGTATAGGGGAGATGTCAGGGGTGGGTTTTTTACCCAGAGAGTGGTGGGGGCATGGAATGCGCTGCCCGTGGGAGTGGTAGAGTCAGAATCATTGGCGACCTTTAAGCGGCATTTGGATAGGTACATGGATGGGTACTTAATCTAGGTTAGAAGTTCGGCACAACATCGTGGGCCGAAGGGCCTGTTCTGTGCTGTATTGTTCTATGTTCTCTGTTCTATGTGTGGGGCAGGTCTGGCAGTCTCTGTGGTGCTCAAAGTGGTGCTTAAAGTGATGCAATGCCACCCTCTGCTGGCGTCCCCACGCCACTGCACAGGCATTGGCAGAGGGTGAAAACCAACAGGGATTCATTCAGAGAGGGGGAGGGCGAGGGCAGCTGCTCACAGCACCATCCAAACTGATGTCTTATCCATGTACTGATCTAAATGTCCTTTAAACGTTGTAACTGTCCCTGCTTTCACCACTTCCTCTGGAAGTTATTCCACACCCAAACCAGATTCTATTTCAAATAATTACCTCTCATGACTTATGCAAATCTTTTTCCTCGCACCTTAAAATATCCCTCAGTTTTGAATCCCCACCTTGAGGGAAAGGACATCAGCCCTTCAGCTTATCTGTACCCCTCATGATTTTATAAACCTCTGTAAAGTTACCCCTTAATCTCATACTTTGCAGTGAAAAAAGTCCCGACCTACCAGCGTCTACTTATAGCTCACTCCCTCCTTTCCCAGCAACATACAGATTAATCTGTTCTCAACCCTCTCCATCTTAATTATATCAAGGTCAGTAATATCAAAGTGAATAGTCAAGGTGTTTTCGAAGGGTACGGGAAGTCCAAAACTAGAGGGCATAGGCTTAAGGTGAGAGGGGAAATATTTAAGAGTGACCTAAGGGGCAGCTTTTTCACCCAGAGGGTGGTGTGCCTATGAAATGAGCGGGCAGGATGACCAGACTGGACACAGTATTCCAGAAGAGGTCTCACCAATATCCTGTACAACCACAACATGACGTCCCAATTCCGATACTCAAAGGTCTGACCAATGAAGACAAGTGTGTTAAACACCTTCTTAACCACACTATCTGTATGAGATGCAAATTTTAAAGAATTATACCTGACGGCCTAGTTCTCTGTCCTACAACACTGCCAAAGGCCCTGCTATTAATTGTATAGATCCTGCTCTTGTTTGATTTACCAAATCCAATACATCGCATTAATCCAAACTGCACTCCATCTGCCACCCCTCAGTCCAGTGTGTGATATTATTGCCCCCTCACCCTCCCCCTTCAGTTTTAAAATGCCCATCCCCCTCTCCAGGAGGCCTGCAAACTCCGGCCTTGATTTTCACAAAGACCCCGAGCTTGGGTTGCCTTGTGTGGATAGGGGGGGTGGGACAGATTGAAGACACAGTCAGTGAGGAGAAGAGGCTGGACAGTAATAACTGGCCTGGTATCATTTCATTGTTTTAGGAAGAAGGCAGTCGCAAGTTGGTTAAGAGTGATCGGTGTTTTGGGACCAGAAATTAAGCTCTTCCTTCGTCTCTGGTGTTCAGTAATAAATATCTATTTGAGACCCTTCATTGGGCAGAGTGTGTCTGCAGGATTTCTTTCCCTAATATTGCAGACTACAGATAATAGCGATTAAAGATGGCTATAGTTAATTTCGATGTCACAGCACATGCACTCAATATCCGACAGTTGAGACAAATATCTTGCATTTGTTTAACAATACAAATTGTTTTTTGTAGTTCAGTAATGATAACCTGATTGTAATACATCCACACCGAGCTGAAAGTGGGTTCTAAAATATGACTCAAAATCTGGGTATGGTAGTGTGCTGGGTAGTGTCCCTGCCTCTGAGCTAGATCTCTGGATTTGATTCCAATTCCTGAACTTGTGTGGTAGTGCTCCAAGCTCTGGACTAGAAGGTCTGGATTCAAGTCCTGCCTGTTGCAGAGGCATGTTACAGCATGTCAGAACGGGCTGATTAACAACCACACGGCTTTATGGGTATTGCTGAGTGAGTCTAGTGTCCCTACCTCCAAGCACAAAGGTCCAGGTGCAAATCCCACAGAAGTGTCTCAGGATACATCTGAACAAACTGATTAAAATGGACTTAGAATTGTGACTTGATGGAGAAGGAAGAGGTGTCAGTATTGCATTTCAGAATTTAGGCCCAGGATGACTGAATGTACAGCCATTCGTGTTGATTGGAGGCACATTTCGCAGCAGTAAAGGTTTATAAAATCAGAATGGTCCTGGATAGGGTGAGTAGTCAGGGGTTTTTTCCCCAGGTTAGGGGCGTCCAATGCGAGAGGGCATTGTTTGAAAGTGAGAAGGGAAAGGTTTTGATGAGGCCTAAAGGGCACCTTTTCACACAGAGGGTGGTGTGTGTATGGAATGAACTGCCAGAGTAAGTGGTGGAGGCTGGTACAAATATAGCATGTAAAAGGAGCTTTTCCAGCAATTTCTATATGTGTTTTAAAAATGCGTTCATTTTAACACAGGTATTCTGAATAAATTAAACATTTTATTTTTTAATGACGCAAGGACATGTAAACATATTTCAAATTGACCAAGACCATTTTCTGCTAAGGGTATGGCTCTGTGTATGTATGACAGCAGCAATGGTGCACCTACATGGAACAGGGAATGTGATGGGGACATAGTTTGGACAATGTACAAGGAGACCTCACATGGTCCAGTTTGGGAGAGGATGACATTACTGTGTGATTGAACTCAGAGAGGTAGAAAATGTAATCTGCCTGAGAAGGAACGGCCTCTTGCACTCTCACTCCTTCATTGTTCCTCATCACAGCAATGTGTGCGAGCTAAAAAAAAAACTCTAAAGTCATCGTTACCATTCTTATTTTAATGGAATCCCTGCAGTGTGGAAACAGGCCTTTCGGGCCAACAAGTCCATATCCACCTTCCCAATCCATTTCCCTATATTTACCTCTGACGAATGTACGTAATCTAGATATCCCTGAACACTACAGATAATTGAGCATGACCAATCCACCGAACCTACACAGTTTGTGGTAGGAATCTGGATCACCCATTAGAAGCTCACACAGACAAGGGGGGAATGTGCAAACTCCACACAGACAGTCAACCAAGGCTGGAATCAAACCCAATTCCCTGGTGCTGTGAGGCAGCAGTGCTAACCACAGTGCTACCCTTTGGGTGATCCCTGACCAGAATTCACTGGAATCTCCTCACTGTCTAAAGTAAAGGGAATTCAACCAAATCCAACTCTCCCAGGATGTTGGTGAGGCCACTTTAAGAATACTGTGTACAACTCGGTTGTCTGCAGAAAAGATTTAGACAGATGACCCAGGACTGGTGGTTTGAGCTTCGGGGAGATGTTGATTAGGTTGAGGTGTTTCCCCCTGGAGTGTAAGAGGCTGAGGGGTGACATTATAGAGGTGTATAAAATCATCAGGGGCATGGATATTCTGAATAGCCACGTTCTGATCCCAGTATAGGGGAGTCCAGAACAAGAGAGTATAGGTTGAAGGCGAGAGGGCGAATGATTTAGAAAGGACCTGAAGATAAATGTTTCACACAGAGAGTGTTGTGTGTCCAGAAATTGCTGTCAAAGGAAGTGGTCAAGTTGGGTACAACCACAGGAGGAATATTGACCAAATGCTCGCAAATGGGACTAAATCAGATTTGATATCTGACCGGAGTGAACAGATGGACTAACGGGTCTGTTTCCGTTATGCAGGACTCTCTGATTCTATAAGAAGAATGACGAAAAATTCTTAAAGGACCTTTCAAGTGGGAAATCTCTTCACTAGAAGTTTTTATTGTGCCTCGATGTTCACATGGACTGAAAACTGCGTTAGTTAAATATTTGACAGGGAAGTGAGTCACGGATAATGGGATACAGACAGGAAAGTGGGGCTGAGTCCACAACCTGATCAGCCACAATCTTACTGCCTGGTGGAGAAGGCTCAAAGTATCTAATGCCCCACTCCTGCTCCTCAGTCCCATGTTTCTGTGTTCCATTCAGCCCCTCATACCTGCTAGACAGGAGCGGTTCGAGGCTACTTACATCTATAACCTGATGCACAGAAACAGAGGAGACCATTCAGCCCTTCAAGACAGTCCTACATGCTTTGAGGTGATTTGGAAAATGTAATTGGAAAACCCAGGCTGGGTATGAAAGAGGCCCCTCATCTCGCTTTACAAAATTTCCCCTCTCTGCAACTTGTGCTTCATTTGTTGGTCATATTGTAGACCCAAATTCACTGAGAATATAGATAACTTACCTCACCCACAGATGACTCACAAAATCCTCTGGTCTCCCTGGCTGCAATATTCAGTAATTGCACATTCATGAAAATAACACCCACTAACTTTCCAATAACAGAATGTGAGAACATTAGAAACAGGGCAGGTCGTTCACTCCCCAAGCCTGCCTTGTCCTTCCCTAAGATCATGGCTGATATGCTCTTGGTCTCAAATCCTCTTTCATTCCCAATTCTTCATAGCCCTCAATTCTCTGACAGGTCAATATCCATCGACCTTGTCTTGAAATACTTTCAGTCATCTAGCTCCCCGAACAGTGCTGAAAACAGAAATCTTGACATTCAATACCACCTGTTTGAAGAAAGCACTCGCTGCTCCTATATCATGGCTTCTTGATATGAACAAAAGAGGCTGACACAAGGGTTCAGATAAAAATGACTGGCCCTGATATCAAGGCAGTGGTTAACTTCTGAAGCATCAAGGAACTTAACAAAACTGGACCTAATGGGAATCAGAGTAAACTCTCCAGTGTTTGGGGTCAAACATGGCACAAAGGAAGATGTTTATCATCTCAGTCATGTGGTCAGCTCTGTGGGAGATCCTCAGGGTAGCTTCCTCTTCACAAACATCTTCAGCTTCTTCATCAATGTCTCCCCGCCACTACCCTCCCCACCATAAGATCAGAATGTGGGGATGGTCACTGAAGATGCCACAATGTTCAGAGCGTTTTGTCCCTCGTCAGCTCCTGAACTGGTATCTGTCCATGTGCTGCAAGACCCAGACACCACTCAGGTTTGTTCCGGTAAAGTGTCTGTAACATTCATGTAACAGCACTGCCTGACACTGCACATTGCCACAGTAAAACAAGAGTTCATTCAGCACCTCACGCTGGTTTCACAGGAATATGAGGAAGTCATTCAGACCATTGACAGTATTGGACAAGAACAGGGACAGCCCATTCAGTGCCTCCCGCATATAACTCAGGAAGAGAAGGAGTCTAGTGTGATGGACCACACCAGAGCCCCTCAAAAATATTTGAGGGCGGTAACCTAGACTCTAATATTTTCATATTTTAAATGAAATGTAAACTGTCTGTCCCAGATGCAATGTGACTGGTCAAACTACTCGTTGTGAAGGAAAACACAATTTATTTAAACACGGAAGATAAAATGAAACCAAAGAAAGGGAAATTTAGAATAACTTAATTCTATTGGCCAAGTTAACAGAATAATAGATCGTGGAGCTATTACTAATGAACTGTTCCAATACAGGAAAATCGCATAACCACAGCCCTGGGCAAAAAGGAATATTCAGACACAGAATGTCACAAATATTTCTCCAATCCAGGAATTAAAAACAGCAGCAAGAAAAAATTAAGAGAGTGTAGCAGCCAGGAGATAGTCACTGAAGATTCCAACTCTGTGGAGACCCCAATAGTTTATGTTATTACTGAGAAAGCAAAACCCAGAGATCCTAATCTGTGAGAGCTGGCCACACCCATTCAGTCTTTATTAAAATAATCACAAGGCTTCCCTAGCTGTGTTTCAAGTGGTCTTAACTAGCCAGCTTGGTAACGATCATTCAATCTCTCTCTTAAAAGAAACCAGGACAAAATAACCTCTTAAAGCTGCAACATCATCACACTTGTCAGCACATCGAGCTGTCAAACAGGAACCAGGGGTAACCCAATCAGGCTCTTGGCCCTGTCCAAACAGACGATGAAGAAGCCATTCAATCCCTTGAGTCACTTACACGGGAACAGCAGGAGGCCATTCCCACCTCAATGCACTTACATGGGGACAGAATGAGATAATTGATGCTGATCCTGATGAACGGCTTATGCCCAAAACGTCGACTCTCCTGCTGTGCTTTTCCAGCAAACCACTGTCTACTCTGATCTCCAGCACCCACCGTCCTCACTGTCTCCTAATGATGCTCTAACATGATGACCAAGTGGAGCAGAGGCTGCACAGACAGATTGCTCCACGTTGTTCCTCGTGGCGTCGTCGCTCATGATACACACTTAACGTGGTTTTCTAGTGGTGAGGAGGGAAGCCATATGTCTTGTGTGAAGTCTCAAAAAGGCATCTTTCATCTCCGAGAAGACAGCCTGGTGTTTCTATGTAGGGCGGATGCTGGTGGGAATGGCTACCTGTTTCAGATGGAATGTATTGTGGCTGCTGTTAGGGATTGTGAGCAACATGACGTTCAGTACAGGTTCACACACCGACTGCACAATAACGTGGGAAGAGTTAATTAAGACATATAAACTATTAGGAAAGTCACGTTAGACTGATTAATGGACTCTCTAAGTTCAAATAATGATGGTATTACTCATGTTGATCTTGTCTAGTGCACGTCCTGTTCAGTGTAACCTGAACGCCTTATTCTGTCCAAGCCTATTTCCACCGTACGATCTGCCAGTTCATCCTTACGATGACCTGCCTCCACTGCTCATAAATAAAGTGTTTCCCTGTACTGAGGTACACGTGACAATAAATCAAACTAATCAATCCTGGGTAAAGTATGGAATTTCTCACCCTATCAATGTCTCTTTTGGAAATAAGTGATCGCTGCCACTCCTCGTGTTTCAGCATCACCATTTCTTCGTCTCTCACAGCTCTACTGATTAAACACTCAGCTTCTTCACTCTATCCTCATGTTACCATCACCCGTATCTTTGGTAAGGCGATAATTTCTTACAAAGGAGATCAAATCTGTACAGAGTGCCCCAAATGATCTCTCAGCAAGGCTGTACAATAGCAGGAAGATGGCTTTACTTATGTATTAGAATCATTTTACAATGAAGGACAGCATAACATTGACTGCACCAGTTACTTACACAGGGTTTGATTCGGAGCAGTCAGCATAGACTTGTGAGTGGGAGATCATGCTTCCCAAATTTGTTAGAGTTCTTTGATGAAGTGACCAAGAAAGTTGACGAAGGCAGAGCAGCAGCCATAGTCTCTATGGATTTCAGTAAGACCTTTGATAAGTTTCCACATGGTAGGCTGTTCAGGAAGGTTACATCACATGGAATGCTGGGGGAACTGGCCAATTGGATACACAGTTGGCTTTTTGGTAGGAAGCAGAGGGTTTAGTGGAAGGATGCTTGTCAGACTGGAGTCTGGGTCCACTGCTATTTGTTATCTATGACTTGGTTGAGAATGTACAAGATATGATTAGTAAGTTTGCAGATGACTCTAAAGTGAGTGGGAGCATGTTCAGTGAGGAAGATTATCAGAAATTGCAGCAGGACCGTAATCAGGTGGGGAAGTGGGCCGAGAAATTGCAAATGGAATTAAATATAGAAGTGTGAGGTCTTGCATTATGGAAAATCAAATCAAGGTAAGAGTTTCACGGTGACTGAGAGGGCCTTAAGGGATGTAGTGGGCAGAGAGACCTTGGTGTTCAGGTGCACTGTTCTCTCAGAGTGGAGTCACATGTAGAGAGGGCAACGAAGAAGGCTGTTGGCACACTGGCCTTCATCAGGCAGGATATTGAGTATAGAGTTGGGAATTTATGTTGCAGTTACACAGGACTTTGGTGAGGCCGCACTTGGAGTATTGTGTTCAGTTTTGTCACCTTTGTTATCAGGCGGATGTTATTAAACTAGAAAGAGTGCAGAAGAAATTCACAAAGACGTTGCCAGGACCCGATGTTCTGAGTTATAGGGAGATGTTGGACAAGCTAGGACATTTTCCTTAGCGTGTAAGAAAATGAGGGTGTCCTAATAGAGCTATATAAGATCACGAGGGATATGAATAGGGTCAATGCTCTCAGTCTTCTTCCAAGGTGTAGAGAATTGAGGACTGGATGGGATCAGTTTAAAGTTAAAGTGGAAGGAATAAAAGGGAACCTGGGGGGTCACTTCTTTACCCAAAGATGGTACGTGGTTGAGCTGCCAGAGGTGGTTGAGGGGGTACATTAACAATATTTCAAAAGCATTTGGATAAATATGTGGATAGGAAAGGACTGGAAGAATATGGGCCAACTGCAGGGAAATGGGGTGAGCGTGGGTGGACATTTACAAAGTAGAGTTGAACCCCTCTGTTAATTAAAGCCAAACACCCAGAAAAGCTCGTAATCTTTTAAAATATGAGCAACACAGATCACCTACATTCCACTACTTAAACAAAAAATAACAAGTTAATTTCTTATCTTTAATAGTGAATACTAAACTATTCTCAAATACACGCCCCTCTTTTCTTAGCTAATTAATATCTGACTCCAACTCTGTAAAAATATGCTGTTCCAAAAACCCACATAATAAACATTACAATCTCAAGACCACACAGAATCCATCTTCCCCGCTGTGTTCACTCTTCCAGCTGCTGATCTCCCTGGGTCATTTTTTTTTAATATATTGCAAGTAGCTTTTAAATGGACATGTATATTTGATAGAAAGTGTTTGAAATGGCGAGTTAACACTCCTGCTCTACAGCAATTACACTGCTGTTGGATGGCAGTGGCTCTCCCTCTAGTGTTCAAAATACTCCCCATGATACAATAATTCTCATAGTTTGATTGCTTTCCAGGTGTCCAAACAATAATATTCAAAGTCCGTTGGCTTCTGGTATCCTGAGCGTTATTTAAACTCTTTGGTTTTATTTGAATTGTTGTCAAAACAGAAACCAAAACTCAGGTAACCATTTCCCAGCTAATGGTGACATGTGGAACAGAGTGACCTTTAGCTGGCATCTGTGGCTGTACTTTCTATTCAGCAAAACCCGTTCTGTCTGAAAGTGACGGACATGCCTTCGGCGTCATAAGACCTCCATGCTTCAGAAAATAAAAACATGAACCAGCAGAATGAAAAACTGGTTTCATTTCTTTTCCTATAATTCTTAATCCCATTATTATGAATTCCAAAAGTATTAATCTCAGCCATACCATACATATTAATTCTGCACACATATACGACACTGCAATAAGTCAAATCTTATCGAAACTTTTTCCTTTAAATCTGGGATAACACATCTGCTATCACATTTTAGGACCCACTGCATGTACGTTTTTGTAAGGTTAAAGTCGGTAACATAAGATTCCAATGAAATAGTCTCATATTCTGTTCTTTATATATTTAAAAAAATGCGAGAGGGTTGTCGCTGTCCACAACCATTTCTGACAATTTGTTTGTCATATAAACATCAAAATATTGTGGTAAAAACAATGCATGCAGATGCTGGAAACCAGATTCTGGATAAATGGTGCTGGAAGAGCACAGCAATTCAGGCAGCATCCGAGGACAGGCAAAATCCTCGTACTGCCTGAATTGCTGTGCTCTTCCAGCACCACTAATCCAAACATCAAAATATTGTCAGTCCCGTGCGAAACTTAATCATTCTTTTACAATAAGGGAGATTTTGTATTTTTTTTCTGGTGGATATTGTTTTTTTCGACAAGTAGCTAATTGGCCATTCAATTCCAACATCATCTTGCTGTATCAATACTTCTCCGACACCTATACCCCTAGCATCAAATACAATTTTCAAATTTTTCAAAATATTTGGTGCAGCTAAAACTGGTGCGATGATTAATCCGGCTTTAAAATTCTCGAATGTCTCCTGGCATTGTTCTGTCCACCACAATTCTGTGTCTTCTTTAATAAATCCGTCAGTGGTGCCAATACGCTGCTGAAGTTTGCAACAAACTTCCGATAGAATCCACTCAGTTCCAAAAATCGAAGCACCTCTTTCTTCGAGGATGGTCGTGGAAATTCCTCAAAGCCCTTCGTCTTTGTGTTCCATGGGGTCAACCTTCCATGTCCAATGTAATGTCCCAAGAACATCACCTCTGCCTTCGCGAATTCTGTTTTCTTTATGTTTATTACCAAGTTTGCTTCTTGCAATCATTCAACATGCTCTGCCAACTGTAACATGTGAACTTTTAATCACTTGCTAAAGATCACTACATCATACAGATAAACTGCACAATTTATTCAGCTGGCCACAACTCTGTTCCGGAGTCTTCAATGTTTCTGGAGCATTATTCATTCACATGACATTCTCTAGCATTTTTTGTCATATCCAGTACCTTTACCAGATAGTTTAACTGACTCAACATTTTTTTTAATTTGAAAGGGGCCACTAAACCTGGCTTTGAAGGGATTTCCTACCACTGCTGGCAATACTAATATGTCATTCCACGGGAAATCGTCAAAGTTTCAGCGTTTTTATCTGTCACCTGCTTCATTCCATGCTGTGCCCTCTTCAGGTGTTGTTTAGCTAACTCACCTACTCCATCTAATTTCTCCCTTACCTCAGATACATCATCCAAGTGTGAGATCTCCGACTTCGGTCTGTCAATTTAAATTTAATTAATTTCAAAGGACCTCTCACTTCATATATGAATATTAACTCAAAGGATGTAAAGTGAGCAGATTTATTTGGGGCATCTCCAATGGCAAACAATATAATGAGACGCCTTTGTTCCAATCATTTGGGTAATTCTGACAGTACGCTGTTAATATTATCTTCAGCTTCTGATGCCAACTTTCCAAGGCCCCCTGCGATTCGGGATGGGATGCACTTGATTTAAACTGCTGCGTGCCGAAGCTATCCATGACGTCCGTAAACAGCTGAGCGGTAAAATGAGACCCTTGGTCTGTCTGAATCACACTGCGTAGCTCACAGTGAGTAAAGGCATCAACAACTCCTCTACCTCCCTTTTTGCCTTAACACCCCAAAATGGAATTATCCATGGAAATCTGGTAGATACATCCATTATGATCAGCAAATATTGGTTTCCACTTTTACTTTAGAAAGGGAAGCTCCGCAATTAATCATAAGCCGCGTGAAAGGTTCTACGAATAAAGGAATTGGCAAGAAAGATTCTCGTTTTATTACTACCTGTTACTTACCTACCTCTTTCAGTCTCTCTCTTTATCTTCTAACTCCAATTGCCCAACTTGCAATTTAAGTTTTTTTCCAACTCGACTGCAGTTTCCTGCTTCTCTGATACACCAACGTGCTTGACCAACTCCATTCTGGTGACAGCTTTCCTTTTGTCCCTGGTGAAACCCAATTATAATCGACATGTTAATTCTAAAAGGATGCCCTTCCTTTGTCTTTCTAAACTTTGTCGGCAAACTTGTGAATCGTCTTCAAACCTCAGAACCTCCTTAGTAATGTTAAAATCCATTTCTTTTAATTTAACCAACCACAAGGAAGCAAAATTAAATGAATTTTGTCACCTGTTTTATTTGAAGATCTAGGTCACTAACTGCCAAGTGATTGAATCTGCTGGGACCTTTTAAAGCCAAAATCTGTTCAAATCCCATACGACAAGCCCTCAAACCGTTATGATGTCGTTGTCTAATCCCTCTGTTAATTAAGACCACACACACAGAAAAGTTCACCTCGCCTCATAATCTGTTAAAACCTGAATGACAGAGAAGTCCCAAATTCCACTATTAAGAGAAAGATAGCCATTTACAAGTGTGTAAGTGAGCTCGCTGAGCTTGAAGGTCTGTTTTCAGATGTTTCATCACCATGACTAGGTAACATCATCAGGGAGAGTCTCTGGTGATGTACTGTTGGTATGTCCTGTCTTTCTGTTTATAGGTCTTGGTTTCTTAAGGCGCATGATGTGTTTTCCAGTTTTTTTCAAGGGAAGGTAGTTAGGATCTAAATTGATATGTTTATTGATGTACGTCTGGCTAGAATGTCATGCCTCTCAGAAGTTTCGTGCGTGGCTTTGTCCTAGGAAGTGTGTGTTGTCACAGTCAATGTGGTGTCCTTCTTTGTGATAGTGGGTCATGTCTTTTGATGGCCAGTTGGTGTTCATATGTCCTGCTAGCACGACAACAGGACAATTTGAAATGGAGGAAAAATGATTTTATACACACTGTTTAATCAGTGTGTGTTCAGATAAATAAAATTTTTCATATGTGTACAACACATTCTGAATGAGCAACGAAGACACAGTTAACGAAAAATGATGCACATGATGTACAAAATTTATAAAGCATTAAAACATTATTTGATCCTCATCTGAAGTGATACCTTCCCTTTCTCTCAACTTTCCCCCTTTTCTGATATTCCCAACTCTCGTCTCATTCTTATCAGGATGTGTGTTATAAATTCTTGCTTCTCGTGTCCCAACTTATTTTAGTTAATCCCCTTTCTTCCGGGAATTCAATATATTGGCCTGCTGGGTTCTTTCCAAAGTTAGTGTCTGTCATATTATTGGAAAGAAAAGTTCTGGCATCAGACCCAGCATTTGGACATATTGTATGTGCACTGTACAAAGGAACACAGCCCATAGGAATTGCCAAACATTGAGGGACAAGGCAGCCACGAGTGATAAGGCCTCAGACCAAAAGAGGAAACATACAATGTGGTGAAGATGATTGGGAATCCAGAGAATTCCTTGGCTCTGAAACTACATAAGGCTTGCATCACTGACACTACAGGGTCCAAGGAACTTCCTTTGGAGTGAAGAGTGAGGCTTTTGCGCAGAATTCTTTGACAAGGAGGTTGAGTGAAGTGATTATGCCACAGTTGAAGAGGGTGAAGACATGACTGCCCAGCTGGTTCAGTGCGCTACGTGCTTGATGTGGGAGGTCAACGACTCTGGTCTGATTGGCTCGTATATGTGTGGAAAGTGTGTGCACGTTCAGCTTCTGACCGAGCATGTTGCAGCGCTGATGAAAGAACTCGAGGACCTCAGGCTCATCCGAGAGAACGATATCTTTCTGGGCTAGAACTTCAGTGAGGTTATTACACCGACCATACCAGAAGAGAGCAGAAGAGAGCAGACGATGAGGAAGGCAGAGAGGAGACAGGTGCAAGAGACTCCGGGGGAAGTACCTGTCAGGAACAGAAGTTGAATCGTTTGGAAACAGTCGAGACAGATGACACTGTCAGTGCGCCAGGCGGCCAGGTCTGTCAATCAAAAGTTGTCGATGAGACAGAGCGGTAGAGTCGGACATTGCACAGAGCTGTAGTCATAGGGGACTCCACAGTGAGAGGAACTGACGGAGTTTTGTGGCAGCAGGCGGGACTTAAGGATGGTGCGTTGCCTTCCTGGTGCCAGGGTTAAAGACATCACAGACAGAGTGCAGGAAATCCTCAAGGACGAAGGTGGAGAGCCAAACGTGGTGGTACATGTTGGCACAAATGATGCTGGGAAGAAGAGGAGGAACATACTACAGCGGGACTTCGGAGAACTAGGAAGAAGGCTGAAAAGCAGGATGTCCAGGGTGGTTATCTCCGGTTTGTTTCCAGTTCCTCAGTCTGATGAGGCCAGAAACAGGGAGATAATGCACTTGAACGTGTGGCTGGGGAACTGGTGCAGGAAGCAAGGATTTAAATTCTTGGATCACTGGGGTATGTTTTGTGGTAAGCATAAATTATACAAGAGAGACAGTTTGCACCTTAATAGGTTGGAGACCAGCATTTTGACAGGCAGGTTTGCTACTGCAACACAGCTGCGTTTAAACTAAGTGGGGGGGGGGGGGGGGGATGGGGACAAACTGGATGTTGAAGAAGGAAATTGAAGGGAAAGTTAGAACAAGGGAAGTCAAGAAAGACAACTGTATCAATGAGGCAGAAAATGCAAAAAGGGATCATACTGTAAGGTTGCGTGAAATAGGAGTTGATGAGAAGAGTGAGGGCAGTAACAAATTTAAAAAAATACTTTAAATATGAATGAACGAAGTATGATAAATAAGATGGTTGAGCTTGAGGCTCTTTTGAAAATTGGCAGATACCATATTCTGGTGATAACTGAGACGTGGCTTCAAGTGGACAGTGCTTGCAAAATGAATATTCAAGGCTACACGTGCTATCGTAAGGACAGACTGACGGGCAGAGGGGGTGGGACGGCCCTGTTGGCAAGAGGTGATATTCAGTCCCTTGTGCGGGTGGAACCTAGAATCAGGGGATGTAGAGTCAGTGTGGATAGAGCTGAGAAATTCTAAGCGTAAAAAGACACTCTTGGGAGTTATCTACAGGCCCCCAAACAGTAGTCTGGACGTCGGATATAAGTGAAATCAGGAGCTGAAATTGGTCTGTCACAAAGATATCACTACAGTTGTTATTGGGGATTTCAACATTCAGGTAGACTGGGAGAATCAGGATTGCATTGGACCCCAAGAAAGAGACTTTGTGGAGTGCCTCAGAGATGGATTCTTAGAACAGCTGGTGCAGGAGCCGACCAGGGAGAAGGCAATTCTGGATCTGGTATTGTGCAACGAACCAGAATTGATCAGGAACTTCGAAGTGAAGGAGCCATTAGGAAGTAGTGACCATAATCCAATAAGTTTCAATCTGCAATTTGAGAGGGAGAGAGTACAATCGGAAGTGATAATATTTCTGTTGAATAAAGGGAATAATGGAGCTATGAGGGAGGAGCTGACCAAAGTTTAATGGTGCAATACCTTAGCAGGGATGACAGTGGAAGAACAATGGCAGATACGTCAGTGTATAATGCAGAAGATGCAGGATCAGTTCATTCCAAAAAGGAAGAAAGATCCCAGGAGGAGTCATGGGTGGCCGTGGCTGACGAGGGAAGTTAAGAAACATATGAAGTTAAAACAGAAAAAGTATAACTCAGCAAAGATAAGTGGGAAAACTCAGGACTCGGAATCTTATAAGGAATAACAGAGGATTACTAAGAAGGAAATATGCGGAGAAAACAAATGAGGTACGAAGTTAACAGACCATAAATATAAAGGGGGATAGTAAAAGCTTTTTTAGGTATGTGAAAGGCAAAAAACAAAATGGTTAAGACTAAAATTTGGCCGTTGAAGACAGAAACAGGGGAATACATTACGGGGAACAAAGAAATGGCAGAAGAATTGAATTGGTACTTTGGATCTGTGTTCACTGGGCAAGACACAAACAATCCCTGAGGTAAGACTGGCTGAAGGACCTGAACTGAAGGGAATTTATATTTGCCAGGAATTGGTGTTGGAGAGACTGTTAGATCTGAAGGTTGATAAGTCCCCGGAGCCTGATGGTCTAGAACCCGGGTACTGAAGGAGGTGGCTCGGGAAATCGTGGATGCGTTGGTAATTGTTTTCCAGAGTTCAATAGATTAGGGATCAGTTCCTGCGGATTGAAGGGTGACTAATGTTGGACCACTTTTTAAGAAAGGTGGGAGAGAGAAAGCAGGAAATTATAAACCAGTCAGTCTGACATCAGTGGTGGGAAAGATGCTGGAGTCGATTATAAAGGATGAAATTACGACACATCTGGATAGTAGTAACAGGACAGGTCAGAGTCAGCATGGATTTATGAAGGGGACATCATGCTTGACTAATCTTCTGGATTTTTTTGAGGATGTAACTCTGAAGATGGACATGGGAGATCCATGTAGTGTACCTGGACTTTCAGAAAGCTTTTGATGAAGTCCCACATAGGAGGTTAGTGAGCAAAATTAGGGCGCATGGTAATGGGGGCAAAGTACTAACTTGGACTGAAAGTTGGTTAGCTGACAGGAAACAAAGAGTAGTGATAAACAGCTCTATTTTGGAATGGCAGGCAGTGACCAGTGGGATATCGCAGGGATCAGTGCTGGGACCGCAGCTTTTTACAATACATATTAATAATATAGAAGATGGTATTAGTAATAACATTAGCAAATTTGCTGATGATACTAAGCTGGGTGGCAGGGTGAAATGTGAGGAGGATGTTAGGAGATTACAGGGTGACCTGAGCAGGTTAGTTGAGTGGGCAGATGGATGGCAGATGCAGTTTAATTTGGATAAATGTATGGTTATCCACTTTGCTGGCAAGATCAGGAAGGCAGATTACCTACCAAAATGGAATCAACTTAGGTAAAGGGGCAGTACAGAGAGACCTGGGTGTTCATGTACACCAATCAATGAAGGCAAGCATGCAGGTACAGCAGGTAGTGAAGAAGGCTAATACATTGCTGGCCTTCATAACAAGAGGGATTGAGTATAAAAGCAAAGAGGTTCTTCTGCAGCTGTACAGGGCCCTGGTGAGACCACACCTGGAGTATTGTGTGCAGTTATGGTCTCCAAATTTGAGGAAATACATTCTGGCTATTGAGGGAGTACAGCGTAGGTTCACAAGGTTCACAATTCCTGGAATGGCAGGACTACCTTACGCTGAAAGACTGGAGCGACTGGGCTTGTATACTCTTGGGTTTAGAAGACTGAGAGGGGATCTGATTGAGACATGTAAGATTATTAAAGGATTGGACTCTCTGGAGGCAGGACACAGCTTAAAAATATGGGGTAGACCATTTAGGACAGAGATGAGGAGAAACCTCTTCACCCAGAGAGTGGTGGCTGTGTGAAATGCTCTGCCCCAGAGGGCAGTGGCGGCCCAGTCTCCAGATTCATTTAAGAAAGAGTTGGATAGAGTTCTTAGGGATAGTGGAATCAAGGGTTATGGAAATAAGGCAGGAACAGGATACTGATTAAGGATGATCAGCCATGATCATATTGAATGGTGGTGCAGGCTCAAAGGGCAGAATGGCCTCCTCCTGCACCTATGGTCTATTGTCTACAGAGATCTTAATCATGGTCAGGGAGAGAAACAGAGGAAACACATTCACTTTCAACACAGAAGATGGTATTTCTCAAGGAAAAAGATTCAGGTGAATTAAACATTTGAATTAAACTTTTAAATTAAGATCAGTTAAATGTTTTTGTGGAATGTGTCAGATTGGAAGCAAGACCCGGGGAGACAGACCCTCAGCAGGATGAGAGTTTAAAAATGGAAGTATTTCCACATCAGAAACCAGGTTAGGTCACTGAGTGCAGGGCTGATGGGTGAATGGTCTCTGAGAATTGGGGAACAGACAGCAGAATTGCATTGCAGATATTGCAGCTTGAAACTGCGTATTTATGTAGTGCTGTAGACCACAGCAGCAGGAGAAGCAGAACAGCATTCATCCACAACCTGTACGTTTTTGCCAGGATGACACCTCAGTCTGTCATTACCATCAACACCATCTATGGCTCAGTGACGAGTGTGGGTGAACATGTCAGAGTCAGAATCACATGAACCTTAACCTGATGCTAACTCATTAAAGCTACGGGACTTGTCCAACAGATCTGAACGAAGCCCAGCAGTTCTGCCACAGTCAGTCATAAATGGTGATGGACGATGAAACAAATGACTGGAAGAGAGGGTTCCACAAACATCCCCATCCTAAATATTGGAACAGACCTGCACATCAGTGTAAAAGAGAAGGATGTTTTATCTGCACCATCCTCTGCCAGAAGTGTTGAGTCGATGATACTCCTCACTCTCATCATGATGCCAACAAAATCACAGATGGCAGTCTTCAGCCAATTTGATTCGCTGCATGTGACAGGAAGAAACAGCTGAACACAGTAGTTACGACACAGACAATGGGTCCTGACCCCATTCCTGCAATAGGACTGAAGACTTGTGCTGCACAACAAGCCGTGTCCCTGGGGAAGCTGTTTCATTCCAGCTCCAAACCTGACATCTCCCTGGCAATGTGGAAAATTATTCAGCTGTGTCCTGTCCACTAAGACGGGAAATATTACAAACTGACCAATTACTACCCCCTCAGTCCCATCATAACAGCCAAATTGGTGTGAGTTCTTTTTGACAGAGATGTCAAGCAGCACAGAAGTAACCTGTTCAGTGTGGTTTCCGATAGATCCCCATGTGGATATGGTGCTTTGGAAATGTTACTGGATTATTAATCCAGACCAGGCTAATACTCTGGCAGCGGGTGGAAGTTAAAAGCAATTAATAAAATATCGAGATCTAAAATCTGGTGTCAGTAACAGTGACCTTGAAGCCAACATGGATTGCAAACAGAATTTCCTTCTCCAATGTACTTTTAGAAAGTGAATCTCCCGTGATTGTCTGGGCTGGCCTAATAGTGACTCCAAAGACCCTGACATGTGATAAACATTTCAATGGTCTCTGAAACGGTCAATCAAGGCACTCATTTGTATATAACTTCTCCGAGGTCTGAAAGGATGAAACCGGACAGAACACCCGCCCTCAAGAATCAATGTCGGAAAAAGGAGTGGCAACACAGCCCTGTCGACCCTGCAGAAACCTCATTCCTAACATCTGAGAGCTTGTGACAACATTTACCGAGCTTTCCCACACACTGCACAGAAACATCGGGAAAGGACTAGATCATACAACACATTGAGCCTCCCCATTCTATTTCATGAAAAAAATCTCCGCAATGCACTTACCCCAAATGATATACATATCCGTTAATGTGAGTAACCTTGGGAAGCTATAAAATAGGCGGTGCAATAGTCCGTTTGGTCCATCGAGTTTGCAACCCATTCAATGAAATGATGGTTGGTCCTTCATTTCCACACTGTACTCCTGCTCTCCCACCATCCCTTAACTGTCTCTAAATCCTTATTTATAATCAGTGTCTCGGTTTCCAGGTGCGAGTGAATTCCCCAGGTTCCCCAGTTCGTGAGTACAGGCATTTATTCTCATCTCAATGCAGAGTGACCTGCCTGTACTAGCCAGGGGAATTATCATTCCTGCTTCCAAACTGTCTCACCCTGTCAGAGTTTTGTATGTTTCACTGATTTCTCCACTCATTTTCCCAAACCCCATGGAATACTGGATCAGTCACCACAAACTCTGCTCCCACAACAAGCTCGCCATTCCAGATACCAGTCTGGTCATTCTTCACTGCTCTCTGTCAATGTCAGGTTTGTCCTTTATTAGATATGGAGATGAGAACTGTCCACAATACTGCACAATGTTTGTGATGATGTCTCCCTAAGTCCCTGTACAGCTACAGTAAGACACCCTTTCTCCTGGACTCACATCCCCTTGAAATGAAGGTCAGCACACAATTTATCTTCTTTCCTGCTTTCTTTCCTGCAATATTGCTTTCAGTGACTGGTGTACAAGGAGATCCAGATCCTTTTTAAAGTTATAGCTCCCCACTTGCTGGTTGTATATACACTGGGCAGCGTGCCAATGCCATGCCCAGTATTGACTTCTGGTTGCAGGACTCACTGCGCTGCAGGGGCCTCAGAGGTTTATGCAGAAGGAAACAACAAAAAGGAGCATACGTCCCTTTGTAGATCAACATGTTTCAACCAATCCCTTTCAAATGGTAGGCTGCCAATTTATTGTTTCCACCAAAGGGCATACCGTCACCTCTATCCACATTGTTCTCCATCTGTCACGTATTTACCCATTCACTCCACCTGTCTTAGTCTTCTCGGTGCTTTTTTACATCCTCCTCACCCACTCACAATCCCACATCCGTTAGTGCTGTCAGCAGGATGGGATATATTGTATCTGATTCCAGCAACCCAATGTTTAAAGGGCATTGTGAACAGCTGGGCCCCAAGCACCGATCCCTGCGACACCTCAGCAACCTTCCTCTGTTAATTTCTATTTATTTATTTCATGAATCTCGTAGTCACTGGCTAGGCCAGCATTTATTACCTGACCCTAGTTGCCCTTGAGAAGGTGGTGGTGAGCTGCCTTGTTGAACACTGCAGTCGACCTGCTGTGGTTGACCTCCAATGCCATTAGCAAGGGAATCTCAGAATTCTGATCCAGTGACAGTGAAGGAGCGGTGATATATTTCCAAGACAGGATGCTGAATGGCTTGGAGGGGAACCTAAAGATGATAGTACTTCCATACATCTGCAGCCCTTGTCCTTCTAGATGGACGTGATCGTGTGTTGGGAAGATGGTCTCTGAGGATCTTTGATGAATCATTTCACTGCAGCATATAGATAGTAAAACACTGCTGCTGCTGCTGAGCGTTGATGGTGCAGCATTGTGGATGAAGGGACAATCAAACTGGTTGCTTTGTCCTGGATGATATAAAGCTTCTTGAGTGTTGTTGGGGCTGCACTCATCAAGGCAAATTGGGAGTCTTCTATCACACTTCTGACTTATGCATTGTAGATGAAGGACAGACTTTTGGAAATCAGGATGTGAGTTACTCGCCGCAGTATTCCTAGCTCCTGACTTGCTCTTGTAGTTATTGTGTTTATGTGGTGAGACCAGTGAGTTTCTGAGAAATGATTACCCACCAGGACTTTGATTCTGGGGGATTCAGTGATAGTAACACCATTGAATACCAAGGGGCAGGTAAGATTGTATTTTATTGGTGATGGTCATGGTCTAGCATTTGTGTGGCCTGAATATTACTTGCCGTTTGTCTGCCTGGATACTGTCCAGATCTTGTCATATTTGAACATGGACTGCTTCAGTATCTGAGGAGTCACAAATGATGCAGAACATTGTACAATCATTGGCGAACATCCTCACGTCTGACCTTAAAATGGAGGGAAAGTCATTGATGAAGCAGCCCTGAAGAAGTTTTTTGCCACTGCTCGAGGAACTCCTGCAGACTTGGAGCTGAGTTGACTGACCTTTATCAACCATGACCATCTTCCTACGTGTCAGATACGATTCTAACCAGCGGGGAGTTTGCTTCTGATACCCATCGATTCCAGTTCTGTTAACGCCCCTTGATATTACACTTGGTAGAAGGCAGCCTTGACTTAAAGGGCTGTCACTATCACCCCACCTCTGTAATTAAGCTCTTTTGTCCATGTTTGAACCACGGTAATGAGGTGAGGAGCTGAGTGGCCCTGCTGGAGGCGAAACTGTTCGTCATTGAGCAGGTTATTGCTGAGCAGGTGCTGCTTAAAAGCACGAAGACCTTCCACCACTTTACTGATGATCGAGAGTAGACTGATGAAGTGGTAATTGGCCGGATTGGATTTGTTTTGCTTTTTATATACAGGAGATACTTTGGTAATTTTCTACATAATCGGGGAAAGCCATTGTTGTAACTGTATTGAAACAGTTTGGCTAGGGGAATGGCAAGTTCTGGAGCACAAGTATTCAGTACTATTACCAGAATATTGTCAGATTATGGACCCTATGGAGGATCCAGTATCTCCAATCATTTCTGGATATCGCGTGGACTGAATCAAATTGACTGATGACTGGTAACTGAATCGCTGTGGACAACTGGAGGATCATCCACTCAGCATTTCTGACTGAAGATTGTTGCGAATGCATCAGCCTTATCTTATACACTGAAGTGTTTGGCTCTTTCATCATGGAGGAAGGGGTTATTTGTGGAATCGCTTCCTCCAGTGAATTGTAAAATTGTTCCCAATGTTTCTGGACTAGATGTGGGAGGACTGCAGAGCTTAGATCTGAACCGTTGCTTGTGGGATCACTTAGCTCTGTCTATCACTTCCTGCTTATGCTGTTTGGTAGGCAGGTTGTCCTTTTTGGTGGCCTCACCAGGCTGAGACCTCATTGTCAGGTATGCCTGGTGCTGCTCCTGCCCTCCTGCACACTCCATTGAACCAAGCTTGATCCTCTGGATTGATGGTGATTGTTGCGAGGGGGATATGCCAGGCCATGAGGTTATGCGGGAGTACAATTCCACTGCTATTGATGACCCACAACACCTTATGGACACCCAGATTTGAGCTGCTAGATCTGTTCGAAGTCTGTCCTATTAAGCACCGTGATAGGACCTGCCAAATTGGTGGAGGTTATTCTCAATGTGCAGGTGTGACTTTATCTCCACAATGAGTATGCGGTGGTCACTCTTACCGATACTGTCATGGACAGATACTTCTGCAACTGGTAGATTAGTAAGGCTGTGGTCAATATGTATTTTCCTCTTGTTGGTTCCTTCACCACCTGCAGCCAGTTATATCCTTTAGGACCCAGCCAGCTCGATCAGTAATGCTGTAGCTGAGAAACTGTTGGTGGTGAACATTGAAATCTCCCACCCAGAGAACATCCTGCGTACGTGCTACCCTCAGTGCTTCCTCCAAGTATTGGTCAGCATGGAGGAGTACTGAGTCATCAGTTGAGAGAGGCTGGTACATGATAATCAGCAGGACGTTTCCTTTCCCATGTGCAAACTAATGCCATGAGACTTCATGGGATACGGAGTCACTGTTGAGGACTCCAAGAGCAATTCCCTTCCAACTGTATCCCACTGTGCCGCCACTTCTGCTGTGTCCGTCCTGCTGATGAGACAGGAGATATCTGGGGAAGGTAATGGGGAGTCTGGGACATAGTCATACTCACAGAATCATACCTTTCAGAAAATGTCAGGCTATTACTTGTCGAGTCTGTTTATTTCGATTCACTGTTTCCTGCCAGCTGTCCCATTCTAGAAACATACATAGAACATAGAACATAGAAAAATACAGCGCAGTACAGGCCCTTTGGCCCTCGATGTTGCGCCGATCCAAGCCCACCTAACCTATACTAACCCACTATCCTCCATATACCTATCCAATGCCCGCTTAAATGCCCATAAAGAGGGAGAGTCCACCACTGCTACTGGCAGGGCATTCCATGAACTTACAACTCGCTGAGTGAAGAACCTACCCCTAACTTCAGTCCTATATCTACCCCCCCTTAATTTAAAGCTATGCCCCCTTGTAATACCCGACTCCATACGCGGGAAAAGGTTCACACTGTCAACCCTATCTAACCCCATAATCATCTTGTACACCTCAATCAAGTCACCCCTAAACCTTCTTTTCTCTAATGAAAACAGCCCTAAGTGTCTCAGTCTTTCCTCATACGATCTTCCTTCCATACCAGGCAACATCCTGGTAAACCTCCTCTGCACCCGTTCCAGTGCCTCCACATCCTTCCTATAGTATGGCGACCAAAACTGCACACAATATTCCAGATGCGGCCGCACCAGAGTCTTATACAACTGAATCATGACCTCAGGACTCCGGAACTCAATTCCTCTACCAATAAAAGCCAGTACGCCATATGCCTTCCTCACCGCACTATTTACCTGGGTGGCAACTTTCAGAGATCTGTGTACAAAACATGTCCATATATTAGCCCCAATCCATTCAGATTTGATTTTGCAAATTGGGCTTGGAGCGTTACCAACATTTTTCTAAAAATCAAAATGTTTTACATCCATTGCTTCTCTTTCATTTGTCTCCCAGTTTGTTTCTCAAACATAATTTCCACTTCATAAATCCATGTTGGTGTTGTCTATGACCATTACTTTCAGCAACAATAATTTGTGCTGAACTATTTACTTACTATGTTTATTGTTCCATGTACTCTACCATTTTCCCACACCAGACTCGGTTTTCCTTGTATTGTTAGAAAGTTCTGTGAAGACAGAACTGAAGTCATGGCTTCATAGTTCTGCCATTTCCCTGTTCCCCATTCTCCATTCTCTGTTTTCAAACTGTAAGGAAACTGCACTTGTTTTCTCATATTTCTCACATTGACATAATTTAACAAGCTAATACAGTTCACTCTGATAAACCTTATGAATATAACTCTGCAGAAATCCATCAATTCCTGCCTTAAACTGTTCAATAATTGACCTTCCACACCATACACTCAGGGGCAGAGACTCTGTGCCAACAGAAATGCAGCAGGATCTATACTAGTCTCACTTTCCTACAGCAGGCCTGGAATGTCATGACACTTCCAATTGCTCGTCCAAGTAGTTTTTAACGATTGTGAGGTGATCATTCCCCTCTCAGGAAGTAATCCCCGAATCCCAGACCTCGAGGTGAAAAAATGTTTAAATCATCTCTGAAACTCAAACTCTTCACTTTATATTACATTACAGTGTGGAAACAGGCCCTTCGGCTCAACAAGTCCACACTGGACCGCCGAAGCGCAACCCACCCATACCCCTACATTTACCCCTAACCTAACACTATGGGCAATTTAGCATGGTCAATTCACCTGACCTGCACATCTTGAGACTGTGGGAGGAAACCCACGCAGACACGGGGAGAAAGTGCAAACTCCACACAGTCAGTCGCCTGAGGCGGGAATTGAACCCGGGTCTCTAGCGCTGTGAGGCAGCAGTGCTAACCACTGTGCCATCGTGCAGCTCACACCTTAAAAGTGTGCTCCTTTGTACTTGACCCTCTCACTGAAAGGAACAGCTGCTGCCTATCCACTCTGTCCGTGTCGCTTATAATCTTATCCGTCTGAATCACTGACTCCTCACCTTTCGCTGCTCCAGAGTAAACAACCTGAGCTTATCCAGCCTCTCTCCATAGCTGATATGATCCATTCCAGGGAACATCCTGGTGAATCACGTCTGCACCCTCTCCCGTACAATCACATCCTTCCTGGAATGTGGTTCCCGGAGCTACATACAGTCCTCCATTTTTGCCGAACCAAAGCCCTGTATTGCTCTTATAATCTACACCCTGATTAGGAAACGCTACATCCAAGGGGCAATTCTTAACTAGCCCATTAACCTGTCCAGGAGAAAGTGAGGAATGCAGATGCTGGAGATCAGAGCTTCAAAAATGTGTTGCTGGAAAAGCGCAGCAGGTCAGGCAGTATCAAAGGAGCAGCAGAATCAACGTTTTGGGCATAAGCCTTCTTCAGGAATCTGCCCGAAACATCGATTTTCCTGCTCCTTTGATGCTGCCTGACCTACTGCGCTTTTCCAGCAACACATTTTTAAGAATTCACCTGTCCAGTCACATTCAGGGATGTGCGGAGAAGCACAATCTGAGCTTCCCAGTGTGCTGCCATTCATTTAATCCTCCCCTGCCTGGTTCCATTTCCCAAAGTGCATTATCTCATATTTATCAGGGTTACATTCCATCTGCCATTGATGTGCCCATCTGACCATTCCATCTGGATCTTCCTGTAACTTAAGGCCTTCCCCCTCACTGCTAACCACTCAGCCAACTTTATGTCAAACATACACTTACTTATCACACCTCCCCCACTCTCCACCTAGCCCCCCTCCACATTCAGATCTATATTTTGTTATGAATAACACAAACAATAAGGGACACAGCACTGATCTCTGTGGTACACCAGGGGACACTGGTCTCCAGTCACACAAACAGCCTTCTCCCACCACCCTTTGTCACCTGCTACTAAGACAATTTTTGTTGTAACTTGCCAAGTTATCCATCATATTGTGAGATTTTACTTTATTTTTCAGTTTCCCAGGTGGAAATTTGTCAAAGGCCTTCCTACAAAACTAAATAATCTACCTCCTCAAACTCATTCAATCAAATCCATTGGATGTGACTTTCTCCTGATAAATTCATGGTGACTATCCCTGATCAAACCTTGCAACTCTGATTGGAGTTCGATTTTCTCCCTCCCTATTTTATCGAGTAGTTTCCTTAACAGTGATCTAATACTCGCTCGTCTATAGTTCCCTGGTCTATCTCTCCCACCCTTACTGCGAAGTGGAATTGTATTAGCAGTTCTCTAGTTCTCTGGTACCTCCCCTATGGTCAGATTCTAATTAAAATATTCAGTCAGTGTCTTTCCTCCTTTGACCCCAACAGCCGCCTGTAATACAACTCATTCAGACGTGGAGATTGGTCCAAATTTGTACAGAACAAACCTCAAATCCCTGCTCGTATTTTAAATCCATCTGTTCAAGAGCTTCCTAGTCCATCTTCTTGAATTCCCTACCTGCCTCCTCCTTCTCCCAAGTAAAATAGATGGGAAGGTCTCATGTAACAATCCATCAACGTTCTCCAGCTTGACACACAGATTGCCCCTTTGGTGTCTAATGGACACTAGCTGTTTGCTGATTATTCTGTTCTACTTGTCCTTGGAGAATATCGTGGGATTCTTCCTTATCCCGCCTACCTGTACTTCTCCATGTCCCTCTGTTATTCAGTCCTTTCGATGTTTCTCAGAGTCACTACAATCAACTCTCATGTTTGAAACTCGAGATTACAGGCTGAGGTTCCCAGTCAGACAATCTTGCCATTTAACGGATTAATCTGGATAATACCTGTTAAAGCTCCTCTGTAGTCAATATGTTCTTTCTTAGATTGGGACTCCGAACGATACACAATAGTCTAAGTGTAGTCTCATGAACACTCGATGCAACTGGTGCACGACATCCTCTATCTTCCAATTACATTCACATGAATGTAAACCTAATTTTTACTTTCCCATTTGCATATGTTCTTCCCAATACTTCTCGCTTTAATTTTTATTATGAACTTGCTGTGTGAGTTCTTTAAAAAAAGCTCGGGAATATCCAACTATATGTTATACATTGGTTGTTCATTGCCTATGTCCACAAGAATCATCTTCAACCCATTCCAAAAAGATGTTTGCCACTTCTGGTTTTCCTTTCATCGGTACATTCTCACACTCCCCAGTTATGTTATTACCTTCTCAATATCTAGTAGCATGTTCTTGTCCAACAGATACCTGACTGCGGATGACAAGATAACTGGTCTGCAGTTCACCATTCTCCAAATTCGTACTTTCTTAAACTATTGTATAATATTTATAACCTTTGCCTTATCCAGATTGGCTAAATGACTTTCGGGAATGTGTCGGAAAATAAAGTGAAAATCCTTGATGCAATCAACATGTCTATTGCTGCTTCCTCTGAAATTCTTGTATGATTTGTATCTAGTCTGTCAGATTTATAAATACTCAATCCAATTTTCTTTTCAAAGATAAGAATGATTTTAGACTTTAATTACACAAGTCCCATGGTCACTTGGTAATTCTGGAAGAATTTCTGGACATTCTTCCATGAAGATAGACGCAAAGAAACTGTTTCTTTTCCCTGCAATTTGTCTGTTCTCTGCAATAAATTATCCTGAATGCACATCCACTGTTCCACATTTGACCTTGTTTTTATTTTGTTTTCATACATTGATAGATGCCTTTTAGCAGTCTTTATGGTTTTCTTTCGTTTGCACGCTTTTTCTCATTTTGATTTTCTTCTCAGTTTCTTGGTCATCCTTTGCTGGGTCCTACATTTCTCTGAATCCACTGGCTCACTGAAACACTTGGCATTTTTCTAAGCTGCCTCCTTTCATCTAATAGGCAGATGAAGGTGGGGTTCAATGTTATAGTCGGAGAGGAGGGTGGACCAGATTGATAGGGAGGAAGGTGGACACATAGGAACATTCAAAAGAGCGGTGCTAACTTGGAAGTTTGGAGTAGGATAAGGTGGGATTAGAGGAAATGGAGAAATCCACTATGAGCCCCTGCGTTTGGAAGGTCCCAAGACAGAAGATGAGGCTTTCTTCCTCCAGGCTTCTGGTGGCTTGGGTTTGGCGATAGAGCAGGCCCAGTGCCCTCATGTCCTTGGCAGTGTGGGAAGGGGATTTAAAGTGCTGAGCCAAAAGGCGAATGGAGTTGTTCATAGTGGCTGTCCCAGAGATGTTCGCTGAAAAGATCCACAAGTTGACCTCCTGCCTCGCCAATGTAGAGAAGACCACATTGGGTTTAATGGTTGCAGCAGATGAGGCGTTCTGTCTCCCTTAATCACCTATCACTTTCAACCTCACCTTCATCTTCCTATCGCAATCCCAGCTACCTCCCCCGTCGCACCCCCTTCTCATTTATCTCTCATCCCCCTTCGCCCATAAGCTTATTTCCTGATGAAGGGATTAAGCCCGAAACATCGATTTATCTACTCTTAGTATGCTGCCTGACTGTGCTTTTCCAGCACCACACTCTTCGACTCTGATCTCCAGCATCTGTCGTCCCTATTTTCTCCTCACACCTTGTTGGCTTGTATGACTCAGATTTATAACGGTTACTTCAAATAAAACAAAATCTGTCGTGTACTCAAACAGCATAAAAGAAAACCAATATATTGTGGTCACTGTTCCCAAAAGATCCTTTCCAGATTCAATTAGCTCTTCTGATCACTCAGCACCAATTCTTAAATAACCTGACCTCGAGCTCAGTGCCCAACATAATGTTAACGCAAACCATCTCACACGTGGTCATGAAATCCATTTTTCCCAGCATCAGCATTCAATTGGGTTAACACAGTTTAGATATAATGTAAACATTACATTATTACTGCAGTAGCCACCAATGTGTAAATCTAATTTCCTGTTTTATAACATGTCCAGCATTTGTACTGCAGCTTTCACTTTGATATATAACTCCCATCAATGTTTGCTCCTCCTTGCTGTTTTTGCGCTCCACTTTACTAGATTAGATTACATTACAGTGTGGAAGCAGGCCCTTCAACCCAACAAGTCCACACTGCCCCGCCGAAGCGCAACCCACCTATGCCCCTACATTTACACCTTACCTAAGGCTACGGGCACTTTAGTATGGCGAATTCACCTGACCTGCACATCTTTGGACTGTGGCAGGAAACAGGAGCACCCGGAGGAAGCCCACCCAGACACAGGGAGAACGTACAAACTCCACACAGTCAGTCGCCTGAGGCAGGAATTGAACCTGGGTCTCGGGTGCTGTGAGGCAACAGTGCTAACCACTGTGCCACCGTGCCACCCACAAGATACATTGGAATGTGAGCGACGTGGGCTCTGGGGAGATGAATGGTAGAGATCATCTCACCACATCATTTATGATCTTCTCAAACTTTAATTTCTCCAGATCTCCCGTTATGCTGATGGAGTAGAGAAGGATAATGGTCTTCCAATAATGCTCTGTATTCTCCCAGAGAGCTGAGACAGTTCTAAGCTGGGTGGGAACCTTAAAGCAGGCTGGTAAAGTGTTGCTGCTGCTGTACAGGGTCTTAGTAAGATCACATCTGGAGTAGTGTGTACAGATTTAATCTCTTCAATGAAGAACGAATGTTTTAAATTGGACGCAGCTCAGAGATGGTTCCCTCAACTCATTCCTGCAATGAAGGTGCTAACATATAATGAAAGGATGATCAGATTGACCCAGTAGGCATTGGAGTTTCAAAAATTGAAGATGATCTTATTTGAACATAGATGACAGAAGGATTCAACATGTGAAGTGAATTACACAGATAGTGGAGGAATCCATTCCGTTCTCCAGCCTGTTACACAGGAACAACAGGAGGATATTCAGGCCTTCGAACCTGTTACACCAAAACAGGACGAGGCTATTCAGCCTGGAGCCTGATATACATTTACAGAAGGAGGCCAATCAGCCACTCGAGCCTATGCTGCACCAGTATCCTGTTAAACAGCAACAGGATCAGTCCAGTCAGCCTCCTCAAGTCTGTAACATAGGAACTGGAAGAGGTCACACATTGACTAGAGATTGTTACACTGGGATAACAGGAGGCCATTCAGACCCACCGAGACGATTGCAAGGGAATTGGATAGGATAAAAACTATCTGAGACTTCTTTCATGAGAAAGGAAGAGGTAATTTAGACACGTGTCTGTTGTATTGGAACAAGAGAAGACCAATCAATCCCTCGGTCCCATCTCCGGGATCCATGAGGAGACCGTTCAATATATCCACCTGTTATGGCGAAGTATTGGATACTTGTGGGGGGGGCGACTTACCAGGGGTAAGTAACGGGGCTCAGGCCTCTGGCACGGAGCCTGTCCCCGTTACTCAGAAGGGAAGGGTGGAGAAGAGCAGAGCAATAGTAATTGGGGACTTGATAGTTCGGGGCACAGATAGGCGGTTTTGTGGGAACGAGAGAGACTCACGTTTGGTATGTTGCCTCCCAGGTGCAAGGGTATGTGATGTCGCTGATCGTGTTTTCCGGGTCCTTAAGGGGGAGGGGGAGCAGCCCGAAGTCGTGGTCCACATTGGCACCAATGACATAGGTAGAAGGAGCGCTGAAGATGTTAGGCAGGCTTTCAGGGAGCTAGGTTGGAAGCTCAGAGTTAGAACGAACAGAGTTGTTGTCTCTGGTTTGTCACCCGTGCCACGTGATAAAGAGTCGAAGAATAGGGAGAGAGAACAGTTAAATGTGTGGCTACAGGGATGGTGCAGGAGGGAGGGATTCCGGTATTCGGATAACTGGGGTTCTTTCTGGGGAAGGTGGGACCTCTATAAACAAGATGGTCTGCACCTGAACCTGAGGGGCACCAGTATCCTTGGTGGGAGGTTTGCTAGTGCTCTTGGAGGGGGGGGGGGGGCGTTTAAACTAACTCTGTAGGGGCATGGGAACCAGACTGTAGCTTTAGGGTGCAGGACCTGGAGTGTAGGGAGGTTAGGAACATGGCATCAATTTCAAAGGAGGGTGCCTGTAAACAGGAAAGTGGTTTGAAGTGTGTATACTTCAATGCAAGAAGTATACGGAATAAGGTAGGTGAACTTGCAGCGTGGGTTGGTACCTGGGACTTCGATGTTGTGGCTATTACGGAGACATGGGTAGAACAGGGACAGGATTGCCTGTTGCAGGTCCCAGGGTTTAAATGTTTTAGTAGGGTCAGAGGTGAGGGTAAAAGAGGGGGAGGTGTGGCATTGCTTGTCAAAGATAGTATTACAGCTGTGGAAAGGACGATGGATGAAGACTCGCCATCTGAGGTAGTTTGGGCTGAGGTTAGGAATAGGAACGGTGAGCTCACCCTGTTAGGAGTTTTTTACAGGCCTCCTAATAGTCCTGGAAATGTAGAAGAAAGGATTGCGAGGATGATTCAAGAGAAGAGTGAAAGTAATAGGGTGGTTGTTATGGGGGACTTTAACTTTCCTGATATTGATTGGGAAAGCTATAGCTCAAGTTCGTTAGATGGGTCAGTGTTTATCCAATGTGTGCAGTAGGGTTTCCTGACACAATATGTAGATAGGCCAACAAGAGGTGAGGCCATACTGGATTTGGTTCTGGGTAATGAACCAGGCCAGGTGTTAGAATTAGAGGCAGGTGAGCACTTTGGGGACAGTGACCACAATTCGGTGACTTTTACTCTAGTGATGGAGAGGGATAAGTTTGCACTACAGGGCAAGAGTTATAGCTGGAGGCAGGGAAATTATGATACTGTGAGGCATGACTTAGGATGTGTGGCCTGGAAAAGTAAGCTTCAAGGCAAGGGTGTAATTGATATGTGGAGCTTGTTCAAGGAGCAACTATTGAGTGTCCTTGACAAGTATGTACCCGTCAGACAGGGAGGAAAGGGTCGTGTGAGGGAGCCGTGGTTTAATAAGGAATTGGAATCCCTTGTTAAATGGAAGAGGGGGGCCTATGTAAAGATGAGGCGTGAAGGTTCAATTGGGGCGATTGAGAGTTATAAGGTAGCCAGGAAGGACCTGAAGAGAGAGCTAAGAGCAACAAGGAGGGGACATGAAAGGTCCTTAGATGGTAGGATTAGGGAAAACCCGAAGGCTTTCTATAGGTATGTCACGAATAAAAGAATGACTAGGGTAGGAATAGGTCCAGTCAAGGATAGTAGTGGGAAGTTGCGTGTGGAGGCTGAAGAGATTGGGGAGACACTGAATGAATACTTTTCGTCAGTATTCAATCACGAACAGGACATTGTTGTCAATGTGAGTACTGAGTCACAATTAAGTAGAATGGATGGCTTTGAGGTATGTAGAGAAGAGGTGTTGGAAATTCTGGAAAGGGTGAAAATAGATAAGTCCCCTGGGCCTGATGGCATTTATCCTAGGATTCTTTGGGAATCAAGGGTGGAGATTGCAGAGCCATTGGCCTTGATTTTTATATCCTCGTTGTCTACAGGAGTAGTGCCAGAAGATTGGAGGCTAGCAAATGTGGTTCCCTTGTTCAAGAAGGGGAGTAGGGATAACCCTAGTAACTATAGGCCGGTGAGTCTCACTTCTGTTGTGGGCAAAATCTTAGAGAGAATTGTAAGGGACAGGATTTATGAACATCTGGATGGGAATAATGTGATCAAGGATAGTCAGCATGGTTTTGTGAATGGCAGGTCGTGCCTCACAAACCTTATTGAATTCTTTGAGAAGGTGACGAAGGAGGTGGACGAGGGGAAAGCGGTAGATGTGGTGTATGTTAATTTTAGTAAGGCGTTTGATAAGGTTCCCCATGGTAGACTACTGCAAAAATACGGAGGTATGGCATTGAGGGTGAGTTGGAGGTTTGGATTAGGAGTTGGCTGGCTGGAAGAAGACAGAGGGTAGTAGTTGGTGGCAAAGGCTCATCTTGGAGTGCCGTCACTAGCGGTGTTCCGCAAGGATCTGTTTTGGGACCATTGCTGTTTGTCATTTTTATAAATGACCTGGAGGAGGGGTTAGAAGGTTGGGTGAGCAAGTTTGCGGATGATACGAAAGTCGGAGGAGTTGTACACAGTGAGGAAGGATGTGGCAGGTTACAGCGGGATATAGATAAGCTGCTGAACTGGGCAGAAAGGTGGCAAATGGAGTTCAATGTAGCTAAGTGTGAGGTGATTCACTTTGGTAAGAGTAATAAAAAAATGGGGTACTGGGCTAACGGTCGGATACTTGGTAGTGTGGATGAGCAGAGAGATCTTGGTGTCCATGTACACAAATCTTTGCAAGTTGTCACCCAGGTAAATAGTGCGGTGAAGAAGGCATATGGCGTACTGGCTTTATTGGTAGAGGAATTGACTTCCGGAGTACTGAGGCCATGTTACAGTTGTATAAGATTCTGGTGCAGCCGCATCTAGAGTATTGTGTGCAGTTTTGGTCGCCATACTATCGGAAGGATGTGGAGGCACTGGAACGGGTGCTGAGGAGGTTTACCAGGATGTTGCCTGGTATGGTAGAAAGATCGTATAAGGAAAGGCTGAGGCACTTGGGGTTGTTTTCATTGGAGAAAAGAAGGTTTAGGGGTGACTTGTTTGAGGTGTATAAGATGATTAGGGGTTTAGATAAGGTCGACAGTGAGAATCTTTTTCCACGGATGGAGTCAGCTATTACAAGGGGGCATAGTTTTACATTAAGGTGGGGGGGGGGGGGGGGTAGGTATAGGACAGATGTTAGGGGTAGGTTCTTTACTCAGCGAGTCGTGAGTTCATGGAATGCCCTGCCAGTAGCAGTGGTGGACTCTCCCTCATTATGGGCATTTAAGCGGGCATTGGATAGGCATATGGAGGATAGTGGGCTAGTGTAGGTTAGGTGGGCTTGGATCGGCGCTACATCGAGGGCCGAAGGGCCTGTACTGCGCTGTATTCTTCTATGTTCTATGTTCTCTGTATGAGAAGACCCATCAGCCCCTCAAAATGTTACACAGCATCAGGAAGATTCCATAATCTCCCAATCCTCTAAAGCATCAACAGGATGAGGTTATTCTGGCCTTGGAGATGACAACATGGGAACACCAGAAAGACGTCAGCCCATCGATATTGTACACCAGCAGGATGATGAGTCCATTCAGTGACACAGCAATTGGTGCAGACCTCTTAAAGCCTTGTGCACATTAAACTGGAATTCAAAAAAAAACGTAAAGGTTTTCGAAAGGGAAGAACTTGTAATAATGGCATACATTCGGGACTAAAGTGCAACAATAAACTATTGTAATTTATGGCAAATTGTTAGAATCCATTGTTCAGGACATTTGCAAACTTAAACCACAATTCGTCAGAGTCAACATGGTTTTATGAAGGCTAAATCGTGTTTCAATTATTTGGTTGAGTTATTTGAAGATGTCACAAACAAGACGGATCGTGGGAATCCTGGAGATGGAACATATCCGGTCTTCCTGAAGGCATCGGATATGTCGCTTCTCCAAAGAGTAAGTGGTAAGATGAGACAATATGGGTCTAGGAGTAATTAGTTCGCTTGTGATTCAAGTTGGCCAGTGTGATAGAAAGACAAATTATTATCTAAATGGAGAGGAAGTTGAAAGTGCTTAGGTGCAGAGGGATCTGGGTGTCTGCTTGCATATCACAGAAAACCTGCCTTCGGGTACTGCAAGTAATGAGAAATGCAAGCATAATTTCAGTGGTGATTTATAAAAGGATAGAGTAGAAAGGTAGGGAGTGTTGGTGTAGCTATGCAAGGCATTAGTGAGGATGCAACTGGAGTATAGTTTGGGTGTCCTGCAGAATGAGCTATTTCCATTGGAGGCAATTCAGAAGAGCTTCATTAGATTGATTCTATATTTGAAGTGCTTGTCTTATGAAGAGAAATTGAACAGATATATAGATGCTGAGTTTGGTGATGTCGCTGTGGTAAGCAAGAGATTAAATTACCAAGAGAGGGTGGAAAGTCTGCAAATAGATTCAGAGGGGTAACGATAATAGATACTAGTTTGGCAGGTGGAATTTAACATGATATAACCTGTCATTTCCTTTATAGGAATAATGGAAAGCAATATGTTACTAAAATGGAGAGAGATTACAGGACTTAATGATAATGTGTACTGGGGGGTTCACTCAGATCCGTTCAGACATGGGAGGTTTTGCTCCATCCCTGATCGTCAGCTCCCACACACTCCAAGTGACCCCATTGCTATCTGAACACATGGAATACTTTGATGTGGTTGATTGGTGGTGGGGACGGTGCTTTGAAACGTGCATCAAGGGGACGGCCTTTATCCAAGATATATTCATTTGTTTCTACGTGGAGACCTGATGATGATGGGAATGGCTGACTGCTTCTGAATGAAGAGGTCATGACTGCTGCCAGGACAGTGGGTATTCACCAATATGGTGCACTGGCCAGATGAGGTAAAGTGTTTGAGAATGTTAACATAAAGGCATTGCCAGTCACAATAGCAATATACATCGGCATGCACATGAATGACAGATGGATGGGGGTTTGGCGTGAGTTCGAAGCAGATTTGCTTTGGCAGGTTTCAAGCTGGGAGCGGCAGAAGCAGATTATTGGCTTCATTAAGACTGTATTTCATAGCTCAAGGTTCAAACAGCAGATGGAATAAACCAGTGCGATATATTCTGGAGTGGTGAGTATTTCCAGTTAGAAAAGGCCAGGGAATGGTGTGAAGAAAGAGCTCATAGTCAAAGGGATCGCACACAGTTGTGACTTGTCTGCTTCAGCTGCAGATATTGGCCAGGGATGGGATGGAAACAGTGAAAGGAAGTGCAGTTTGTAACCAGAACAGTACAGAGTGACCTCCATGCTGTTAATATTTAAATAACAAAGGCCATGATACAATAAGTTGTAGTTCTACGCTGGAGCTGAGTAGGTCAACATAGAGACCCATGAGTAACACTGCCAGAGCAGAGAGGGAGACAGTAATTGAACACGTTCATTGATGTTGTTAGTAGTATTCTGTAGAGTGAATATCTGGATTGAGAGTTTCAGGAGGAACAATAACAGCGACAAGAAGTGTAGACGAGATGAAAGACCAGTAATACAGTCATAACTGGTTTATAGAGAAAACAAACTTGACAGTGACACTTACCAGGAACGCCAAACATACCTAGGAAAGGATAATAAAAATATTGAGCAATCAGAAGAGCGTAATTGATCCGCAATGATAATGACCACCAATAATAGGCAGAAAGATACCAAACATAATTGGATAAACTCCTATCTATTGTTGGAACATGCCAGTCCAATGATTCATCCATTGATTCATTCATCTGAACCATTTTTGGAACATTCCAGTCTAATATTTTCAGATTCTGATCTCTCCTCCCCTCTTTCTGGATCTGCTGATCCCTATCAGTGCTGTCGGTAATGCTCCCGCTCATGTTATGGGATAACACATTGAACGGCGCCCATTTATCCTTAAAACCCTCCACTGGGAGAATTAGAATCAATGGAGATTGGCATTAATCACAGTCACTGAACAAACACTGGGAAACCGAGCAAAGGTGACAATAACGGATGAATGGGCACCACACAACAATCAACAGACAGGAGTGTTCCCTCCCAGTTGAAGACCTCGGACTTCCTGGTGACCATCCGCCAAGGCGGACTTCAGGACAGGCAGCAGCGAAAAGTGGCCGAGCAGAGGCTGACAGCTAATTTCGGTACCCATATGGAGGGCCTCAAACGGGATCTTGGGGTCATGTGACATTACAGGTGACCACCATTGCACAATACACACACAGACACAGACACCACTACACACACGCATACACATACACACGGGCACACATGTACACAGACACGCACACAGACACTCCCACACACCCTTACAGACACCCACACTCTCACAGGCATTCGCTCAGAGACTTAGACCACGCTACACTCATGCATACACATTTACACTCTCTCTTACAGACACTCATAGCCCCCACCCAGACAGGCACACAGACTGCCACACTCACATATGCACCCCCTCACAGACTACATCACAACACATACATATACACTCCCTCTCACACTCACGACCCTCAACTCAGAAAAACACACAGACACAAACACAAAAACAGACGAACCTTCATGCACATATATGTTTTGTGGGGTGCATTTGTACTTGCAGAGTTACATTGTACTTTGCTCAAAAATTGCATGAATTCATGTAAAACTCTGAGCTCAAAAACTGCAGGAATTCATGTAAAACTGTATTCTCACTTTTCAGATTAGAATCAATCTAAACATCATGGCATAGACAAGAGAACACAGGGGGCTAACACTTTCAACATTTTATCTAGGTAACAGTCAATGTTACAGTTAACCTGAAAATGCAATTTTTTTAAAAAAAAAGGCTTTGTGATTTACGCAAGAAATAGGTGAAACGATCATGGTATACGAGCAGATGAAAGACTGAACAGACAATCAAGGTATTTTTCAATGGATAATTTCAGTTACATCACACTGTAAATTTTTGCTATAAATTCTGATCCTTAGATTTGTGTCCTCCACTATCACCTGATGAAGGAGCGGTGCTCCGAAAGCTCGTGTGCTTCCAATTAAACCTGTTGGACTATAACCTGGTGTTGTGTGGTTTTTAACTTTGTACACCCCCAGTCCAACACCGGCATCTCCAAATCATGACTGAACAAACAGCTCAGTTAACCAGTTCCACACATCACTTTTCATTTCAGTATAAAAGGGAACATTTACTGGGTTTGGATGGAATGGGTGAGGATTGCTGAGGGATAGACCATAAATCTTTATAATCTTTTTGTAACTTGCATATGAGAGTATTAACAGAACACTGCAGGGGTCTATATATATTCCACTCTGTTTATGAAAGGAGGCAGTTATAAAACAACAGATCGGCTGCATAAAAAAATGTCGAGTGGGCACGTTTCTAGATACCTCAACACAAAGTATGATATTATTGACCAGTGTGAGGCTACTCCTGGTTTTAAGTGCCCTGCTACCAAATCCTTTCATTACCTTGAGACGGAGCATTGAGATTGTTGCTCAGCAACAGGCCGAAGCAATTCTGTCCCTATGGGCCTCTTACAGAGGGATAAGAGAAGGCCATTTAGCCCATATTCGGCTGGTTCTACTTGAAAAGGTGGAAATCTAGAATATTGGTACATTTTGTCAACAGATGCATTCAAAACAAAGAGATGCGTCGCAGCAGCTGTATGAAGTATTACTGAGAGGGCACCTGGAGTACATTATGTTGTTTGTGTTTCTGCAACTGAGAAGGAATGGACCTCCATCAGATACACTTAAACGGCTGCTCGTAATCCAAGGGTTGCTGTGTCATTTAATGTCTCGGGTCTGTTACATAAGGACAGGAGGAGGCCATTCAGCCTTTCCAGTCTATTACTGAGGGCCACGAGGAGCCCATTCAACCTCTCGAGCCTGTTACAGAGGGGCAGGAAGTGTTTATTTAACTTTCAAGTCTGTTACACATATACATTAGTTTTAAATTAGTTTTGGAATAGGAAAGACCTGATGTAAACATTAAAGTTCTAACTTTGAATAAGGCCAATTTTGAAAGTGTTAGGCGAGCCCTGTGAAAGGCAGATTGGAATACCCTATTCGCAGGTAAAGGGATGGTTGGAAAATGCAAGGCCATGAAAACTTGGTTTCAGAGAGTCCAGAGCCAACGTGTTCCTATTAGTGACAGTGGCAAGTCTGGTGGGTGCAGGGAGTGCTGGATGGCTAGATATATTGATCCTCTGGTCAAGGTAAGGAAGGAGGCATATGTCACGTAAACAGAGTTGTTATCAAGTGAGTCCCGAGAGGTGTATAAGGGCAATAAGTGTATAGTCAACGGGGAAATCGGGCCAGAAAAATGTGGACATGAGATGGCTTTGGAAATAGGGTTAACAAGGCATTGAAGAAACTCTACAAATCCTTTAATGGCAAAAGATTAACTAGGGAGAGAATAGGGCTCCTTAAATATTAGTAAGGCTACTTTATGTGTAGAACCACAGGAGATTGAAGGGATGCGAAACAAGTTTTTCTCCTCAGTATTTAATGTGGAGGAGGTTACAAGAGCGAGAGAATGAAGAAATATATAGTGATATCTTGAAAAGTGTCTATATTACAAGGAGGTGTTGGACATTTTAAAACATATAAAGGTGAACAAATCCGAAGGACCTGATCAGTTGTATCCCAGATGTTTGTGGGAAGTTATGAAAGAGATTGCTCTGCATTTTGCTTATATATTTGGATCATTGATTTTAACAGGTGAGGTGTCAAAAGACTAGAGGGCTGCTAACATAGGGTCATTATTTAAGAAAGTAAGGAAAAACCAGGTAACTATAGATTGGTGAGCCTGACGTCATTGGTGACTCAATTGTTGGAGGGGATTTTGAGGGAAAGGAAGTATATGCATTTGTAACGTCAAAGACTGAAGAGGGCTTTGTACATTGGAGATCACATCCTACTGACTCGGTGGAATTTTTTGAGGAAGTGATGAAGATGATTGATGAAGGCAGGACAGTGGATGTTGTCTTTATGGAATTCAGTAAGAAAACCAAAATGTTCTACATGGTAGACTGGTTAGCAACGTCAGACTGCCTGGAATCCAGGGAGAGTTCGCCATTTAGATCCCAAATTTTCTTCGATATTGGCGAGAGGGCGTGACAGTGGACATTTGTTCATTAAACTTGGAGACATGTGACAAGTGGCGTGCCACATAGATCAATAGTGGGTCCACTGCTTTTCGTCACTAATACAAATCATTTGCATTTGAGTATATGAAGTACAGTCAGTAAGTTTGCAGATAATACCAAATTTGTTGGTGTCGTCGACAGTGAAGAATGATCTCTCAGACTATAATGGGACCTTGCTTAGGTGAACCGAGGAGTGGCAGATGGAGTTTATTTTAGTTAAATGTGAGGTGTTGCATTTTGGCAAGACAAATCAAGGCAAGACATGTAGGTAGGGTTCCTGTCGAAAGCTGCCAATCAAGGAGAACTCCATCGAAATTATCGAATCCCTACAGTGAGGAAACAGGCTATTCCGCCCATCGAGGCCACACCGTCCTTCTAAACAGTATTCCATTGGACAAACTCCTACCCTATCCCTCTGAGCCTGCGTTTCCCATGGCTAATCCACCTCGCCTACACATCCCTGGGTACTATACACAATTGAGCATGGCCAATCTATCCTTATCTGTATATCTTTATACTGTCAGGGGAAAACATAACATCCGGAGGAAAATCACACAGACACGGGGAGAATGTGCAAAAACCACACAGGTAGTCATTCAAGGATGGAATTAAACCCAAATCGCTGCGCTCTGAAGCAGCAATGCTAGTCACTGAGCTGCTGTGTCACCTTGTGGTGCAGGTTCTCCGTTCGTTGAAAGTGCCATCACAGGTAGACAACGCAGTGAAGAAGGCACTTGGTGATCTTTCCTTTTTTGGTGAGTGCTTTGAGTCTAAACATTTGCATGACATGTTGCATCTGTACAGGACATTGGTTTGGCTACTTTTGTAATATTGTCTTTAATTCTGGTCTCCCTGCTGTCGGAGAGGTGTTGTCAAACTTGAAAGGGTGCAGAAGAGATTTGAAAGAATGTTGCAGGTGTTGGAGGGTTAGAGTTACAGGGAGAATTTGAAGAGGCTGGGACTATTTTCAAGTGTTGAGGCTGAGGGGGGAACTTAAAGAGTATTATAAAATCATGAGGGGCATAGTCAATGTCTTTTCCCCAGGATTGGCAAGTCCAAAATTAGAAGACAAAGATTTAAATTGAGAGGGGAAAATTTAAATGGAGATATTTTCACACAGAGACTGCTGCGTGTATGGATTGAACAGCCAAAAGAGGTATTGGATGCAGGTAAAGCTACACCATTTAAAAGGAATTTGGACGGATACATGCATGGGAAGTGTTTATAGGGAAATGGGCCAAGTGCTGGCAAGGGGGACGAGATTTATTTAGGATATTTGGTCGGTATGGACGATCAGACTGAAAGGTCTTTTTCCGTGCTGTATATCTCTGAAACTCTATTGCCTTTTGAGTGTATAACACAGGAACAGGAGGAGGCTATTCAGCTTCTGTATTCGGTCAGTCAGCTTGTTTGCTCAATTGCTGAGAGTAAAATACAAAAGTACATCATTCAGATTTTGATAGTGTTTTACAGAAACAGGAGAAAGGCTTTTAGTCGAGAGAAGCTGTAAGAAATGTGAAGAGGCCATTCAGCCCCTCAATTCCATTCCACAGGAGCAGCAGGTGAGCACAGAGCTATTGGAGCCTGTTAGTCAGTAGCAGGAGCAAGTCATCTACTTTCGCAAACCTTGGATCAGGAGGCAGTCACTCAGTTGCTCAAGATTGGGACACAGAAACAGGAGGGTGTTATTCAACTGCTTGAGACTGTGACACAGGGACAGGAGGGAGTCACTCAGTGCTCGAAACTGGGGCACAGGGAAATCTGGAGGTTAGTGAGGCCCCAGGATCCTGTTACACAAGGACAGCAGGAGGTGACTCACTTCCCACCAGTATGGGACTTTAGGAGAGAAGGGACGTTTGCTTGGAACAAACAGGAATTTGTTAATGAATAAATTGCATTAGTGGTCCATTCAATCCTTCCACAACATTCATTAAGACTACGGCTGATCTGACGGTGATTCCATCATTCTATTTTACGGAGACTGTCCTCTCTGCAGCCTGTACACCATTTGTTGGTCATGTTGCAGACCCAGATGCTGTATCGACAGTCGCCATGACTCATCCAGAGGGATGGGTCGAACCGGATGAGTCAAGATTTGAAGAGTCCAATCACAAGAAGTAAAACACAAAATAAAGGCATTGCCAGATGTCTAGTACTCTCACATTCGCAATCCAACTCACATAACCAACCCATCTATTACATATTCAGGATGGAGCACTTTGTAATTCCGGCTCGTGTACAGCTGTATGCAAGCCAGCAATGTACAGAGTGAAACACTGTGCAGCCCACACCAATGCTGGGTCTATAATCCTGGGCTAAATGTCCAGCATGTAGAGCTGTGCAGTCCGCACTGGTTCATTCATATATAAACCCAGGCTGTTGCATTGTTCGGTAACACTGTGTTAGATCACTGCCCAGTGTGGAGAAACATGTAACCAATGCTGGAAGTGACAGGATGTGCAGCTCCCATCCATTTACTGCTCTATATCTCCACTGTGCCTTGAAAAGGGATGCTGTGAATGTGAAAGTCACTGCGAGGAAGAGATGTAAATAGAAACAATTTAAATGCCAATAGTTCTGATTAAGGCACGTATCACTCTAGTATTTAAAGATGAAATAACTGAGATAATATCGAATGAGGTTTTGTGAACGGTGAAAAGAAGTAAGGGGGGGTGGTAATGTTATAGTGGTTGCACTATAAGTCTTCAAATAATCAATAGGAATTAGAGAAACAAATATTCAGGAAAACTGGCGAGACTTGCAGGAGCAATAGAGTTGTCATAATAGGTGATTTTAATTATCCTAACATAGATTGGAACTTCCAGAGTGTTAACAACTTAGATAGAACGTAATTTGTTAAGCTTGTTCAGGAAAGCTTCCACGTGCAGCATGTAGAGGATCCTACTCGGGATGGGAAAAACTCGACCTCCTGTTGGGAAATAGGGTAGGATAGGTGATGGAGGTAAAGTGGGGGAGCATTTTGGGAAAAGTGACTAGAACTGTATTAATTTTATAATAGTTATGGTAGGGACAAAAGTGGTCCACAGATTCAAGTTCTAAATTGGGGCAAGGCGTATTTTGTTGGACTTAGTCAGAGGATTGCAGGAGTTGATGGAGCAGTTTATTTCCAGGTAAAAGGATCCCGGGCAAGTGGGAGGGCTTCAAAAGTGAGATAGCTCGAGTTCAAGGTCTATATGTTCCTGTAAGGGTGAAGGGAAAGTGAGGCTGGAAGAGAGAACCCTGGATGACAAGAGATATTGAGGTTCTGATCAACAAAAAAAGGAGACATCACTCAGGTACAGGCAGCTGGGATCAAGGGAATCCCTGGAGTAACACAGGGGATACAGGAGTTTACTGAAGAAGGAAATCAGCAGGGCGAAAATGGGATATGAGATAGCCTTGGCTGAGCAGATTAGGGTGAACCCAAATTCAGTATAGTAAAGAATGCAACCACTATAACATTACTAGAGAGAGAAAATAGGACGTCTTAAAATCCAAAATAGGCACGCATGTGTAAAACCTCAAGAGATCGTTGAGGTCCTCAATTTCTCTTCTGTATTTACCATGAAGAAAGACACGAAGACCTATGACCTTTGGGAGGTTAGTTACGATATCTTGGCACAGTCCATATCACAGTAGAGGTGCTGTTGGACACATTAGAATGCACAAAGTCAGATAAATCTCTTGGTCCTGGCCAGATATATCTAAGAGCACTGCACGAGGCGAGATAAGACAGTTCAGGGGCCAAGGACCCGGAAGACTGGGCAGTAGCAAATGTTGTGCACTTATTCAGAAGCGCTGCAAAGAAAAGCCTGGGAAATATAGACCAGTAAGCTTCACATCTGTTTCCGGAAACCACTTGAGAAGGTTTGGAGATCTAAGATATGCATGCATTTGGAAAGACTGAGTTTGACTTGGAGCAGTCAGCATAGCTTTGTGCGTGGAGATCATACCTTACAAGTTTTGATAGAGTGTTTTGAGGAAGTGACCAGGAGGTTTGACGAGGGCAGGGTGGTGGACATAATCTATATGGATTTCAGTAAGGCGTTTGATAAGATTCCACATGGCAAGCCGCTCTAGAAGGTTAGATCGCATGGACTCCAAGGTAAACTGGCAAATTGGCGACACAATTGGCTTGACGTTATGAAGCAAATGGCTATGGTGTAGGTATGCTTGTTGGACTGGAGGCCTGTGACTAGTGGAGTGTCTCAGGGGTCGGTGTTGTGCCCATTGCTGTTTGCCGTCTATATCAATGCTTTGGACCATGGTGAACAACGCAAAGTTCGTAAGTTTGCAGGTGACACTAAAATAGGAGGCATCGTTTACAGTGAGGAACGTTATCAGAAATTGCAGCAGTACCTTGATCAGCTGGGAAAGTGGGCTGAGAAATAGCAAATGGAATTTAATATAGATAAGTGCGACATCTTGCATTTTGGAAAGTCAAATCTAGGTAGGAGTTTAATCAAGAATGAGAGGGCCTTAAGGAGTGTAGTGGAACAAAAGGACATTGGCGATCAAGTGCATGGTTGTCTGAATTTTGATTCACAGATACACAGGACAGTGAGGAAGGTTGTTGGCACACTGGTCTGGACTCCCTGGGGTCGGGGAGTCCAGAACGAGAGAGCATAGGTTTAGGGTGAGAGGAGAAAGATATAAAAGAGACCTACGGGGTAACTATTTCACACAGAGGGTGGTACGTGCATGGAATGAGCTGCCAGGTGAAGTGGGGGAGGCTGATACAAGTGCAACATTTAAGAGGCATTTGGATGGGTAAATGAATAGGTAGGGTTTGGAAGGTTATGGGCCAGGTGCTGGCAGGTAGGACTAGATTGGTTTGGGACATGTGGTCGGCAAGGATGGATTGGAGCGAAGGGTCTGTTTCCATGCTTTACATCTCCGTGACTCTATGACTTATACTAATCTCTGTTTTTTTGGTGCACCATACTGGTGAGAAAGTCCAAAGGGATATTTTCCATGAGGAGCTTACAAAGACCCAAAAGACCCGAGGAGTTTTCAGACATCCAACACAAAATTTTTCTTAGCACAGAAAGTAAGGATTTTTTCCCCTTGTGCATCTGTGTAAGATACTCTGTGCAGGCCCAGGAAAAGAGAAACCCGGTCCATCTCCAATTCTGTCCCCAAGACCCACTCTACCGCACCTAACACAGTGCTCCAATATATACGAAGCTTGCAGCAGGACCACATGCAATGAGAAAGAGCGCCTGTAGTCACTCGGCATTTAGTACATGCTGAATATAATCCCACTTTGAATTTTGAGAGAAACTCTGGTGTCAGACAGACCCTATGAAGATTTTTGAACTGCATGGAATATGTCCTATTACAGATCAAAATCCTTCGAGCATTTTCACAAATATCCTCCCATGTCTCTGAAGAGATCTAAACCCCCAACTCTCTCGCACAGACGTCACGAAGCTGCACAGTCTTGTCTGAGGGGACACTATCCAACTCATAATAAAGGATGCTGACAGAGAGGGTATTCGTTGCAAAAAGAACCCACTTCTCTGTATCGGATCTATAAGTGTCTGTTAAAAGTCTTTTTAATCAAATCTTTAATCTGGAAATAAAAAACAGAAGAAGTCTCTGCTAAGTAGTCCATACTTACGAGTTATTTGATCAAATGATATCATTGTTTCTCCCTCAAGTAAGACATGGTGGCTCAGTGGTTTGTACTGCTAACTCACAGCACCAGGGTCTCGGGTTTGGTTCCAGCCTTGGGTGACTGACTGTGTGGAGTTAGTATATTCTCAACTGTGTCTGCGTTGGTTTCCTTCCCCAGTCACAAAGATGTGCAGGTTAGATGAATTGGCCATTGCTAAATCGCTCATAGTGTTCAAGAATCTGTAAGTTGGGGCATTAGTCAGGGTAAATATAGGATGGTAGGGGAATGGGTCTGGGTGGGTTACTCTTCAGAGGGTCAAAGTGGACTTGCTGGTCCAAAGGACCTGTTTCCACACTGTAGGGATTCTACTAATTCTAAATCACCCAAGCAAGGTACCCCCCTCGCTGCCCACAGTTTAAATCTGGAATCCATCATCCCCGGTTGACAACACGGTATAACAATTATAGGGGTAAGAAATATGGTTATGGCTGTGTTGCCGTCGATCTGACGCATTGTCCTTCAAGTTTTGACAGTATTGATCATCATTAGAGTATGACAATACTCCATAAATGTTGTCATTTTATGTAAGAATAACAGACTAAGAAGGGTTCACTTTGTCTGAGAGGGCTCAATGCCATATTGATGCCGAGACATCAGCAGCCCAGGCACTCACATACGATGAAAAAAAACCTGAATTGATTGTTTTTAATCGGGGAAATCAACTCCCCACGATCTGTGGGGCAGTTGCAATTTTGTTAGCTTGATAAAGAATCGCTTATGGTGCCAAATAAAAGAGCTAAACCAGGCATTGTGTTTCTTAGAAACATCTTAGATTAGCTTCCTTACAGTGTGGAAACAGGTCCTTCAGATCAACAAGTCCACACCGACCCACCACCCACTCAACTATATTTACCCCTACACCTAACATTGCAGGCAAGTTAGCATGGCCCATTCACCGAACCTGCACATTTTTGGACTGTGGAAGGAAAGCGGAGCACCCAGAGAATGTGCAAACTCCACGCAGTCAGTCGCCTGAGGTGGGAAGTGAACCCGGGTCACTGGCGTTGTGAGGCAGCAGTGCTAACCACTGTGCCGCCCACATGACTCTGCTCGCTGGGAAACATCAAAGAAAGCATTCACACAGGGTGTAGGAAATGAGGAAGGACATTCATTTTAATAACAGCTATCCGAATTGTGTAATTTTGTCAAACAAATGGATATAGTTCACGTTAAATAAATGATCAAAGACAAATGCAATGAATATACTGAAATAGGGAAACTACTCCCGTGGCCATTTAAAAGAAAACCAGGATTTGCCCTCAGTATCAGGTATTTCCCTAAGACCTCCCATAGGCATGGCCTCCAACTTTGTAAAATTAATCTTATCGTCCAGAAAGGCAACAAGCGAATTAATGCATTGCATCACATGATCTACCGAAATTGCGGAATTTGGCAAAAAAAATAAGACCCTCATCTGCATACAATATAATCTTAAGTGACTTCTATCCCACTTCTGGAGCAGATATGTTGGTATCCCGACAGATGGCCTCCGCCAGTGGCTCAATCACCAACGTAAACAACAATGGTGAAAGGTGTCAGCCTGGTCGGCTGCCTGGAGAAATATTAATATTACTGGTTGGCACACCATTAGTGAGAACTACAGCCAGAGGATCATGGTAAAGGACCTCAACCACTTGATAAAAAACTTTGCATAGACCAAACCGTTCTAATGTACAAAAGAGATCCGGCCACTCAACCCAATCAAATACCTTCTCTCCTCTAAAGAGATCAGTAATCCCTGGACAGATTGTTGTTGACACTCTTGGATCATATTGAGTAACCTCTTTGTATTGTAGGAAGATCTGCGTCCCTTTATAAAGCCTGTTTGGTCCTCTTTGGCAACGGAAGGCAGCAAAGTTTCCAGCTTTCATGCACGGGTCTCAGACAGGATTTTGAAACCAACATTTAAATGAGAGATTGGCGTGTAAGAAGCACAATCCTTCAGGGTCTTCCTCCTTCGGCATCAGAGAGATATGAGCCTATCTTAAGGATGGAGGGAGGGGTTCGTGACTGTATGAGTGACGGAACGTGCTAAACATCAGCCCTGACAATAGGTATATAAATTATGTATAAAATTCACGAGGAAATCCGTCAGGAACGTGCACCTTTACATTCTGAAGCTGCTTCACACCCTCCTGCGCTGACAATGGTGCATTAAGGCACAACACTTCTTCAGGGGTTACTCCTGGAAGACCCAGGTTCTTGAAACATGACTCCATCTTAATCCATCTATCCTCAAAATGTTCAGTCTGAAATAATTCGGTGAAAAATCTGGGACAGGACACATTAATCTTTTTGGTATTGAAGGCAAGGATGCCAGCACCTTCCCTAATTGAGGTAATGGCTTAAGAGGAGCGATCGTTTTCCTGGCAAGATAGAATAAATACCTGCCTGACTTATCACCATGTTCAAACAGCCTTTGTTTTGCAAAAGTAAGTTCCTTCTTGGCTGTCTGTGTGAGCGTGGAATTCACTGTAGACCGAAGCGTTGTGATCCTCTGCAGCTTAGCCACTGAGAGTCAATCACAGTATGCACTGTCAGCTGCCCTCAGCTTTGCCTCAAACCAGCGTTCCTGCTCCCCCTTCTGCTACTACATAAGGAATAATTATTCCCTTGGCATAAGCCTTAGCAATTTCCCATAGAGTGGATGAGTTACTGGTTGAATCTGAATTAATGGCTAAGAAAGATCAGTATTCATTGCAGTGGTCAGCACATTGGCCCAATTGTTAGCACTGCTGCCTCACAGCGCCAGAGACCCGGGTTCAATTCCTGCCTTAGGTGACTGTCTGTGTGGAGTTTACACATTCTCCTGTGTCTGCATGGATTTTCTCCCACAGTCCAAAAATGTGCAGGTTAGGTAAATTGGCTATGCTAAATTGCTTGTAGTGTTAGGTGAAAGGGACAATGTCAGCGGGTGGGTTAGTGTGGACGTTTTGGGCCAAAGGGCCTGTTTCTACACTGTAAGTAATCTAATCTAACTACTCAATTAATCAACTAGTCTTAAGAATAAAGGGATACATTCGCTAGTGTCTCGAATCTATTATATTGCGCTTAATCTTAATCAATAAGTATACTGCTTCATGGTCAGAAATGGTAATATTTCCAATTGTGCAGGATGCCACCGAATCTAAGATTGTTGCAGGAATGGGGAAGATATCAACCCTCGTGTGGCAATTATGCCGGTTAAAGAAGAAAATAAAATCCCTACTTGTGATGTGGATCTGCCACCAGACATCCACCAGCTCTCGTTCTGCACACATATCCACTAATTGATTACATTATAACGAGGGTATTGGGGCACCTTTGAACATTCTGTCCACCGTGGAGTCGATAGGACATGAAAACTTATACAATAATGTGCCACGATGCACGATAACTGAATCTGGAAAATGCATCTGCCAGGAATGTAAGAGGGTACGCTGGGAGTTGGGGGTGGGGGGTGGGGGGCAGCAATGAACATTCAAAATACTATATTTTTTACTGTAGTTCAAGGCTTTGGGTATTATGAGCCTCCCTTGAGTGTCAAATACAATCTAGTGGGTTAAATGGAAGATTCTTTTTATCCATTATGGCTTCTCCCCTCCGCATAATATTAAAAGACGAGAAATAAACCCGACCAAGCTCGACCTGCTGTAATGTCAAATGTTCCTTGTCCTCAAGGTGCATCTCCTGCAATAGGACAACATCCACCCTCTCTTTTTAAGACTAGAAAGTATTTTTTTCCTCTTTTCTGGCAAATGGCTCACCTTAATGCTCCAGGTAGACCATTTAAGCACATCATTACCCAGAACACACTGTAGCAACATTTGAACTCGAGAGAGGAAGAGCTCGAATTACTGATCATTCATAAACAATGTCTCATAGAGCTTAAAAACTACACAAACTAAGGCTACTACAACTGCCAACTCTCAAAACATTCAAAAACTACGCATTTTAAATAAATGGCTGGGATGGAGTGAGTTCGGGAACCACTTTGCCCGTTCTGTGATGCAGAGCCCAACAAAGCAGACCTTCCAGATCGCCACCATCTTGGATTTCCCCTTAAAATTTGATTGATATTATCATTTCATTTTGCATTATATTCTTGGATGTGCTGGAGCAGTGTGATTTTTTTTTTACTACTGTCAGCATTTCCCCAACACTGCTCATTCCTGCAATTCCCCGATAATCATTGACTCCGTTATTCTTTATGAACCTTCTGTCTGTGCCTCAAACATATTCAATATCTCTACCTCCAATGCTCTGCAGGGAAGAGAGTTCCAAATACTCTCACCATTGAGAAAACAAAAAATAACTTCATCTTTGTGAGAGATTATTGTTGTCTCCTTACCTGAGAAAGGATATAATTAAATTGGAAGCAGTTTGGAGATGTTTCACTTCATGTATTGCACGAATGATGGTCTTATATTATGGAGGCTTTAACGGGTTACTCTTGGAATGAGAGGGGATCTTATTGAAACATACAAAACCTAGAGGAGAGTGATCAGATAGATACCCCACTGGGTGTTTGTATCGTCCAAACATCTTGTTGTTTTTATAGAATCTCTACAGTGTGGAAGCAAGACATTCCGTCTATCAAGTCCACATTGACCCTCGGAACAGTATCCCCCCGGACCTGCCCCCCTACGCTATCCATGTAACCCTGCATTTCCCATCACTAACCTATCTAACCTACACATCCCTGGGCACTATATGCAATTTAGCATGGCCAATCCGCTCTAAGCTGCATATCTATGGACGATGGGAGGAAACTAGAACACTGGGAGGAAATCCACATAGACATGGGGAGAATGTTCAAAATCCACATAGAAGGTTGCCCGAGGTTGGAACTGAACGCAGCTACTTGGTGACGGGAGGTATCAGTGCTAACCACAGATCCACCATGTACATCCGTTAGTTTTGTTAGTTACTTGTGGCTAACTAAAGAAATCTGCCTGACTTGTTCCAGTCACTGAACCTGACTCAGTTTGAGAACTTTATCATCGGCCATATCACCAACCTCGTTATATTTAAAATTTGGTGTCAGGAGTAGAGGAATGGGATGAGAAAAGGAAACAGTGATACCCTCCAACATCCGTCAGAGCAGGAATTAGGATAAATCCACAAAGTGGGATTTCAGTCAAGTGGGAATTCACTTTCGCAGACGTTTCGGGTGGCTGGACCTTTATATTCCATCGAAGCTGGCTTTGTCTGATTTTCCATGGACAGGTGAATCAGGGATAATGGTGTATGGAAAGAAAAGTGCAGCTGGGACCACAATGAGATGAGCCATGACCTTATTTATTGGTGGAGTTGTGTGAAATGGCTGAATGGCTCACTTGTGTCCCTCAGCCTTTGTTCTGATGTTCCATTCAGCCCTCGGACATGCTAAACAGGGGCAGATCGAGGCCACTCCGATGATTAGGTGTAGTTTTTGAAATGTACTTGGAAAATCCAAGCTGGATCAGGAAGTGTCCACCACCCCCACCCCCCAGTCCCTGTTTCCAGGCTTACCCTCTCTGTAACTTCTGCCCCATAACTTCAGCCACATACCCCACCCAGGGTTAAAACAACAAATCCTCTGCTCTCCCTGAATGCAGCATTGCACAACACGATTTCCAGCAAAATAACCCGTTACTTTCCAAAAGCATAACACCTGAAATTAATAAATAGGAACAGGAGTAGGTCAATCTTCCCCTCAAGCTAACGCTGTCATTTAATAAGAACATGGCTGATCTACTACAGGGCTCAACTCCACTCTCTTGCCGACTCCTTGCATCCCTCCACACCTCTCTGAGTTAGGGAATTCCAGACATTCACTACTTTCGGAGAGAAGACATTACTCTGCATCTCAGATTGAAATCGATGTTCCTTATTCGGTATCTATATCATCGAGTTCGATACTTTGCACAAGAATGGAAAAAACTTCTCAACATCTACCTTCTCCAACCCCTTCTGTTTCTTGTAGGTTTCAGCATTATCATTCCTCATTAATTTAAACCCCAATGAATTATTGCCTCACCATCTTAGAGATTCTCAATAACACAACCCTTTCTTCCCAGGAGAAAGTGAGGTCTGCAGATGCTGGAGATCAGAGCTGGAAATGTGTTGCTGGAAAAGCGCAGCAGGTCAGGCAGCATACAGGGAACAGGAGAATCGACGTTTCGGGCATAAGCCCTTCTTCAGGAATCAGGAATCCTGAAACGTCGATTCTCCTGTTCCCTGGATGCTGCCTGACCTGCTGCGCTTTTCCAGCAACACATTTCCAGCCTTTCTTCCCAGGAAACCGCCTAATGTACCAACCAAGTTACTTGCTGCATCAGCATGCCGACCTTATGTTTCATGCACAGGAAGACTCCTGTGCATTTTCTGGAAGTCCTCTCCATTCAGTAACAGCCTACCTTTTGATTCTCAGTGTCATCCTCAAACTCGGATGTATATTGCACTCAACTCCCTCCTTCAGGCCGTCGGCATAGTTTGCAAATAACTGATGCCGTCAGGCTGATATTTGTGGTACTCCAGCAGATAAACCTTGACCATAAAGATCCATTAATCCCGACTCTCCGATTTCTGTGTTAACTAAACATCATCCCATGTTAATACAGTATCCGACGTCCTGGAGCTTCTGTTTTGTGTAAGAACTTTTGTTTTGTAATACCTTGTGGAAAACCTCTGGAAAGCCTCGTGTCCACCAGATCCCCTTTATCAAGTCCGTTGTTACATTTTCAGGCATCTCCCGAAATACGTTGCATGATTTTACAGGGCAAAATATCATTTCCCTTTCACAAAACCACCTTGACTCTGTGTGAAGCTTTTCTAAATGTCCATGCTTGCCAGATTTTCCAAACTATACTTGTCCTATCTGTTTTCATTAGGTCCATGTGCTTCTAAATGTTACCCATTCATATGTTTGTCCAAATAAGTTTTAAATGTTGCAGCTGTCCTTGCACCTCCCACTCTTTCTCTGGAAGCTAATTCCATACCCACACCGCCCTCTGTGTAAAAACGCTGCCCCTTAGTCCCTTTTAAATCTACCTTTTTCACCTTAAACCTATTCCCCCTATGTTTGGATTCCCCTATCCAGTGGAAAAGACCTTGGCTATTCATCCTATCCATACCTCTCATGATTTTATAAGTTTCTATAATGTCACTCCTCAACATCCTACACTCCATTTGATGCTAACTTCAAGAACAAGGGTTTAAAGATAAGCACTGCAAATTTGAAACTATAGTAAACATGACAGGTAAACAATACTCAGCCCAAACTTCATACTGTGATTTCCTTTTTCTCTCTATTACAATACTAAGGCAGCATGAAACGCTTACTAGTGCCAATAAAAAGTCAAGCATCTGAATTCCTTTATCTAAAGGGGGTAATGATCACGACAGTGAGAACGTATCTGTGGCCAGATCTATATAATACCAGATGATCAACATTCTCCCTCCTGGCCTCCGTATAACTTTTTGTGGTTGTGTATTTTTTATCTTGCATTCAATAGAGAGAACCCCTTTCACCCATTCACACCTTAAATTCGAGCCGTTATACAGAATATTTTCGTTGACCATTGCTAAAAGTCCGTTTTTCTTTTGCCACACCCTCTTTTCCCTGCCACCCATCCTACACATCTGCCAAGTGATTAAAAGGCCATTTTGCAATTGTATTCAGTTTTGAAGAATTGTCACACTGGACTGGAACCGCTAACTCTGTTTCTCTTAATCTGCAGATGTTGAAAGACCTGCTGAGTTTCTCCAGAAATGAATAGGCGCAGAACAAGTTTTCAATTAAATCAATAATTATGGATACTGGAAATAAAAATAAAAAACCTTTATAGAAGCTTCACTGGACCTGAAAGTTTAACTTTGCATTCACTCCAGAAATTCTGCAACATCTTTAGCAATTTCTTCAGCAATTTCTGTTTATGAACAACGACATATTGTTAAAGATGCCCAAAAATCCTGTCCAACATGGAGCGTCGTACACTGGGAGCTGAACAGTAACGCATGGTGACAAGTTCCTTGACTCTGAAACTGCATAAGGCTGGCACCACTGATGCTGCAAAACTCTGAATCATGGTCAGGGAGAAAAACAGAAGGAAACACATTCACTTCAAATACAGAAGATGACAATACTGAAAGGAAAAGATTCAGATTAGTACCTTAAATGGGTATTGTTTATGCAACAAATTGGAGGCGTGACACCAAGGAAAGACTTCCAGCAGAATGATAATATGAAAATGGAAGTATTTCCGCATCAGAAACCAGAGTAGGTCACTGAGTACAGGGCTGATGGGTGAATGGGTCTCGGTGTGAACTTGGGGGGCAGTCAGTAGAATTGAATTGTAGATATTGCAGCTACAACTGGGTTATCATCTGATGCTGTAGATTTCAATGACAATCTGTAACATTTCCCCCAGGATAGTCCATCCATCTACCATTTCCATCAAGCCGATCCATGGGTCAGTGACGAGTGTGGGTGAACATGGTCGGGTCGGAATCACGTGCACCTAAACCTGATGACAATCCATTAAAGCTACCGCACTTGACTGGTTACACTACGAACAGCAGGACTAACATCTGATACAGAGAGAGATGATCCTAAGACTAACAAATCAGATATAAGCTCTCTCGTCCTGTTAAATCCATGCATAAAAGTCGATGGACCATTAAACAACTTACTGGAGGAGAGGACTCCACAAATATCCCCATCCTAAATAATGGAACAGCCCTGTGCCTCCATGTAAAAGATGCAGTATCTGCACCATCCTCAGCTAGATGTGTTGAGTCGATTACCCACCTCACCCTCACTATGATACCCTCAGAATCACAGATGCCCGTCTTCAACCAATTCAATTCACTGCACGTGACATGAAGCAATCCTGTCGATACGGCAAAGGCATTTGGCCCTGACACCATTCCTGCAATAGGACTTAGGACATTTGCTACAAAACAAGCCGTACCTGAGGAAGCTGTTTCATTCCAGCTCCAACTCTGACATCTCCCTGGCAATGTGGGTAATTAGCAAATTCAGTCCTCACTTTCTCCTAATGTGGGTAATTACTCAACTATGTCCCATCCCCTAAGAAGGGAATAATTACAATCGGAACAATTACCACGCCCTCAGTCCCATCACGATAGTCAAATTGGTTGGGGTTATTTTTGATAGAGCTGTCACACAGCACAGAAACAATCGGTTCAGTGTGGTTTCCGATAGGCCCGCATGTGGAGATAGTGCTGTTGTGGAATTGTCATTGGATTGCTAATCCAGACCAGGCTAAATCTCTGGCAACTGGTACAAGTTAAAAACAATTAATAATATATCGACATCTAATACCTGGTGTCAGCAATATCGATCGTGTATTCAATGTCGATTATAGATGTCGATCTCCTTCCCCAGTGTACTTTCAGGAAGTGAATCCCCTGTGCTTTCCTGTCTGGCCTAAAAGTGACTCCAGACACTCAGACATGTGATATACTCTTCAATGGTCTCTGAAACGGCCAAGCAAGGCACTAAATTGTATCAAACTACTCCGGGGCCTTAAAGGATAAACCCGGAGAGAACAGCCGGCACCAGCCTCGTTATCAGAAAAGGGAACGGGAAACACAATCCTGTCGACCCTGCAGAGACCTCCTTCCTAACAGCTGAGAGCTTGTGACAACAGTTACAGAGCTTTCCCACACACTGCACAGAAGCATCAGGAAAGGAATACGTCATACAACTCATTGAGCTTTCCCTATTCTAGTTAATGGCCGAACATTTCCTCGACGCAGTTTTCCCCATACAATATACATATCCCTTAATATGTTAAAACATTGTGAAAGATAAAATGAGAACTGCTGTAGTCCATTCAGCCCATCAGTTTTGCGCCTCCATTCTATATACAGGCAGTTCACCAATAACTCATGTTGATTAAATACATTTCGACTGCAATGCAATGAATGAACCTTTTTCTATGAAGTGGACTGGCGTTCACTGTGACGAGATTCCTTGGCTGGCACCAGCTGAACAGCAAACCCTGCCTCTGATACCCTCTGTCTACAATCAATGTGTTCAGCAAAAACAGGAATGCAATCGGCTCTGCAGGCCTTGAAACTGAGCCGGAAACTGGGAATTGTAGTCTATATTTAGAAAGAACTTTATTTCAAACTGTGGGGAGAATCTTGGGGAGAACTGGAATTCGGCATCGGCATCACATGGTCAGTCAGCCCCCGCGCGCTTTCTGGTGAAGATTGTGGTGAAAGGTACGGTGCACCAGTGAGTGACTGTAGTGTGAAAGCGTTACATTTACAGCACTGTTCCATTACAACATGTACTTTGAAGATTTATTTAGAATGTCCTATTGTGTGTTAGATCAAATTTAATTTTTGGTTTTTACTGATATTTTTGGGAGTTCGCCACTTACCCTCATTTTTCCATAGACCCCATTAATAATATTGCACGATTTTCTGCAACACAGTGTTGCACAGGAACACAGTTATCTTGTTATTGGAGAACAACCTGGAATAATAGCTGATCTTCTATCTTCACACCATACTCCTGCTCTCTCCCTGTCCCTTTAGTTTCCAGAAATCCTTATTTATATTCAGCCCCTTGACTTCCACAGCCTGATCTGGGAGAGAGTACCCCTGGTTCACCAGTCTCCAAGTGCAGGCATTTATTCGCATCGCAATGCAAAGTGGCCTGTCTGTACCTAATATTGTGGCCCCTTGTTTTAGACGTTCCAACCAGGCGATTTACTGATCTGCTTCTAATCTGTCTCACCCTGTCAGAGTGTTATATATTTCACTGTGATTTTCACTCATTTTCCTAAACCCCATTGAATACAGGTCCAGTCGCCCCAAACTCTGCTCCCACAACAAGTCTGTCATCCCAGAGATCAGGCTGGTCATCCTTTGCTGCTTCTCCCTCAAGGTCAGGTTTGTCGTCTGTTAGGAAAAGAGACCAAAACTGCACAAAATACTTCACAATGTTCGAGATGGGGTCTCACCAAGGCCCTGTACACTACAGTAAGATACATTTACTCCTGTACTCAAATCCCCCTGAAATGAAGGTGAATACAGCATTTATTTTCCTTCCTGTTTTCTACTCCTGCAATATTGCTTTCAGTGACTGGTGTACAGGGAGATCCAGATTCCTTTCAAAGGCCCACGTGCTGGGCCTATATACAATTGTCAATGTGACAATGCCATTCCCAGTATTAGATTAGATTAGATTACATTACAGTGTGGAAACAGGTCCTTCGGCCCAACAAGTCCACACCGACCCGCCGAAAGGAAACCCACCCATACCCCTACATTTACCCCTTACCTAACACTATGGGCAATTTAGCATGACCAATTCACCTGACCTGCACATCTTTTGTGGCTGTGGGAGGAAACCGGAGCACCCGGAGGAAACCCACGCAGACATGGGGAGAACGTGCAAACTTCACACAGTCAGTCGCCTGAGGCAGTATTGAACCCGGTTCTCTGGCGCTGTGAGGCAGCAGTGCTAACCACTATGTCACCGTGCCACAGTGCCGTTGACTTCTGGCTTCAGAACTCACTGCCCTACATGGACTCTGAGGGCTTCGCAGAAATAAACAAAAATGCAGCTTAAGTTCATTTATAGTGCAACATTTTTCAAACACTCATTTTTCAAATGGGAGGCTGCCATTCTATTGTTCCCATCAAAGTACACAACATCTCATGTCCCCCATTACTCTCCACCTGCCACGTATTTGCCCAGTCACTCCACTTGTCTCAAAAACCTTGGAACTTTTATTACATCCTCCTCATCCATTCACAACCTGACATCGTTTAGTGCTGTCAGCAGACTTGGGAATATTGCATTTGCGCCCCTCACCCAAAGATATGATGTGTATTGGGAATAGCTGGAGCCCAAGACACGATCCTTACAATATCCGCCAAGCCTTCCATTGAAAAATAAAACATTGTTTTATTCCTACTCACTGTTTCCTGCCAGCTCTCCCATTCTAAATCTATGACCATGTATTGGCCCGAGACCCATAGGATTCGAATTTGCACAATAGGCTTGGGGCTTTATTAAAAATCTTTCTGAGATTCCACTCGCATGGCATTGATACCTCCTTCATAAATTTACTAAAAGCCACTTTCTCAAATATGATTCCCATGTCATAAATCTCTGTTGACTTTGTCTATGCCCATTAATTTCAGTCCAATACTTTCTCTAAACTGTTTAGTTGCTATTTTCATTCTGTTCCATTTTTCTCACAAGACTGAAATTTCCTAGTATTGCTAGGAAGTTTTCTTTTTGTTTTGTTTTCTTCTGTGAAGGCATAACTAAAGTATTTGCTCTATCGTTCTGCTATTTCCTGGTCCTCAATTATCTGGAATCAGACTAAGAAATCTGCAACTATTTTCTCTTAATTTTGCCATTGACATATTTCCAGAAAATATTACAAGTTCTCTCTTAACAACTTTGCTGAGATATTCTACAGAAACCCATCAATTCCAATCTTAAGCTACTCAATGATTGACCTTCCACAACCAGACAATCACAGAAGCACAGACTCTGTACTATCAGAAATACAGCATGGTCAACATTAGGCCCACTTTCCGACACAAGACAATAGCCGTGAATCTTAAAGCATTTAAACTGCACAACCGTGTCGTTTCTAATGGTTTGAGGTTACCATGACAACTCCACTCTCAAGAAGTGCATTCCAGACCCCAACACCCTCTGGTTGAAAAACAATTCTCAAATCTTCACTAAACCGCAAATCCTTCGTTTTAAAAGTGTGGCCTTTTGAATCAAAACAACAGCGGCTGTCTATCCACCCTGTCCATGTAACTCGTAATCCTATCCCTCTGAATCACAGACCTCTCAGCCTTCTCTCCTCCAAACCAAACAACCTGAGGTTATCCAGCCTCTCTCCATAGCTGATATGGTCCATCCCAGGGAACATCCTGGAGAATCTGCTCTGTACCCCCTACACTACAATCACATCATTCCTGTAAAGTTGTTCCCAGACCTACACACAGTATTCCATCTTGCTCTCACCACAGTTCCGCATAGTTCTTATAATCTATGCCTCGATGAATAAAGGCTATGTTTACATTCCCCTAGCCTTTCCCAGATTGTGTATTAACCTGTGCAGTCACATTCAGTGATGTCTGGAGAAGCCCCCTCTGAGCTTTCTAGTGTGCTGCCATTCATTGAGTCCTCCCCTTCCTGGTTCCTTCTTCCAAAGTTGCATCACCTCATATTTATCAGGGTTACATTTCATCTGCCATTGATCCACCCATCTGACCATTCCATCAGTATCTACCCATAACATAAGGCCTTCCTCCTACTGCCAACAATCCGGCCAATCTTTGTATCAAATCCAAACTTATTTATTACACACCCCACCCCTCGTCCATATTCACAGCTGCATCATTTATGAATACCACAAATAATAAGGTTAAAAATCTGTCAACATCAGTTATATCACGTGTTTGCATATTTTGATGGAGAAGCTGCGTTTCGAAAACTTGTGCTGCCGAATAAACCTGTTAGACTATAGTCTGGTGTTATGGTATTTTTAGATTTGTCCACCCCAGCCCAACACTCGCACCTCCGAATCGCAAATAATAAGGGACCCAGCACTGATGCCCGTGGTACACCATTGGACACTAGCCTCCAGTCACACAAACAGCCGTCTACCATTCCCTTCTTTCTCCTGCTACTAAAGTTGATTTAGATGCAACTTGGCAAGTCACTAATGAGTCCTACGTGTTCACTGGTTATTCTGTTCCGCTTGACACACTTGTAGGTTATCTGGAGATTCTCCATAATCTTGCCCCTGTGTTAGTTAGTCCCCTCCACGCACAGAATTTCCTCCTTATTGCAGTCTTAAATGGTTTGTCCCATATCCTGCCATTATTTGCCTTGAATGTGGAATAGACAGCCTGATAAATTTCCTGTTAATTTCTAACTTGCCGTATGTTTTGTGAATTTTATAAAGTTCACAGTGACCCACCGCTGATTCGTTGAAACTCTAGAGAACATAGGCAGAGTTTCCTCATCACGCAACCTTGCCACCTGAGGGATTTGTCTGGATAATGTCCATTACACTTCCTCTGTGGTCAGTATATTCTTTCTCAGATTCGGTCACCAAGACTGTGCACAATACTCCAGGTACAGTCTCACCAACACTCTGTGAAATGCTTCAATGTGTCTTTACATATATATTCTGCCTCCCTTAAAGGAAGGCAAACCAAACTTTAAGTTTCCACTTACATATATTCCTGCAAATACCCTTCACATCATGCGTGAGTTCTTATAGAAAGCCTTCTGATAATCTAAAATCTGTACCAATTCTACAGGATCCCCATTATCTGTGCTGTAAGAATCAACTTCAAACAATTCCAAAGTTTTTCAAGTATGATTTCCCTTTCAGAAATGCATACTGAGTCTCTCAAATTTTGCTGTTAATGTCTAAATAACCAATATCACATCCTAGATAATAGATTCCAACAGTTTCCCGACAAATGTCAAGTTAATTTGTCAGCAGTTCTCCACACTATCTCTTCTTCTCTTTGTAGATGTTTGGATCCCTACCATTCATCTATTGTGCTTGGATCACGTTTACTAATGTGCATTTATCGACACCAGCTTCCAGACTCTGCAGAATGCACAGGAAAATAGAACGCAGTTATCGACATTGCAATCAATGCTTCTATTTGTGATTTAATTCTGAAGATTTTGGTATGAAGTATATCTGGTTTGTCAAGCTTAGCAATGCTCAATCCAGCTGCATGTTCAATATTGCCTTGTTACTGATATGAATTGACTTTTATGTCTTTACTTCCACAGGTCCGACGCATTCACTTCGTATTTCTGGGTGATTTTCTGGATCTTACTCCATTAAGACAGATGTTAAGTAACTGATCATTTGCTTTGTCATTTCCCTGTTATCCACCATAAACTCGTCTCTCCCGATTGCAAATTTCCACATTTGACTGTGTTTTTTTTCTTTTGAAATATAGATTATAGATTTTTGCAGTCTTTGTGTTCCTGTTTGTTTGCATGCATTTTCGCTTTTTGATTTCCTGATCAGTTTCATGGCCCTCCTTTTCTGGATTGCAATTTTCTGAGAATTCTTAGGATTCCACAATGTCTGGAATTCTTCTGAAGCCACTTCCTGTAATTAATATATTCTTTAATTTGTTATGTTAGTCATCATTAAGTCACTTACTCACTCTTTCGTGTTTTCACCTGAAATAAGTAGACATATCTTTCAGACTATGCAGTATTTCCTCAATCTCCTGGTCCTGACCAGATATATTTAGGAACACTGCAGGAGGACAGAGAAGTAATAGCGGGGGCCGTGGTTGGTACTTTTGTATCATCGGTAGCCAACGGGTGAGGTCCTGGAGGACTGGAGGGTAGCGAATGCTGTGCCTTTATTCAAGAGCTACAGAGAAAAACCTGGGACCTATAGACCAGTAAACCTGACATCTCTAGTAGGTAGGTTTCTTTGAGAAGATTCTGAGAGAGACGATATACATGCATTTGGAAAGGCAGCGTGCGATTATGAACAGTCAGCACGTCTTTGTGCATGGGGGATCATGGCTTAAAAATTCGTGAGAGTGCTTTGGTGAAATGACCAGTACCTTTGACAAGGGCATGGTGGTATACGTCGTGTATGTGGATTTCTAAGGCCTTCAGTAAGGTTCCACATGGTAGGCTGCTCTGGAAGTTTAGATCATATGGAATTGAAGGGGAGCTGGCAAAACAGATCCAAAATTTGCTTGATGGTAGGAAACATAGAGTAATAGTGGAAGCATGCTTGTCGGACTGAAGGCCTGTGATGAGTGGAATGCCTCGGAGTCGGTTCTGGGACTACTACTGTTTGTCTTATGCATGTATATTGTATATGTATTTACAGATAAGTGTCAGTTCTTGCATTTTAGAAAGTCAAATCAAGGTAGGAGTTTCATGGTGAATAACAGGGTCTTAAGGAGTGTATTGAGACAAAGGGACCTTGGCATTCAGGTTCAAGGTTGTCTGAAAGTGGAGTCACAGGTCGATAGGGCAGTGAAAAAGGCATGTGGCACACTGGCCTTCATCAGTCAGAGTAATGAGTATCGATATTAGGGAGTTACGTTGCAGTTATACAGGATGCTGGTGAGGCAATACTGGTTGTGTTATGTTCAGTGTTGTTCACTTTGCGATCGGAAGGATGTTCTTAAACTGGAAATAATGCAGAAGAAATTTGCAATGATGATGCCCGGACTCAATGGTCTGAGATATAGTGAGAGGTTGGGCAAGCTAGGAGTTTTTGCTTTAGAGTGTACGAGACTGAGGGGGATCTGATAGAAGTGTATAGGATCATGGGAAGCATGGATAGAGTGAATGCACTCTTTTTTTTTCACAGGATTGAGCAACCCACGGACTAGAGGGCATCAATTTAAGATCCGAGGGGAAAGACTAAAAGGGTACCTGAGGGGCAATTTCTTTTACACACAGGGTGGTATACACATGGAATGAGCTGCCAGCAGAAGTGGTTGAGGGAGGTACATTCACAAAATTTAAAATGCATTTGGACAAATACATGGAGAGTAAAGAATAAGAAGGATATGGGGCAAGGGCAGGGGAATGGGGTTAATGTGAATCGACATTTTGTTTGGAATGGACCAGTTTGGGCTGAAGGGCCTTTCTCCGAGCTGTCGGACTCTATGACTCTCACAATCATTGCTTCTCCCATTGAATGTTATATTATACTTCCCCAATTCATTGGAGCGTACTTGACCCTCTAGCCTCCGGGCTTCCATGTTGTTTGACCAGAATGTTCAAACATTCGATATTGTATTCAGACGCCGTGTAAAAATGCAACATATTGATGTCACTATTCCTCCAAAGCTGCTTCATAGCAAATTATTACTTAGTCCTCCTGACAACACAACACCAAATCTGAAATAACCTGCTCTCTAGTTTGGTTCACAACATACTGTTCAACCTACCTAATACACACCTACGGAAGTTTTTCTTCACAGCATTAGTAGTCACTGCAGTTTCGGTGCAACTTGGGACCATCCATTATTACTGCAGCACACACGATTATTTGTTACTCATTCACAGGATGAGGGCGTCGCTGGATAACCAGTATTTATTGCCCATGCCTGAGGGCAGTTAAGAGTCAGCAGCTTTGTCTTGAGTCTGGAGTCACATGCAGGCCACACCAGGTAAGGACAGCAGTATCCTTCCCTCAAGGACATCAGTGAACCAGATGAGTTTTTCCAACAATCGACAATGTATTCCTGGTCATCATAAACCCTTGATTCCAGATACATATTGAATTCAAATTCCACCATGCCAGGATTTGATTTCATGTCCCCAGAATATTACCTGGGTCTCTGGGTTAAGAGCCCAGCGATAATATCACTGTGTCATTGCTCCCCCTTGCATATACTTGCATACCTAATTTCCAGAGCATATTGTAAAGTTTACGTGACAGATTTGGTTTTGATATATAACACACTAATGTTTGCTTCACCTTGCGATTTGTAAGATCCACCCAAACTGATTCTGTGGGAAGTGATGGAAAGGGTCTGTGGCGTTATTAGCGATAGACTTGGACAAGACGTTCAGGGAGACTCACCTCAACGCTGAGATAATCTGAAGAATTGGTCAGCAATACAGGACAAGCATCAATATTCTTCCCCCACTTTGCCAGGATAAGTGTCACCATATTCTCTCTCCTCCCTCGCACTCACTGTATATCTGTTATAGCACGTACCCCCGAACAAGGCTCACACTCTATCTCCAAATAAGGCTCAACCACGACCACACTCACTGTTGACTTCAGCACCTTTCTTCCCTCACTTTTTCTGTCACTGACGCAATAGCCCCGCACACTAATACCACTGCATGGATACAACACTGCGATCAGACAACCTCCGGACATCTCACCCTTCCCCCTTCCCCCATACCAGCATTAACAGCAGGGACACCCACTCCCACCCTCACTCCGTCCCTCCTCTTCTTCCATTCCAGGAGAAACATCCTGGAATAGGACATAAAAGGCCAAGGTGTTAGAGTGCCCGATATCCGTTCCCTCACCCTCTACATCGACATGTCGGGAGGATCCTGGAATGAGCCAGAGAGGACCAGGACACCTTGTGTGGAGATTCTGAAACATCGACGTCCCACCAACCAAGTCAGCAGCAATGTACAGTAAAGATCCAATCTCAATTTAAACTCGCTGGCATTTCCAATCTCATCTCTCTCACTTTTCAGGCTTAGTTAAAAGCATTAATGAAAGACTAAAAATAAAAATAATGTTTATTCTCTTCAGTAAAAATGTTAAAAAGAAAAAATAAACGATATAAGTTCATTACGAAAAATCTAAAACATGACGTTCATTCAAAATTATGGGCAATCCTCGTAAATACTCGACATAATTTCTCTCACTAAATCTTCTTACGAGTGTTTGTATTCTAGCATCTGTTTCTTTAATTTCAACGGAATATCGTGCCCTGCTATCAGATGCTCATAGTAAATGTCCCTTCCTCTCTGAACTTTGCGTAAACTGTCAATATATTTCCAAATAACTGGATGTTCCACATCAAATTCGCTTTGCCATCTCCTGTGGGCAGCTTCTGCATTATTGTTTGTTTTGTCCTCATTGTTTAAAGTTCTTTCATATAAATTCCACATTCCAACTGGAAAAAAGCGGTGAACGCCGACCATTTCCTCTGTGTGAGCTTCTACCTCCATAGTTATCCTCGAACCAGTCCAGCAGCGGCTGCAGTTCATCTGGAAGCGCATCAGACAAATGTTCAATAGCTTCAGGAATGTTTTCAATGTGAATAAATGCAAGGCCAATTATCATTTTAGCTCTGAAATGAAACTCTGAGTCAATGTTATACTTACTCAAGTGTCTTTTTAACATTTTTACTGAAGGGAATAAACATTATTTTTATTTTTATTGCTTTGATTAATACTTTTATCGAAGCCTGAAAAGTAATAAATATGAGCTGCGCTGAAATGGGTCTGCACCTAAATGGGTCTTCGGCAAAATGGGCTGCACCAAACAGGCCGCATCAAACAGAATGAAGTATACAGTAAATTACACAGCACAGGGGAACGCCATATAACCATCCCAGGCTGTTGTGCAGAAGCAGGGGCGCCCTGGGTAGCTGTCAGGAAATACAGAGTAGAGATCATTACTCATTTTGTGTTTGAAAAGCTGTAACGAGTGGAATTCTTCAGGGATCTGTATGAGATCATCAACAAATTGCAATCTATTCTAATGAACCGGATGAAGGAGATGGAGCTCAGTTTGCTCATGCACCAAAATAGTCATTCAATAAGATGTCAAATGGAGACAGAGCGTCTGCAATGGGATACAGACAGGGGGAGGGCAGGGCGTCTGCAATGGGATACAGACAGGGGAGGTCAGAGCGTCTGCAATGGGATACAGACAGGGGAGGTCAGAGCGTCTGCAATGGGATACAGACAGGGGACGGCAGAGCGTCTGCAATGGGCTGCAGACGGGGGAGGGCAGGGCGTCTGCAATGGGATACAGACAGGGGAGGGCAGGGCGTCTGCAATGGACTATAGACAGGTGAAGGACTGATCACCTGCAATTGGATACAGACGGGGGGAGGGCAGAACGTCTGCAATGGGATACAGACAAGGGAGGTCAGAGCGTCTGCAATGGGATACAGACAGGGGGAGGGAAGAGCGTCTGCAATGAGATACAGACAGGGGGAGGGAAGAGCGTCTGCAATGAGATACAGACAGGGGAGGCAGAGCGTCTGCTATGGGATACAGACAGCGGGAGGGCAAAGCATCGACAATGCGATACTGATGGGTGAGGGCAGAGGGTCTGCTATTGGATCCAGACGGGGAGGCAGATCATCGGCAATGGGATACAGATGGAGGAGGGCAGTGTTTCTGCAATGGGACACAGTGGGAGTGCAGAACGTCTGCAATGGGACACAGACTGGGGGAGGACACAGCAACAAGCAATGTCATACAGACAGAGGATGGCTGTGAGCAAAGTTTCAGTAAAAATAAACAGTACAATATACATGTGATGGAAACTTTCTGTTTTGTGGAAAACACGAAACAGCAGAAATTTATTTAAATGCAAGGAGAATGCAGAACTCAGTGTTACAGAGGGATTTGTGTGTCTTAGTACATGAATCACATCAAATTAACCTGAAGATGTAGCAAGTGATTTGGAAGGTAAATGTCATGATCCTGTTTCGTGCAAGGGATGTTGGGTATGATCTTAGCGATGTTTTCTAAATCAGTACAGGGCATTGTTGAGATTACATCTGTTGTTTTATGTGTCGTTATAACTGCTTAAACTGAAAAAAAAAACAAAATTGCTTTCAAAACATTTCAAATATGTTTCTCTTTACTCATTCTTGGGAGGAAGGCATTACGTTGTGAAGAATTAACAGTTCGGCCTGAGAATGAGGGATGTTTTATTGACCATATAAGACCTTGAGAAAAGTGTAGTTGGTGAATACCGGATGGATATTATTTCTTGTGTGGGAGAATAAAACTGGGGAAATACTTTAAGAATAAGTCAGGTTCAAAGGAAAGGTCATTGGACCGAAAAATTGAACTCTGAATTCTGTTCCTACATGCTGACAGACAAGCTGAGCTTTTCCAGCAATTACTGTATATGTTTAAGAATATTCATTTTAACACAGATATTGTGAAGTCATGAAACGCTTACTTTTACATTATGCAAGCACATATTAACACATCTTCAAAACAATTATGACCATTTATTGTCGAGAATGTGATGGAGTCAAATAGTTCGGACAATGTTCAAGAAGAGCTCACAGAGTCCAATGTGGGACTGATAACGTGGCTGATTTAACTTACGGATGGAAAATGTAGCCTATCTGTGGAGAAACATTCTATTGCTCCCTTTCTGTTTCCCTATCGCTCATCACAGCAATGTGTGGGAGTGATCAAAAGCCCAGTCGTCTTTCCCACTAATGGAGGATTCCTGATGAGGATTCATTGGAATCTCCCCATTGCCTGAAGCAAAACAATTCAGCCAAATTCAACTGTTTCATGAAGAAATCCCATTGCCAGAAGGCTGTGCAAGCAGAATAACGACAGAAGTAATTATCCAACTCGATAGTGAGGAGAACAGACAGGAGATTCTGTGGCTGCAAATGGGAATCCGGAATGGTATGTAGCCTCCCACATGCCAGGGTCCAGGATGTCTCAGAGCGGCTGCAGAACGTTCTCACCGGGGGTGGGGTGGGTGTTGGGGGTGGGGGGGGGGGGGGGGGGGATTGAAGCAGCCAGAAGTCATTGTGCACTTTGGTACAAAGGACAGAGTGACGCAGTAGAGATAGTGATGACATCCTGCAGAGTGATTGTAGAGGGCTAGGGAAAAGGATAAAAGACAGTGGTAATATCCAGTTTACTTCCAGTTCTCCATGCTAGTGAGGGTAAGAATAGGAGGATATGGCAGATGAAGGGGTGGCTAAAGAATTGGTGCAGGGCGCAGAGATTTTTGGATTACTGGGATCTTTTGTGGGGCAAGGTGACGTGTTCAGGAAGGACGGGTTGTACCTGAACTGGAAGGGGACCAATATGCTGGCAGGCAGGTTTGCAACTGCTGCAAGGAAGGCTTTCAACAAGATTGGCTGGGGTTGGGGAGTGGTGGGATCCTCAACAGCAGGGAGGCAGGTGCGAGGCTGGCAGGAGATACAGTAATCAGAAACAGTAAAATGAAGAGACAGGTCAGGCTAGTCAACGACAGGGAGCAAGGAATGCCTGTTGGATTAAATTGCAACTATTTCAATGCAAGATGGCTGACAGGTAAGGCCGATGAACTCAGGGCATGGATTGGTGCGTGGGACTGGGATATTATAGCCATTACAGAAACATGGCTAAAGGAGAGAAACACCGGCAGCTTATTGCAGGACGGTACAGCTGCTTTATGCGGGAGAGAGTTGGTGGAAAGAGGGGACGGGGAGTTTCATTTTTGATTAAGGCGACTATCACAGCAGTAAACAGACATAAAATATCTGATGGATCATCATATGAGGAATTGTCTGGGGAGCTAATAAATAAGAAGGGGATGGTGATAGGATTTGGATTGTACTATAGGCCCCCAAATAGTAAACGAGGAATTAGGGGAACAAAAATATGTAGACAGACTGGGGAGACTTGCAAGTCCAATAGGATTGCATTAGTAGGAGATTTTAATTTTCCTAACATAGACTGGGAATGACAGAGAATTAAGGACTGAGATGGGGTGTATTTATTAAGTGTGTTCAGAATAGTTTCCTGAAGCAGTATATAGAGAGTGCAACTCGGGAAGGGACGAGACTTGACTTATTCTAAGATCTAGGGCAGGGCAGGCGACTGAGGTGACAGCGGGGGAGCACTCTGGGACCAGTGACCACAGTTCTATTAATTTTTAAACAGTTATGGAGAAGGACAAAACTGCTCCACATGTTCAAGTTCAAACTTGGGGCAAGGCGAATTTTGATGGAATTAAACAGGAGCTCGTAGGGGTTGGTTGGAGGAGTTTGTTTGCAGGCAAAGGGACCTCCTGCAAGTGGGAGGCCTTTAAAAGTGAATTGTCTACAGTTCAAGGCCTATATGTTACTTGTGAGGGTAAAAGGCAATGTTGGTAGGAAGAGGGACCCTCGGATGTCAGGAGATATTGAGGCTTTGACCAGCAAAAAGGAGGCGTGGCTCAGGTCCAGGCAGCTGGGATCGAGGGAGTACCAGGAGGTGTACAGGAGATACAGTAGTTTACTGAAGAAGGAAATCAGGAGGGCGAAAAGGGGGCGCAAGATCGCTTTGGCTGAGAATATTGGGGTGAATCAAAGAGGTTCATTAAGTATGTTAAAGTAAAAAGAATAACTAAATGAGAATATGACCCCTCAAAGTCCAAAATGGACATGCATGTCTAGAACCGTAGATTTGCGCGATTCTCAATGAATATTTCTCCTCTGCCTTTATCGTGGAGAAAATCATGAAGACTTGGGAGGTTAACAAAGGTCGTAGTGTTATCTTGGGGTGAGTCAATATCACGGGAGAGGACGTGTTGGATGCATTAAAATGGATGAAGGTGTAAAAACCTCCTGGTCCTAAACAGATACATCCAAGAACACTGCAAGTGGCTACAGAACAACCTACGGGGACCCTGGTTGATATTTTTGTATCATCGTTAGCTACAGTTTAGGTTCCAGAATATTGGAGATGAGCAAATGTTGTGCCATTATTCAAGAAGGGAAGCAAAGAAAAATCTGGGATCGATAGGCCAGGAAGTCTAACATTTGTAGTACGTCGGTTACTTGAGAAGACTCTGGGGGCTGAGATGTACATGCATTTGGAAAGATAAGGTTTGTTTAGAAATAGCTTTTTTGACAGATTCCTTACAGTATGGAAACAGGCCGTCTGGCACAACAAGACCACACCGATCCTCCAAACAGTAACCCACCCAGTCCCATTCCCCTACCCTATATTTACCCCTGACGAATGCACATAACACTATGGGTAACTTAGCATGGCCAATTCACCTGACCTATACGTCTTTGGATTGTGGAATGAAAATGGAGCACCCAGAGGAAACACACACAAACACAGGGAGAATGTGCAAACTCCACTCAGAGAGTCACCCGAAGCTGGAACCAAACCCAGATCCATGGCATTATGAGGCAGCAGTACTAGCCACTGAACCACCATGCCACCCTTGCTTTTTTCAACACAGTTCAATGACACAGGTACGAAATCTATTTTGCCCTTCACCCATGATGTACGTTCCAATATCACATACCATGGATAATTTATTCTCCACTGAAAGTGTCATCTTATGATTATTTATTAGTTTGATATTATTAATTTTAATAACTATTATTAATAGTTGTTTTTAGACTGGAAAGATTGCATGGCTTTGTGAGTGGGAGATCATGCCTCTTAAATTTGTTTGAGTTCATTGCTGAAGTGACCAGGAATGTTGATGAGGGAGGGGCGGTAGGCTGTGTGGTTTTCAGTAAGGCCTTTGACAAGGTTGCCATTGATAGGCTGGTCTGGAAGGTTAGAATCGCATGGAATCCAGAGGGAGCTGGCAAATTGGACACACAATTGGATTGATGGTAGTAAGCAGAGGGTAATAGTGGACGAATGATCTCGGACTGGAGGCCTGTGACACATGAAGTGCGTCAGGGGTCGCTGCTGGGCCCATTGCTGTTTGTTATCTGTATCAATGATATTCTTGCGAATGTACAAGGCATGGTTAGGAAACTTGAAGATGGCACTAAAATAGGTGGTATCGTGGACAGTGAGGAAGTATATCAGAAATTGCAGCAGGACCTTGATCAAACTGGAGAAGTGAGCCGAGGAATATTTAGGCAACGTTAGATCAAGGTAGTAGTTTGATGGTGATTGGGAGGACCTTAACGAGTGTAGTTGAGCAGAGGGACCATGGAGTTTAGGTCCACCGTTCTCTGAAAGTGGGGTCATAGTTAGACACGGCAATGAAGAAGGCTTTTGCCACACGAGCATGCATAGGTCAGGACATGGAGGAGACCAGTTGGGAAGTTATGTTGCAGTTATACAGGATGTTGGTGAGGCTGCACTTGTAGTGCTGTGTTCAGTTTTAGTCACATTGCGATCTGAACGATGTTTTTAATTTGGAATGTGTGCAGACGAAATTTACAAAACTATTGCCAGGTCTCAACAGTATGAATTATAGGGAGAGGTTGGACAAGCGAGGACTTTTTTCTTGAGAGCACAGGAGAGGGGTCTTATAGTAGTTTACATGGATAGGGGGAATGGACCCAGCCTTTTTTTCCTAGAGTTGGGGAATCGAGGAGGGGAGGGCATCAGTTTAAGGTCAGAAGGGAAAGAATAAAAGGGAAACTGATGGAAACTGTTTTTCACAGAGAGTGGTACACAAAGGGAATGAGCTGCCAACGGAAGTGGTTGAAGCATTTATATTAACGATACTTAAATGGCATTTGGGCAAGTACATGGACAGGAAAGGTCAAGAATGCTATGGGCCAAGTGCTAGGAAATGAGTTTAGTGTGGTTTGATATTTGGGTCAGCATGGACGAGTTTGGGCCAAAGGGCCTCTCTGCCTCTCTCCATGCTGTAAGACTTGTTGACTCTACAAATAGGATAGCATTTGGGTCAAACTCTCCTTTTTCCTTAGGTCATAAGTTCGAATCATATTTGGACAATGTTATTTCAAGTTAACTTTGCAGATATTTTGCTTTTCAGTTTGTTATCGACAATACGTATGTCTGTGTGTGTGTGTGTGTGCGTGTGTGTGTGTCTGTGTGTGTGCATGTGCGTGTGTGTGTGTCTGTGTGTGTGTCTGTCTGTTGTGTGTGTGTGTTTCTCAGTATTTTTCAAAGGGAAATATCACTGTACATATTTGCAATATCCTCTCGTCATTCCTCTTTCCATCAAAGTTTGTTTTGGTCATAGACATGTTGTTTTAATAGATTAAAGAAATCTGCCTGACTTGTTCCTAACACTGAACCTGACACACTCTGAGAACTATATCATTGGCCATATCACCAACATAGTTATAATTATTTTTTGTGGGCAATGGAGGAGTGGGGCTAGAAAAGGGAGAAGTGAGCCAAAACAACACAGGGAAATATCGACTCATGCAAAGTTAACTTGAAATAACATTGTCCAAACGTCAGAGACGAGGGGTTCCTTGGAGGGGATTCTGAGGGATAGAATTTGCATTTATTTAGAAAGACAAGGAATGATTAGGGATAGTCAATATGGATTTGTGTGGTGGAAATCATGTCTGATTAATGTGATTGAGTATTATGAAGAGGTGACAAAGAAGGTTGAAGAATATACTTTCGTGCACATTGTTTACACAGACTTCAGCAAGGCATTTAATACGGTTTCCCATCGTAGACAGATTACTAAAATTAGGTTATATGTAATCTAGTAAAAGCTAGCCAATTGGATACAAAATTGGATTGAAGGTAATATACTGTTTTCCAGACTGAAGACCTGTGACCAGCGATGTTCTGAAAGAATCAATGCTGAGCTCACTGCTTTTCATCACGGATATAAACAACTTTGATATGATTATCGGAGGCATGGTTAGTAAGTTTATAGATAACATCACCAAATTGGTTCAGTGGACAGTGAAGAAGATTATCTCAGAATATAATGTGATCCTTGACCATCAATGAGCCAAAGACTGGCAGATGGAGTTTAGTTTAGATATTGTGAGGTTTTACATTTTGGTAATTTAAAGCGGGGTAGAGCCCTGGGGAATGTTGCTTAACAAAGAGAACTGCGGGTGAAGATTCACAGTTCCTTGTAAGTGGAGTTTAGGTCGGTAGAGAAGTGAGGAACTTGGTTGACATGCTTGCCTTAATCAGTCAGAACATTGAGAATAGGAGTTGGAGTAGCGTGTTGCACTTGTACAGGATGTAGATGAGGCCACTTTAAGAAAACTGCGTACATACCAGTTGACTCTATTAAAGGATGGATGTTGTTAAACTTGAAAGGGTGCAGAAAAGATTTACAAGGATTTTCTGGAATCTGAGGGTTTGAGCTACAGGGAGATGAGGAACAGGTTGAGACTTTTTCACCTGGACTGTCAGAGGTTGAATGGTGACATGACAAGGTTTTAAAAAGTCGTGAGGAGGATGAATAGTCTGAATGGGCAAAATCTTTTTCCAAGTGTAGCTGCGTTCAGAACGAGACGGCATAGGGTGATGGTGACACGGCAAAGACTTAGAAGGGACCTGAGGGGAAACCTTTTCATACAGTGGCTGGTGGGTGTACTGTCAGAGGAAGTGGTGAAAGCGGGTACAATTACACGTTTAAAATGTAACTGGATAGGTACATAAATAGGAATAGATCATGGGATGTGGGCCAAATGCTGGCAAGTGGGACGAAATCTGATTAAGATACCAGATTGGCGTGGACAAATTGGACAAAAGGATTTGTTTCCACACTGTATGATTCTCTTATTCTCACAGCGGGATGAGGAAGAATTTTAAAAGGGCCATTCGAAAGGGAATTATCTTCCCCTGAAGTTTGTGGTGCCTCTCTGATTACAAGTATTCACAGTTGAGTTAGTTAAAGATTTGACAGAAACGTGAGTCACGGATAATGGGACACAGACAGGACGATCAGGCTGAGACCACAACCTGATCAATCACAATCTTAATGCCTGGTGGAGAAGGCTCAAATTCTCTAATGACACACTCCTGCTCCTCAATCCCATGTTTCTGTGTCCAATTCAACCTCTCTAACCTGATAGACAGGAGCAGTTAGAGTCCACTTATTGTTATAGCAAGGTGCACAGAAATAGAGGAAACAATCGGCCCCTCAAGACTGTCCCACTCGGTTTGGGAGATATGGAAAATGTAATTGGAAGACCCAGGCTGGATATGGAAGAGGTTGCTCATTTCTCTTTACAGGGCTTTCCCTCTCTGTATCTTGTGCTTCATTTGTTGATGATGTTGTAGAGCCAGATTCACTGTGAATACAGCCCCCAAATCTCACCCAGTGATGGCTCACAAAATCCACAGGTCTCCCTGATTGCAACATCCCATAAAATTGCAACATTCCAGGAAAATAACACCTACGAACTTTCCAATAACAGAATGGGAGAACATCAGGAACAGGAGCAGGTCATTCCCATCCCAAGCCTGCCTTGCCCTTCACAAAGATCAAGGCTGATCTGACCAAGTCTCAAATCTTCCTCAATGTCCAAGTCTTCTTGAACACCTCCATAGAACACAGAACAAGGAACAGTACTGATTTGGAGATGCTGGTGTTGGACTGGGGTGTACAAAGTTAGAAATCACATAGCACCAGGTTATAGTCCAACAGGTTTTATTGGAAGCACACTAGGTTTTGGAGCATCGCTCCTTCATCAGGTGATAGTAGATGGCTCGATCGTAACACAGAATTTATAGCAAAAATTTACAGTGTGATGTAATTGAAATTATACATGGAAAAATTGATTGTCTGTTAAGCCTTTCATTTGTTAGAATATCATGATAGTTTCTCTTCTTTCATGTGTAAATCACAAACATTTTTTTTTAATTGCATTCTCAGGTGAGCTGTGAACAATGGTGATAGCTAGACAAAATGTTGAAGGTGTTGGCCCCCTGTGTTCTCTGACTATGCCATGATGTTTAGATTGATTCTAATCTAAAAAGAGAGATAACGGAGTTTTACATGAATTCATGCAGTTTTTGAGCTCAGAGTTCTACATGAATGCATGCAGTTCGGACCTTCATCACTCGACGTTGTGCCATTTATCCTACTCTAAGATTAGACTAACCTACGTGCATCTATTCACTTTGTTCCATGTGCCTAACCAAGATTCTCTTAAGTTTCCCTCACTACCACTGATGATAGTGCATTCGACACACCCACTACTCTCTGTGTAAAGAATCTACATCTGATATTTCCCTAAAACTTCCTCCAATTACCTTAAAATTATATCACCAAGTGATAGACATTTCTGCCATGGGAAAATGTCTCTGGCTTATTCACTCTCTCTGCCTCTCATCATCTTGTACACCTCTATCAAGTCACCTCTCATCTATTTTTCCTCCAATGAGAAAAGCCCTAGCTCCCTCACGGTTTCTTCGTAAGACCTGCCCTCCAGTCCAGACAGCATCTTGGTAAATCTCTTCTTTACACTCTCGAAAGCTTCATTATCCTTCCTATAATGAGGAGACCAGAACTGAACACAATATTCCCTGTGCGGTCTGAGCAGGGCTCTATCGAGCTGCAGCATAACCTCGCGGCTCTTAAACTCAATCCCCCTGCACGTGAAAACCAACACACAATACACCTTCTTAACAACCCGATCAACTTGGGTGGCAACTTTGAGGGATCTGTGGACACGGATACCAGGATTCTCTGTTTCTCCACACTGCCAAAAATCCTGCCTTTCACCATGTATTCTGCATTCACATTCGAGCTTGCAAGGTGAATTACTTCAGTTTGAACTCCATGTGCCACTTCTCAGCCCACCTCTGCGTCCTGTTGATGTCCCATTGCAACCTACAATAGCCCTCCATATGCTGTATCACTCCAACACCTTTGTGTAATCGGCAAACTTATTAGTCCACTCTTCAACACCCATATCCAAGTCATTTTTGAAAATAACAGAGAGCAGAGGTCACTGAACTGATCCCAGCGGGACACCACTGGTCCCTTTCAGTGATCGAGCTCCCCTAACTCTCTGTGTAAGAGAATTCCTGACATTCACTACCCTCTGTTTGAAGAAAACGTTCTCTGCTTCTATACCTTGTCCTATTGATATGAACAAAAGAGGTAACGCAGGGGCTCAGGTAAGAGAGACTGGCCCTGAACTCAAGGCAGTATTTGACTGAGGATGACATCAAGGAGCCTGAACAAAATCACACATTAATGAGAATTAATTATGACCTCTACACTGTTTGGAGTCATTCACGCACAAGGGAAGATGATTATCATTGGTGGGCATCAATCATCTTAGCCGTGGGGCACATCTGCAGGAGATCCTCAGCGTAGCTTCCTCAGCCTGGGCATCTCCAGTTTGTCATCATAGAATCCCTACTGTGTGGAAGGAGGATATTCAGCCCATTGAGCCAAACTGAGCAGATTAGATTCACTACAATGTGGAAACAGGCACTTCGGCCCAACCAGTCCACACCGACCCTCCGAAGAGTAACCCACCAAAACACATTTCCGTCGGACTAATGCGCCTAACATAATGGACAATTTAGTATGGCCAATTCACCTGGTGTGCACATCTTCGGACTGTGGGAAGAAACCGGAGCACCTGGAGGAAACTCATGCAGACAAGTGGGGAATGTGCAAACTCCACACAGACAGTTTCCCAAGGCTCGAATCGAAACTGGGACCCTGGTGCTGTGAGGCAGCAGTGTTAGCAACTGAGCCACCGTGCCAGCAGAAGAGGCGGCATTCACTGAATTCTACAAAATTTTCAGGATAAGTTGTCCCTCTTCAGCTCTTGAAACAGGCTGTGACCATGTGCAACAAGACTTGGACAACATTCAAAATCGTGCTGTTAAAGTCTGGGTAACGTTTATGTAACAGCGCAGTACATTTCCACAGTGAAAGGAGGAGTTCATTCAGCACCTCCATCTGGTTTCACAAAAATGTGGGGAAGCTATTCATCCCATCAAAACTACTGGGCAAAAAGAGGGATACCCCATTCAGTCCCTCCTGCCTGTAGCACAGGAAGTCAGGGAGTCTGTTCTCTCCCACATGTAACGTACATGGGAACAGAAAGAACCATTTCACACCCGGGGTCACTTACAAAGGAACAGGAAGAGGTTATTCAGCTTGTCAAGCCACTAACACAGGAACAGGAAGGTGTCAGAGATGTTCCAACATCGCAAACAAATGGAGCAGGGGCTGCACAGACAGACTGCTCCAAATTGATCCATATGACTTAATTACTCATGGTACATATGTGTTACTTTAACATGGTTTTCTGGCAGTCGGAATGAAGACAACATTTTTTAGCCATTCTCCAAGTTACCTTCCATCTCCAAGAAGGCAGAACCATGTCTCCGTGGAGGTCAGAAGCATTGGGAAATAACTTACTGTTTCAGAATGATAGTATTTTGGCTGCTGGCAGGATTATATACATAGTGACATTCAATGCAGTGTCACACAATAACTGTGCATTAAAGTGTTCAGAGTTCATTCAGAGCCTGTACCTCGTTGTCAATCGACGTGAGGGTTCTGCAGATGCATGTAAACTGTCGCGAATCATACATCCAATGAAAAGTATGACATTTTCACCCCATTCAGCTGTTTGGGACATAATGAGTTTCTGTCCATACCCATCAAGCTTCCACTTCTTATTCTCTCACAGCGCTACAGATTAAACAGATAGTTACTGCACTCTCTCCTCATGGTAACATCATGCCAGTATTTAGTCTGGTCAAACTCCTTTGCACTCTCTCAGTGACAAAGCGATCATTGTTTATAAAGCAGACCAAATCTTTACACAATGCACCAACTACTCTCTCAACAAAACATGATCAGTGGGAAAGATATTCTAACATTTGTACTTCAATCATTTTTCATGAAGACCCACATATCATTTACTTCCTGTCCTTTATGAATTCTGTCAGTGACTTATGACCAAGGACATACAGGTCCTTTTCAACAAATGCACTCGCCAACGTCTCTACCATTTAATAAATATAACTGTACATGATTATATTTGTTGTTCACATCCGAATCATTTTTACAACTTATGAACAGCTGTTGCCTAAACACGACTCCTGCTGCCACGCATCAATCTTTCAGTCCAGAGAAAAACACCATTCTTCTTGTATCTCCGGTAATTAAATTTTAATCCATGTGGTATATATTCCACCCCTACCTACCCATGGACTCTAACATTCCCCATTCACCTGTATTCAAACATGTCAAGCGTCTTCTAAAAATACAAATACTCCAGTCCCATTGGTTCTCAACTGTCGATGTCACAACGGACAATCTCCACAAACAGGTTTATCAAAGATCATTTCCCTTTCCTGAATCTCGGCCGAATGTACCAAATCATATCATTATTCTCCAAGTGTCTATTCGTCACGTTCCTTATAAAAGGTTCCAATATTTTTCTCACAGCTGACATCAAATTATTTAGTGTTCTGTTTTCCCTCTCCATACTGTTTTAAATATTTAGGTTGACATTAGCTGCTGTCCAGTCTGCAGGATCCTTTCCAGAATCTAACTAGCTTTGAAGAATAATCAGTAATTATTTCACTAGCTCTGTTCTCATCTCAATCACTCTGAGATGTAGCTCCTCAGATGCAGCAACTTAAGAAACTTCGATTCAATTAGATTTTCAATAATATACTCTTCATTAATTCTGATTTCCTGCAGCTTCCAATTTTTACCAGTCCCTCTGTTCCCTAATATCGTTGGAAATTAATTTCTGTACTTTCCCCTGTGGAGATGGAACCAATTAATTCCTCTCAGCAGGCAGATGGATTCAGTCAACTCATGAATACATTGGAGGACTGCACTTCAGAGATGGTGGATATATTACCCACTGCTGCCTGCAAAGTTCCAGAATCAATCCAGTTTAATTCATCGTGATTGTCAGCGCAGTCCTGCTACTGGTGTGAGAACACAGGTTATACTGAAGGAGGGAATACAACTCAGTGACCACCTCAATTTTGAAACAAGCTGGCTTTACACTTTACACCTGAATGGGTGCAGCTTAGACAAATGTTCCTGGAAATTCCGGCGAGGAAAATATAGTGCCTCGCTCCTCCCTGTTTATGCAGCGTCCCTTCTTTGTCGTCTCAAATCCATTTGTTTATCATGGACCCAGACACACTGCAAATGCAGTATGCAGAGTGGGGTCCCCAGACCATCGTGAATCCCTGAATAAACCCAGTAGCTGACATCACTATCCTGAGAACACCATCCACAGAGTCTCCACTGACTTTCCAGATGACAGCAGCAAGTGAATTACCCATACCTACAATGCATCCATTCAGTATTGAAAATGCCTTGGTCTCCTCAGTTTCTCTAGGAGAAAGTGAGGACTGCAGATGCTGGAGATCAGAGCTGAAAAATGTGTTGCCGAGAAAGCACAGCAGGTCAGGCAGTATCCAAAGATCAGGAGAATCGACGTTTCGGGCATGAGCCCTTCTTCAGGAAAGAGGAAAGTGTGCCAAGCAGGCTAAGATAAAAGGCAGGGAGGAGGAACTTGGGGGAGGGGCGTTGGAAATGCGATAGGTGGAGATTCTGAAACGTCCCAGCAACCGAGTAAGGAGCAATGTTCAGTGAAGGGCAATTCTCACTTTTAACTCACTGGCACCTCCGTTTCCCCCCGGCACAACTTAGAAGCCGTGGCCCTGATGCCATCTCCCTTTTGTGTCGAGCTGGTACAAATGGAATCCCCACGGTCTCGGTCGGCAGGAGGGTGAGCTCGCAACACATCGTCTCCATCACATCCCAGGAAAGGAGCACGGAGACTCCCTTCTACACCTCCTCCTGTAAACAGCTCAGATACTGAAACTAATCTGTGAGATTTATTGCTTTCCCCACTTGTCCTGACATCTTCAATAACCTGTTCTCATATACACCCTGGCCCTTTGTTCCTGCACCTCTTTTTTCACGGTACAACCTGTTTTATATTGTCTTTCAATGTCCTTCCTACTAAAGACCATCACCTCACACTGCGCTGTATTGATCCTCATCTGCTATACACCTGAACACTGCACCAACATATAACTTTCCTTTTGGAGTTCCACACCGTCCTCAACAAACTTTACAATTCTTTCAGGTTTGGTATCTGCAACTATTGAAATTGTCCTACAGTCACACTCCACTCAAAAATACTGACACACACCAAACAGAGCGAGTGAAATATTGACACACTCTCCATGTCTGTATTACTGTCAATGTATAGTGAGTGCCTCTATGTGTCTGTATTCGTGTGTGTATCTGTGTGGGGCGGGTCTGGCAGTCTCTGTGATGTTTAAAGTGATGTAATATGCCCCAATATGAGTTCTGAGTAAGGGTCACTCGATCCAAAACGTCAACTTTCATTTTTGTCCAAAGATGCTTCCAGAGCTGCTGAGATTTCTGTTGTTGTCAATCTCTGTTGCACCCCCACCCCGATCCTCCACCCCCTACGCCACTGTAATCGTGGTGCTAATATGTGTAAACGATCAGAGATTCAGTCTGAGAGGGAGACAGGGAGGGCAGCAGCTCGCAGCACAATCCAACCTGAATTTTGATTGCACCACCAAACACACACACACACACACGCTTACACGCGCGCGCACACACTCACGCACACGCACACACTAGGTTGGTTTGGAGAGGATTGTCATTGTCTTTGGGCCCGCAGATTGGAACATGTTCGTGTGGAGAAATGTCTGCGCTCCTTCTTCAATGTGGAAATGGTTTGTCACTGGGTAGTATTTCCAGCACACAGTATACACATTAAAGCATATTTCCATTACAATTATATCCAAGCAATTCCGAGTGAGCCACTTTCCAAGGCGATGGGATTAATTTTAATGCACTTCCTGTAACCTGGAATTTTTAATGTTTTACTCTTAGAAGTAACCTTACATGTGACAAAGGATTGAAAAGACCTAAACCAGTCCAGCAGAGTGTGGGCTTGTATCACTTTAAAGAAGAGAGGGAAATGGGGAGGAAGGGAGAGTGGTTTTGACCCAGTTTCAGTGATTCACACCAAAAAGAAGAAGAGTTCCCATTGCACAGAGATATAGAGACAGAGATCCATACACTAATGCAGGAACACATGTAACAAGCACAGAGAGATAGACATGCACACAGAGGTTAACAGAGACATATATAGACACACAGGAATAGACAAACACGAGCAGAAATATGCAGACACATACTTGGACATGCAAACACACATAGACTCATCGAGTTATACAGGGTATTTGCAAACAGGCCTTCCAGCCCATACAGTCCATGCTGACCATAATCCCAAGCTAAATCATTCCCATTGCCTGCGCTTGGCTCAGATTTGTCTAAATATTCTCTTACTCTTGTTCTTAACTAAATACGTTTTAAATGTTATAACTTCACCCACAATCCATTACTTCCTCAGAAAGTACATTCCCTTCACGAAGCACATGCTGTGTAAAACATGAATCACCTCACAGGTCCTGATCAGGTGGACCCAATAAATTTGTAGGAAGCTAAGGAAGTGATGCTGGTTCCCTTGCTGAGATGTTGTCATCATCAATAGCCACAGGTGAGATGCTGGAAGTCATGAGTTTGACTAAAGTTTTGCTATTAAACAAAATGGAAAGAAAAAGCCAAGAACTATAGATTGGGGAGCCTGACATCAGTGGTGGGCACGGTGTTGGAGGGAATCATGAGCGACAGGATTTAAATGCATTTGGAAAGGCAAGGACTGATTAGGGATAAGCAAAAGTGAGGACTGCAGATGCTGGAGATCAGAGTCAAGATGAGAGTGGTACTGCAAAATAACAGCATCTCAGGCAGCATCTGACGAACAGCAAAATCCATGATCTGGACAAAAGCCCTTTATATGCATCGTGAAATGGGGGTGTGCGTGGATAATCATGTCTCACTAATTTGATTTTGTTTTTGTTGAGAAGTAACGGACAGGATTGATGATGGCAGAATGCTGGATTTGATCTATATGGACTTCAGTTAGGCATTTGACAGAGCTCCCCATGGAGACTGGTTAGCAAGATTAGATCACATGGAATACAGGGAGAATTACCCAGTTGGATACAGAACTGGCTCAAAGGTAGAGGACAGGGGGTGGTGGTGGAGGGCTGTTTTGCAGACTGGAGGCCTGTGACCAGTGGAGTGCCACAGGGATCGGTGCTGGGTCCGCTACTTTTCGTCACTTATATAAATGATTTCGATATGAACATAGGACAGTTAGTACGTTTGCAGATGACATCAAAATTGGAGGTATAGTGGCCAGCAAAGAAGGTTACTTCAGATTACGACGGGATCTTAATCAGGTGGGCCAATGGACCGAGGAGTGGCAGACAGAGTTTAATTTAGATAAATGTGAGATGCTGCATATTGTAAAGGTATATCAGGGCAAGACTTATACACTTACTGGTAAAATTCTGGGGAGTGTTGCTGAACAAAATGATCTCAGAGTACAGATTTATACTTCCTTGAAAGTGGATTTGCAGGTAGATAGGACAGTGAAGAAAGTATTTCATATGTTATTGGTCAGTGCATTGTGTATATGCGTTAGGAGACTGGATTGCGACTGTACAGGACATTGGTTTGGGCCACTTTTGGAATAGTGTATGCAATTCTGATCTCCCTGCTCTGTAGGAAGCATGTTGTCAAACTCGAAAGGGTTCAAGAAGGGTTTACACTGAGGTTGCCATGATTGGAGGGTTTGAGTTACAGGGAGAGGCTGAATAGGCTGAGCCTGTTTTCACTGGAGAATCAGAGGAGGAGGGTTGATGTTAGAGGTTAGTAAAATCATGGGTGCAACGGATAGATTGAATAGCCAAAGTCTTTTCCATAGGGCAGTGCAGTCAAAAACTAGATGCCAAAGGTTTATGGTTGGATGGGGAAGACAAAAAGGGCTCTAACGGGCAATATCTTCATGTAGAGGATGGTCCGTGTGTAATGAGCCTCCAGAGGAAAGTATTGAGGCTGGCACAATTGCAACATTTAACAGGCATCTGTATGGACCGATGAATGGGAAGAGTTTAGATGGAAATTGACCAAATGCTGGCAAATGGGAGGAGAATAATTTTGGCTGTCTGGTTGCCATGGACACGTTGGACCAAAGGGTCTGTTTCTATGCTATACAGCTCTATGACGCCATGTCTTTTAACAAACTCCCTCCTCTTATCTTAAAACAATCCCCCACTCGAGGGAAAAGTTACCTACCATTCAACATTACCGATACTTCATGATATTATGAACCTCTATAAGGTTAATTCTCAGCCGCCGACGCTCGAGTCGAAAATGTCCGAATCTATTGAGCCTGTCCTTATATGCAAACACTCCATTCCCAGCAACATCCTGATAAACCTCTTCTGAACTCTCCCGAACGTGATAATATTCTCGATATGACATGGCGACCAGAACTGCACAAAGTCTTCCAGGACATGCCACATGAATGTCCTGTGCAACCTGAAAATACCGTCCCAACACCTGTACTCAAAGGACAGTTCACTGCTATTCATCATTTATATAAATGATTTGGATGAGAACATAGGAGATATAGCTAGTAAATTTGCAGATGGCATCAAAATTGGAGGTGTAGTAAACAGTTAAGAACGTTACCACAGAGCAAAATGGAATCTTGTTCCGATGCGCCAATGGACTGAGGAGTGTCAGATGGAGTTATATTTAGATAAATGCGAGTTGCTACATCTTGATAAAGCAAATCAGAACATGACTTATATACGATAAAGTCCTGGACAGTGTTGCTGAATAAAGAGACCTTGGAGTACAGGGTCATATTTCCTGGAATGTAGAGTTGCAGGTAGATCGGATAGTGAAGTAGGTGTTAATATGCATTCCTTTATTGTTCAAACCACTGAGTACAAGAGTCGGGAGGTCATGTTGCGGCCGTGCAGGACATTGGTTAAGCCACTTTTGCAATATTGCGTATAATTCTAGTCTCATTCCTATCGGAAAGATGTTGTAAAACTTGGAAAGTTTCAGAAAAAAATTGACAAAGATGCTGCCAAGGCTGGAAGATTTGAGCTCAAGGGAGAGCCGGAATGGGCTGAGGCTGTTTTCTCTGATTCATTAAGGGCTGAAAGGTGAATCATAGAGGTTTATAAAATCATGAGAGGCATGCATAGGGTAAATAGACAATGTCTTTTCCCCAGGGTAAGCGAGTCCACAATTACAGGGCATAGGTTTAAGATGTGAGGGGAAAGATTTAAAAGGGACCACAGTGGCAATTTTTATGCTTAGAGGGTGGTATGTGTATGGAATGAGTTGCCAGAGGCTGGTAAAAATAAAGTATTTAAAAAACTGGATGAGTATATATAAATAGGAAGGGTTCAGACGGATATGGACAGGTGTTGGCAAAATTGACAACATTATGTTAGGGTATCTGGTCGACATGGACAAGTTATACCAGAGGGTCCGTTTCCATTCAGTACATCTCTATGACTATGTCTACATAATGAAGAACATCAAGTGAAACACCTTCATAACCATCCTGTCAACATATGAAGCAAACTTCAAGCAATTATGCCTGAAACCCTCGGTTGCTCTGTTCTACAACACTACCAATGGCTCAACATTTAATTGTATATGTTTTTTTTAGTTTGTTTTACCAAAGTACAATACCTTGCATTTATCAACATTAAACTCCATCAGCAATTCTTTAGCCCAGTGAGTGATAATACTGGGGAAGAAAGGCTGGAACATAATCAGTTACCTTGTACCATTTGGTGGTTTTAGGAAGAGGACAGTCACACGTTAGAGATGGGAAACAGTGATCGGTGTTTCAGGCCAGAAAGTATGCTCTGTCTTTGTCTCTGGTGTTCAGTGTTGATATCTATTCGAGATCCTTCATAGTGCAGAGTGTGTCTGCAGGATTTCATTTCTCATATTGCAGACTACAGATAATAGCCATTTAAACTGGAAATAATAGACAAGTATTTAAAGATGTTCATAGTATATCTCGAAGGCAGAGCACATAAACTCGACATCCTACAGTTGAGGCAAGTACCTTGCATTTTTTAACAACGTTATTATTTTAACTGGGTAATTCAGTAAAGTGAACCAGACCTCAATAAATCCATACCGATCTGGAAGATGGCATTTAAAGTTAAAAATTTGGGCATGGTTTAGATTTTGTGTAGTCTGTCGTATCCCTGCCTCTGAGGCAGAGCTCTGGATTCTATTCCAATTCCTGAACTTGTCTGGTCGTGTCCCTCGCTCGAGACCAGATTGTCTGGATTCCGGTGAAGTATGTCAGAACAGGCTGATGAACGAACACACAGGAGAATAACGCTGCAACGTTTGGGGCTATTGTGGAGTGGTGCTAGTGTCCCTACCTCTGGCCCCCATAGGTCTAAGTTCTCATCCAACTAGTGGTGTTTGATAATATGTCTGAACGCGTTGACTAAAATGATTTTAAAATTGTGGTTTGATCGAGATGGAAGAGGTGTCAGTATTGAATTTCAAAATTTAAGCGCCGAATGACTGAAACCACAGAGGCTGCGTGGGAGACATATTTGCACCTTCTAGAGGTTTATAAATTCATGAAGTGCACGGACAGGGGGTGAGTAGTCAAGATCTTTTCCCCATGCTTGGAAGTCCAAAATTAGAAAGCATAGATTTAATGTGAGAGGGGAATGATTTTAAAGTGACGTCGGGGCAACGTTTTCACTCAGAAAGTGGAGCGTGTACATAATGAACTGCCAGAAGAAGTGGTGGAGGTAGGTATAATTACAACTTTTAAAATGCACCCAGATGGATATATTGGTAGGAAGGATTTAGAATGATATGTTACAATTGCTGGCAAATAGATTAGATTCACTACAGTGTAGCACAAGTCCACACCAACTCTCTGAAGAGTTACCCACCCAGAACCATCTCACCAAATTTACCCCGACTAATGCACCTGACATTATGTGCAACTTAACATGGCCAATTCACATAACCTGCACAATTTTGGACTGTGGGAGAAACCCACGCAGACACAGCGAGAATGTGCAAACTCCACACAGTCAATCAGCTGTGCTAGCAATCAAACGCAGGTCCCTGGTATGGGAGGCAGTACTGCTAAGCACTGAGCCACTGCACCACCCCAAGTAGGGCACGATTAATTTCAGAAATCAGGTTGGAATGGACGAGTTGGTCAAAAGTGTTTGCCTCGATGCTGTACAACTCTTTAGATTCATCAAGCAATTTGATCTAGATCCTTGTGTAATCTTCATTGTCCACTATATAGCCAAACTTGGTTTCATCCACAATCTTTCTAACCACGCCTTCTATAATTCTCATCTGAATCATTTGTCTAAATGTCAAAACAAAAATGGATTGAACAGAAGTCCCTGTGGAACACCACTGTGCACAGTGTCACAAAGTTGGTGCCTTTTCTCTAAAAGCTTCCTTTTCTCAAAGATACTGTGTCCTTGATTTTTTTTTCAGAGGCGTCGTAAATAGTTCCCGGCTCCAAGGTGACTGGTTTGGTACAGAGATAAAACGGTTTTGTGATTAAAGGTATAATGAAAGGGGAGTGGTCAGCTTTCGAGGTGAGCAGTTCAGTCCAAAACCAGTTTGTAGTTTAGCTGTGTGGACAGGCTCTCTCTCTCTCTCTGTCTCTCCTTCTGCCCTTCTAACTTGAACGTGCAATCATTTGTTCCATTTGTACTGTTTTTAAGGGGGGTTCGCTTATTGGGATGGTTGTGTACTTCCAGAACAGCTAATTAAGTCTAGTTTGAATAGATTGAGTTCTGTAGGGGTTCTTTATTCTGTTCTTTGTGTTTCATTGTGTAGTTTTGTGAATATTTTTTGTCTATTTTAAAACCTGATAATTTTCACTGTGCACTTACTGAAACAAATTACAAAGTTATAGTCTGCGCTGCCTGCTCAAGAATATTTTGAGTGGTCCATAACAATAGGCCTCCAGTCTGAAAAACAATCGTCCTCGATAATGCTGTCTCCTGCTATTAGGTAAACACACACACATACACGACTTACACACGCACCCAGACACACACAGAGAGACACACACATACACAGACACAAAGACACGCACACAGAGACACACAGACACATGCACACGCACAGACACACACACAAAGACAACACATGCACACAGACACACAAGGACGCACAAAGAGACATACACATGCACACAGACACACACACAGATACACACGTGCATGCGCGTGCCGCACACACACACATCTTAGCGTCTTTAGGATATAAGTCAATAAGTTATGATTAAAGATGGGCTCAAGGCTTGTTGTGAGAGGATAGTAGAACTGGCTTGAAAAATATGTCAGCCATGATCAATAGTTCAGTAGACTGGATGGGCCAAATGGCCTTTTTACTGCTCTAATTTTGTACGCACTATGGTACGTGCATTCGTCTGTGTTAGTGTGTGTATTTTCAGGTGCATGTGTGTCTGTGTGTCCGTGTTTTTGTGTTTCTGTGATGTTGAGTGTGTCTGCGTGTGCACGTCTGTGTGTGTGTTTGAGTGTGCCTGTGTGTGTATGTCTGTGTGTGTTTGAGTTTGTCTATGTGTGCCTGTGTATGTATCTGTGTGTGTCTGCATATGTTTGTGCTCCTCATTACTTTTAGTAATGGAAATATCAATGTACATTTTTGTAATTTCTACACTGTTTGTCGTTCATCTTTACATCATAGCTTGAGGAACTTTGTTTTAGTCATGAATTTGTTATTTTAACAGAGAAGGAAATCTGTATGACTTCTTCCTACGAAGGCCCTGACCCAATGTGAGACCTATATTATAAGCCATATCATCAAACTGGTCACACCGATAATTTGCTGTGACCAATAGAGGAGTGGCAGTAGAAAAGAAAACAGTGACTCAACAACCCAGGGAAATCTGGACCGGTGAGCCTGACATCAGTGGTGGGTGAATTGTTGGACGGGATTCTGAGGGATAGCCAATTGCATGCATGTTCAAAGGCAAGGTTTGATTGGGGATAGTCACCATGGCTTTTTGCATGAGAAAAGGTCTCACACTAATTTGACTGAGTATGTTAAAGAGGTGACAAAGCAGATTGATGAAGACAGTGTTGTAGATGCTTTCCATATAGACAGGAGCAAGTTCTTCGACAAGAATCTGCATATTAGGCAAGTTAGTAAGGTTAGGACACATGGGAACCAGCGCACCCAAGAAAATTGAATAAAAAATTAGATTGAAGGAAGGCGACAGAGGTTGGTAGAGGATTGCTTTTCAGACTGGAGGCCTGTGAACAGTAGTGTGCCACAAGGATCAATGCTGAGCCCACTGCTTTTCGTCATTTATATAAATGATGTGGATGTGACCATAGGTGGTAAGGGTAGCAAGTTTGAAGATTACACCAACATTTTTGGTGTTGTGGGTAATGAAGAAAATTATCTCAGAGTACAATGAGACCTCGATCAAATGGGGTCATAGGCTGACGATTGGCAGATGGTGTTTAATTCAGATAAATGTGAAGTGCTGCATTTTGGGAAGCAAATCGTGGTACTTAATGGAAATATATTCGAGGATGTTGCCGAGCAACGAGAGAGAGAGATGTAGCTGCAACGCTCCTTCAAAGTGAACAGGATAGGTGAACAAGGTGTTTGGCATGTTTGCCTTCATTGGTCAGAGCATTGAGTTTCGGAGTTGGGATGTCATGTTACAGCTGTACAGGATGTCAGTGAGGCCACATTTTGGGATACTGTGTGCAGTTCTGGTCTCCCCGCTGTACGAAGGTTACTGTGAAACTTGAAAGGGTTCAGAAAGGATTTAAAAGGATGTTGCCAGGTTTGGAGAGTTTGAGCTATAAGCAGAGGCTGAATAGGCTAAAGCGGTTTTCCCTGCAGAATTATGGGCTTAGCGCTGACCTTATAGAGGTTTATAAAATCATAAGGGGCATTGATTTTGTAAATAGAAAAGGTCTATTTCCCAGAATAGGGGATACTAAAAATAGAGGGTATAGGTTTAAGGTGCGAGGGGATATATTTTAGATGGAAGTTAGAGGCAATGTTTTCATACAGAGGGAGGTGTGCATATGGAATCATCTGCCAGAGGAAGTGGTGGAGTCTGGCATCTTGATGGGTATCTGAATAAGGAGGTTTAGAGGAATATGAGCCAGATGCGGGCAAATCAGACTCGATCAGATTGGGATGTCTGGTCAGTGCGGACAAATTTGCATGCTATATGACTGTTATAAGAGGGATGAGGAGACATTCTAAACAGGCATTTCAAGTGGGAATTCTCTTCCCCACAAGTTTGAGATGCATCTTTGTTTACATTGATTCAAAGCTGAGTTACTTAAATATTTGACAGAGAAGTGAGTCATGGATAACGGGATACAGTCAGGGAAGTGGGGCTGTGACCATAACCTGATCAGCCACAATCTTAGTGCCTGGTGGAGAAGACTCAAAGTGTCTAACGGCCCACTCCTGCTAGTCAGTCCAATGTTTCTGTGTTCCATTCAGTCCCTCAAACCTGCTAGACAGGAACAGTTAGAGGCTACTTACTGCGATACCCTGGTGCACAGAAACACAGGAGACCATTCAACCACTCAAAACTGTCCCACACAATTTGGTCTGGTTTGGAAAATGTAATTGAAAAACCCAGGCTGGGTATGAAAGTGGTCGCTCATCTCTCATTACAGAGCTTCCACTCTCTGCAACATGCGCGTCATTTATTGGTCATGTTGTAGACCCAGTTTCACTGTGAATACAGTCCCTACACCTCAACCAGAGATGGTCAAAACAATCTGGCAACATTCAATAACAGAGCTTCCAGGAAAATAACACCCTCTACTTTCCAATAATAGAATGTGAAAACCCCACAAACAGGGATATGTCATTCATCCACATCGCTCCGCCCCCCCACCGCCCCCCGCAAGCATGGCTTCACCCACAATAAGTTCATAAGGTCTAATATCCTCTTTCATGTCCAATTCTTCACAGTCTTCACCTCTGACTGGTCAAAAAGCACTCCCTGCCTCACACTGTGACCTATTGATATGAGCAAAAGACATGAACACAAGGGCTCAGGGAAGAGTGAGCGGCCCTGACATCAAGGCAGCATTTAACTGATGTTGGACTCAAGGAGCCTGAGCAGGATTGCACTTAATGGGAATGAGTTGTAAACTTCCCTGGTTAGAATGATTTAAAGCATAAACCATGATGATTGTGGTTTGTGTAAAAAAAATCCATGCAGTCCTGGACATGTCTGCAAAAGATCCTCAAGGTAGCTTCCTCAGCACAAACATCTTCAGCTGCTTCATAAATGTCTTGCCCACACCATAAGATTAGAAGTGGTGGTGTTCACTGAAGATCACACAATATTCAGGAAAAAATATCCCCCTTTAGCTCCTGAACTAGTCTGTGTCCATGTGCAGCAAGACCTAGACAACGTTCAGGCTTGTGCTGTTGGAAGTCTCCGTAACATTCATGTAACAGTGCTGCTGGACACTGCACATTTCCACAGTCAAAAGTTCTCACGCTAGGTTCACTGGAATATGAGGAAGGCATTCAGCTCAATTAAATTATTGGAGAAGTGTAGAGATAGCCCATTTAATGTCTCCAAACAATTACACAGGAAGAGAAGGAATCATGTGTTATGGACGGCAGCAGAGCTCCTCAAAAATATTTGAAGGCGTTGGCCTAGATGGTATTAATAATGAAGTGTTCTGATACAGTAATATCCCATAATCATGTACTTGGCAAAAAAGAAAGATCAGATATAGATTCTCAGATGCAGTTCTCCAATCGAGGAGGAAAAACAAATCTAATGAAAATTTAGAGAGATTTGCGGCCAGGAGACTTCCACTGAAGCTTTCAACTCTGTGGAGACCCCAATAGATTCTGATGTTACTGAGAAACCAAAACCCTTCCTGTAACGTGGCTGCCAGAGCTGCACACAGTATTCTATCAATGGGCTAACCAATAGCATGTTTAACTCATATTATGTCGCCTCGATGAATAAACTCTATGTCTACAGTCCGGTGTGCTTTCTTAACTGGCTATTGCACTGTCCAGTCACATTCAGGGATGTGTGAAGAAACACCAACTGACCTCCCTCGTGTTCTGCTATTCATTGAATTCTCCCTTGTCTGGTTACTTCTTACAAAGTGCATCACCTCATATTTTTCAGGGTTCCATTCCATCTGCCAATGATCTGACCATCTGACTATTCCACCTGTATCTTCCTGTAACATAAGGCCTTCCTATTCGCTGCCAACCACCTGGCCAATCTTTGTGTCAAACACAAAATTGCATATTACACTCAGCTCCCACCCCCTCCACCCCCTCCACATTCATATTTATATAATTTATGAATACCACAAATAATTAGATACACTGCACTGCTCGCTGTGGTACACCACCAGACACTGGTCTATCTCTACCTCCTTTCCAGTAACTTGGCATGACATAGCTGTTCTCCAGTCCTCTAGCACCTCCCTTGTGTGGTCAGATTCACCTTAAACATTTAGGTCAGGACATTTCCTCTCTTGTCTCCAACAGCATCCTGCGATACAACTCATCTGGACTTTACATCATCCAAAACCATCAATCCCAACTTGCATCTTATATCAAACTGTTCGAGAGCTTCCCAGTCCATCTTCTTGAATTCTGTACCTGCATCTTCCTTCTCCCAACTAAAACAGATGTGAAGCTCTCATGTCACAGGCTATCAGTGTTTCCCAGTTTCACATACTGATTACCCCCTTGGTTTCGAAATGGATCCTATTTTTTACCTGGTTATTCTGTTTAGCTTGATGTATTTGTAGAACATCTTGGGTTCCCCGCTAACTTTGCCTGCTGCACTTCTCCATGCCCCTGTGTTAGTCAGTCTGCTGTGCGTGAATTTTCGAAGTTTCCTTGAGATCACCTCTCATTCTTTGAAACAGTCCAGAACACAAGTATAATCTCATCCGCACTGCATTCAGTCTGTGCAGAACACCTTTACTTTGATATTCCAATTTCCGTTAACTGAAGGCCAACTTCACTTTTACCTTTCCATTTCCAAAAGTCACTCCTGAACCACGTTAGTTCAATTTTATTTATTATCCACTTTCTGAATTCTTAAACATCCACCTGAATATATAAATATATCACATCCAACAGTTTTCCATTGTCTCCCCTACAAGAACCATCTTCAAACCATTTCAAAAAAAGTTTGTTAACAGTGATTATTCGGGTGAGATCCAAGATGGCGACGATCCAGTGGGACTGCCCTGGTGAGCTCTGCACCAGAACCCAGACAAAGTGATGCATTCACCCTCTCTTTCTTCGCTATTGTGGTAAAATCGGAGGGTTTTGATCCCCAGTATTGCTCTCTGTCATTTTAAGTGAGTAAGGAAAATGACTAAGGAAACATGACCACGAGGATCACTACCAGCAGGGCACTGCAGCTTTGGATACGCCCACGGCTGTGATGTCGTCTTCCGCGAGAACCCCACGAACTTATTTGTGGAGCAGAGCCTGGTCTCGGAGTGCAGGAGCCTGCAAGAGAAGATTGATTCAGCAATGGAGGAGACCAGAACCATGCTGGAACTGATCTCAGCCAAGCTGCAGAAGCATGACCAGGAGATACAGCGTCTCAGGCCACACGTCGTGGAAGTGGAAGAGGGAACCACGGCTTTGGAAACCATGGCAGAATCCTGAACGGGTCGTGTCTAAACCCTGGAATGTTAGATACAGGCCTTAGTGGAGTAGGTCGAGGACCCTCGAAAATCAGAGCCGTCAGAAGAACATCTGCTTGGTTTGGCTGCTGGAACGAGAACAAGAAAGCCAGCTCGTCAGCTTCTTGGAACAATGGCTCACACAATGTTTGAAGCTGCATATCAGGGCAGACTGGGTGAGGCTCGAGGGGATCCGCCGGATCGCAGTGTGCAGGCCTGGATCAGACCAGCGCCCCTGCCCAGTCCTTGTGCAACTCCAGCACGATAGAGAAAAACTGGTGCTGGAACCTTCTAGAGCTCTGCGAAGGATCTATTGGTCCTGATCTAGAAAGGATTACGAATTATGTTTTTCCAAGACCTTTCTACGATTGTGATCCGCAAGCGGCAAGCCTTTGATAAGGGAAAAATGACTTTGAGGGATGTGAATATTCTGTAATTGGTAAGATAGCCAGCAATATTACCTTTCAGCCATGGAGGGTCTGTGCTTAATTTTGACTCACCAGAAAACGCAAAGGATTTCTTGTACACCTTAAAATAGACTGGCTGGTTCAAATAATATGGACAATTGTGTTCGCTTTGTTTTCTCTGGGGTTTGCCTGGTTTACCTCGTTTTGGGGTTTTTTTTAGTATGTGGAGGTCCCATGTTTTCTTTTACTCTCTCCTCCTTTCTTCCTCCCCTCCCATTATCCTTTGTTTTTTTTTCTATCATTTGCTTTTCGTTTATCTCTTAGTACGGAATGGGAAAGGGGGTTGTGGGAGGTGGGGTGGTTGCATTTTGTTTCACCAGGACTACCTCGGGTGAAGGTATGGACGGGATGGGGTTGAATGCCCACTTTTAATTTTCTTGTTTTAAGACCCGTGTACCGTTATCTAACTTTGTTTTGTCCAGGTTGGGAGCGGTTTCAGCTAGGAGGAGCCATGGGGGATTAGTTGTAGTATGACCATCCCCTGTGAGCAAGGGGGACAGTCTCTGCTTATTTGTGTTCCATTTAGGTTCATGGGAGAAGTAGTTGTTAGAAGTTTTGAATGATTGTTTTTGTAATTATATTTTCAAGTTTATACGAACTGTTTACAGTTTTCACTCGGTGCGCTATAAATGGGGTTCTTCTCCCAGTGGGTCATGGGCTGCTTCGGATGGTTATGGCTAACCGCTTGTTGAAATGGTGCACCTGGAATGTTAAAGGGAGCCATTCACTGATTAAGAGAAAACAATATACGTCCAAACATTTACAAGGAAAGGGTTACTGCAAGAAACACAGCTAACCGATAAGGAGCATTTAAAGTTACAGCAGGGAAGGTTCAGCCGGGTGTTTTTTCATTCTTTAATACAACAAGTTGAGGAGTAGCTATACTCATTCATAAGAACCTTCCACTTCAGTTGTTTGACCAAATTAAGAATGAATGTGGGTGGTCTCTGATCCTTAAAGCTTTAATACATGGAGAGGAATATGGGATCTTGATTAATATTGCCCCCAGCACACCCCCTCAAATTACAAATAGGTCCGCTGTCCAGGTTGATGATCCTTGGGGCACGTCATACAATGAAGCGGAGACTTGAACTGACGTATGGACCCCGAGGTGGATAGGATGTCGACGGGTCTCGCGGGTATTTCCCCAGAAGCAGGCAGCTGGTGGGCTTGAACAGGTAGCTGGGTTGGTGGATGTGTGAGATGTCTTCACCCTGAAGATAGGGACTTCACCTTTTTTTCTAACCCACATAAATGCTATACTAGGATTGACATGTTGTTTGCCCCATTGGTCTTTTTAGATTCAGTGCTGTCCTGTCGAATTGGGAACATACCATTTCTGATCATGTGGCAGTGTACATAGAGGTCAAGGATTGTGCGATGGGACAGGCTCACGGCACTGGCACGTGGATCCTTTCCTCCTGAAGGATAGCAAATTCATTGAGTATTTTTTCGGGGAATTTAATTTTTTGGGGACATTCACTTGTGTACGGCCAGTAATCCGATGATGCTCTGGGAGACTGCCAAGATCTATACAAGGGGTTTGATTATTTCTTACTCGGGGACTCAGAAGCGGCAGAGGGGCGAGCAGCAGCGTATGCTTGAGGCTCGGCTGAAGACAGCTGAGATACCATATTTTGGCAGACTGTCTGTAACTTAATTGCAGCAGATTACAGCCCTCCGGACTGCTCTGAATGCTGCTCTCGCCCAGACAGCAAAGAAAGAGATTTCCTTTGCGAAACAGAAATTATTAGAGTATGGTGATAACCAGGAAGATATTAGGCGATCTTGGCCAGAAAGAAGATTGCTGCTATTATCGTCTGCGATCCCAAAAAGATTAACGCAGCATTCAGGAAGTTCTACTCTGGGATGTTCCAGTCAGTGGGCTGGGAGGACTGATTGGAGACGATGGAGTCCTTTTTTAAGACCTTGGACCTGTCAGGTGTAATTTTAGAGCAGGCGTCTCTTTAGAATGCCCCTCTGATAATCCGAAAGATACACGAAACAGTGAGCCAGTGCCAGGGTGGTAAAGCCCCCGGCCCAGATAGATTTTCGGAGTGAGATTTAGAAGGAGTTCATAGACAGGCTGGCTGGGCCAATGTTGGATATGTACAATTAATCGTACAGTCAGGACTGCCTCCCATCCTCTCTCAGGGAAGGAAATATTTCTCTTATTCTCAAGAGAGGGAAAGTCTCAGAGGATTGCACTTTGTATGTGCCTATATCATTGTTATGTTTGGACTTTAACATTTTATCGAAAATGTTGGCTTTGAAGCTGGAAAAGATCTTGCCCGTAATTGTGGAAGAGGACCATTTTTATTAGGGGCCATAGGTCCTCTGATAATGTTAGAAGAGTGCTAAATTTGGTTTCAGTGTGCCAGCAAGGTTTGATTCCAGACTCGGGATTCTCCCTGGATGCAGAGAAAACATTTGACAGGATGGAGTAGATGTGCGCCTTCTATGACCTTGAGTGGTTTGGTCTTGGAGGGGTCTTTGCCAGCTGTTATATAGTGACCCGAAAGCAGTGGATTTCACTTTTGGTAATTAGTGGATTTCACTCATTTTAGTATTGACAGTGGCAGCCAACAAAGTTGCCCCCCTTTCACCGTTACCATTTGCATTAATGATTGAGCCGTTGGCAGAAGCCATCCGGAGGGACGCCAATATCACTGCCTGGAGGTAGGATCAGGAAGGCACAAGATCACCCTTTAAGCAGATGTTGTTCCTCTCTTTCTAACTAACCCAATGGTATCTGTGTCCCGTATAATACGAATGATTACTTTATTTGGCTCTTTCTCAATTTTATGAAATCAGAGGCCATCTCTGTTGGGGGTCTTATTAGTGTACCCGACCTTGGGTTGGAATCTGATTCCCGTCCAGATGGTCGCAAGGAGGTTTAGGTATTTTTATCACCCAAGCCTTTGATCAATTATATAAAGCTAAATTCGTGCAGTTGCTAGAGAAGATAGGACAGAATTTTCCAATATCCTGTTTGGGTTAGCTCTGGTTCAAATGAATGTCCTTCCTTGTTTATGATATCCCATGCCAATGCTCGCTTTGACGCTGCCGAGGCAGGCGCTACAGAGGCTTAACAGTTGGCTTTGATCTTTCATTTGACGTCAAAGATGGCTTCCTATTAACCTGGACAAATTGCAGCTTCCACAGTGAATGGGGTGTGTCGATTTTCCATACTTTGGTGCTCGACGTCGCTCGACGACGAATGGATACCCCTATCTAGCGAAACGACAGCTAGATGATCCTCAGGGGACGGTATAAAACAACATGAATCAGAATTTCAGAGAAGCAAGGGATGAGCTGGGTTTTTCAACCATTAGGCTATGTTACCACTCATCACCTGTTTGGTGTAGCGTGTACTTGAATTATTCATCACCGCTATTATTCATCACCCTTTCTATGTCACTTAAAATGCTATAATTTTATTATTAAAATGTGTAAAATTTAAAATACTAATTTAAATCAAACCTATTTAAATTGCTAATTAACATTATTAAAATATTTAACATTTAAAAGTTAACATTAAAAAGTTATTAAATTTTGTAATAGAGAATATTAAGAGTATAGAAAAATCGAGAGTCAAGGATAAAACAAGATTTGTGATATTCTGAGCGAAAGATTTAAATTTCATGATACCGAGGTCTTTCATTAATTCCGTGGTCTTCTCGAACTACCTCCCTCGGGAACCTATCACAAAACCATAAAAAGATATATTTCCTCCTCTGGTGAGGTCCATTATCTCCTTTTCTAGATGTTTATATTTGCTTTTCTTTTCATCCTAAGCCGATTCAAGCGAGTTAATCCGTAGGTCCGTTCTAATAGTAACGTCCACCATGACAATCTGATGTTCCTTCTTAAAAATTAAATCCAGAATCCAAAGTTTTCCAATATCATCTTTGATTCGTGGTTCTATATAAATTATCTACCCATTCTTCCTAACAGACTTGACGAATTCCTCTAATATCCTATTATGTATTTTAATTCTTATACTTTTAACGTATGGACACCATCCAGAAATATGTGCAAACGTCTCCGAAGTATCATTACACCTCCTGCAATTCTTGATGTTGAACGGCCTTCCATATGACAACGACGCCCGTGTTGGGAATAAGTTTGTTCTTAACAAGATCGAATTAATAACTTTGGACGTCTTCATAAATTGCAATTTCGTCAAGCAATTGTTAGACATATTATCGTTTTTATAATAATGGACCCCTGCCCCTTGACAGGGGAGGGCTATTCACCTCTGTAATTCAATGGATCTCCAATTTGCATAATTTGTACTTCTAAATTCTTCCATCTCATCCTCACTATCTTCCTCGATAATTCCGTCTTCACCCAATTGCCGATTTATATTCGGGTTCCAGATATTTTCCAGCACTTCTAATTTACTAAATTTATACATGTTCACAGCCACACTATCACCCTCGAACCAAAACGAGGCATGCAAAGTTTTGTCCACGGATTTATGTAGCGTTCCATACTTCCTCAAAATCGAGATTGGGATGAAGGTTGACAATCTGTTTAACGCAAGGCCACCATTACAGGACTTAGCATATAACACTCCATCCGTGATTGATTGCGGGAGGTGTAAAATTTCTTTAGCTGCGCTTTTAATTATGTTGTCTAGTTTATTAAGAAAATTAATTGAAACTTCAAATAAAACTAAATAATAATACAACCTAGGAATAAAATACGTTTTTAAAAGTTCTAATTTTTGCACCAGGTTTTAAAGCGGATTATTAAAAATTTCCTATCGATATGTTTAATTGGCTTTCCCAGTCTGATTGGCTTACGCCAATCCATGAGTCTATCTTCGCTCCGAGATATTTATCTATGTTTCTCGGGTCTGTGAACTGTATATTCCCTTCATTTAGCTTCCAATTTGCTTTATCGTGAGATGTGAATGTCTTATTCTTAGAAGTAAAGTAGAATCCTTTCGTTTTATTTATATTAACTTCCATTCCCGTATTGTTACAACATTTTTCGACAAGTTTTAGGTTATAAGCTATACCATCATAGATTGACTAATTAGAGCTACATCATCTGCGAACGCTAATGTTGAGCAGTGAAAACTATCTCTCTCTAATCCTAAAAATATTCCTTTCTTCCTTTCTTCGATGGTATTTATCAAGGGGTCCATTATTATATTGAAAAGAATTGGTGACAATCCAAAGTTTTCCAATATCATCTTTGATTCATGGTTCTATATAAATTATCCACCCATTCTTCCTAAAAAACTTGACTAATTCCTCTAATATCCTATTATGTCTTTTAATTCTCATACTTTTAACGGATGGAAACCATCCAGAAACCCCTGCTTGACATCTCTTAAAATTTTATTTTTTCCAGTTTTACAATTAAAACCTTCCACTTGAATTAAATTAATATCATATAAATTTGTAACCAATTTAATCAGTATTAAAGGGAGCTGGAGTCTTTTAAGGGCAGTTATAATTAGTTTATGGCGCACTGTATCGAAGGCTTTTGCTAGATCCACAACAACCACCGCTAAATCTCTTTTATTCTTTTTAGCGCCATTAATAATATTATCCAGGATTTTAATGTTTTCCTCACATCCTGCTACACCAGCCATAAATCCTTTCTGTCTTTTGTTTAAATTTTATCACTTTACTTAATCTATTCGCTATAATTTTTGTGAATAACCTAAGCATAACTGACCTCCAATTATTAATATCTCTCAACCTTTATTCCTCATTCACTTTCCGAATCAATACCTACTTATCTTCATTTGATCTGGGATTTTGCCTGTTTTTATCCAAATAGTATATATTCTAGGAAGTACAGTATTGTCTTTATTGAATATCTTCATTATCACGTTCAGTGTTATCCGATCTGGTCCTGCAGCGGTTTGCACGTCCATCGCCTTTACAGCTTGATTCACGTCCTCCACCGTTACAGGACCGGTCAGAATTCCACCTACTGATCCCTCACCTTAACTTTTATATTTAGCAAAACCTTTCAAGTTATTTTTATCATTAGGGTTAGATAATCTCTCTTTATAATAATCCTCTAACTCTTCCTTACGAAGGGGGCATTCGCACTTGACTGGGGCCCCCTTTAGGGTTCTCGCTAGGTATTGCCTCTTAGTTTTGTATAAAACCTGTATTTCTTTAAATTTGCCCTTCTTTCTACTATGTCTTCTTTTAGCTTTAATTTCCTTCCTATTTCTTCTCTGTCCACTATCCCTTTGCTTAAAACCTACTCGTTTAACATAGTTCACTTTTTAGACTTATCATCTTCACTATTCTTTTCTAATTTATCCATTATCATAACCATGATATTGTCGTAGTCCTTAATAGTACCTTTATTCCTACCCATATCATCTTCAACTATTTTAATTAATTCTGTTAGTGACCTACCATTATAACCTAATTTTTCTGTAGTATTATTATTATCCTGATGACTCCTCTCATCTGTTCCTCTTTCCTCTACTATCATATCTACCTTCTGGTCACTATTCTCCATTTCATTATTATCACTAATATTAAGGACCAATTCTTGATCTATACCCTTGTCATTATTGGGAGAATTGTTTGACAGGGGTTGGGAGGTAGCGGTCATGATGAATTTTGAGCAGCTGAGCCAGGAATATGAGATATCTGTGAGGAACCTCTTTTGTTACTTTCAGCTTCAGGACTTTACACAGAAAAAGTCTATATTAATGGTTAGTCTCTGAAATTCAGATATGGAGACGACAGTGCTTCAGAGTACAGGCACTCTCTCGGTCAGCGGCTTCCAACATATATTAGGAGGTAGTGTCTCAAAGGACATTTACCCTGTTACACCAGAACAGGAAGAGGCTATTCAACCCTTGGAGCCTGATTTACAGTTACGGGAAGAGGCCAGTCAGCTCCTCGAGTCGATAACACTGGGCCCAGAATAGGCCATGCAGCACCAGTACCTTGTTATGCAGCAATAGGATCAGTCTATTCAGCCTCCTCAAGTTTGTAACATAGGAACTGGAATAGGTCACACAGGGACTGGGGATTGATGCACTAGGATACTAGGAGGACATTCAGTCCCATCGAGCCTGTTGCACGGGAATTGGAGAAAGATGCAAACTATAAGATTTCTTATGGGAAAGGAGGAAGAAGTTTACCTCACGTGTCTTGTGTATGGGAACGCAAGAAGGCCAATCACTCCCTCAGTCCTATATCAGGGATGCAGGAAAGACCGTTCAGTATCTCCAGCCTGTGATGGAGGAATATGAGAAGGTTTTTTCAGCCCCTGAAACTGTTACACAGCAACAGGAAGATTGCATAAGCCCTCACCGGCTCTTACGCATCAACAGGAGGAAGTCAGGCAGACCATCGAATTGGTGATGTGGGACACCAGAAAGACATCAGCCCACCAATTTTGTGCACAAGGAAGAGAATGAGTCCATTCAGTGACTCCAACATCTTACAGAGCAATCAGAGCAGGTCATATCACGCCATGTGCCAATTATATAGGATTGAGTGAACAAGGATTTTATAGAGAGTTAAGAATTTAGAATTATCACCTTCACGATGGAATATATAGTAGTGACAAAACTGTTCAAATATAAGAAATATTTTTAAAAATCGATTAGTCAGGAATTAATGACAAGAAATTTGAAAAAGTTAAACCACAACCATCAGAATCAACATGATTTCGATAATGGGGATCATGGGGATCCGAGAGATGAAATATTTGGACTTCCAGAAGGCATTGAATAGCTTTGCACAAATGATTAATCTGCAAAATAAGATCGTTTACGATTAAAAGTAATTTATCAACTTGGTACAGGCTTAGTGAAGCAACAAAATGCAGTGAGATGGAAAATATGGGTAATTTTCTGTTGGCAAAATTCAACTTTTAGGAAACCACATGTCTTGGTCCCCAGGCCCCAACTATTTACAATCTATAGTCTTAAGTAGTTGAGAGGATAGAACATGTTGTAACCAAATTAACAGATGATACTAACTCAGGTGAGAAATTGCAATGAAGATGCAAGAAGTTAGAAAATGTATATGGATAGGTTGGGGCAACATTTGAAAGAAAAAACTGAACAACGAAAAGTATGAGTGTATCCGTTTGGATCAGTGTAGCAGAAAGGCAAATTATTATCCAAATGGAGAGAGACTTCAGAATGATTAGGTGCAGAGGGATCTGGCTGCCTGCGTCCATACTACAGAATACTCTGATGTTGGTACAGCAGATAATGAGAAAGGCAAGTGCAACTTTGGCATTTATTTCTTAAACAATGGATTATAAAGGGTGGGAGGGGTGAGATCGCAACTGAGTACTGTGTACAGTCTTGGTTTCCTCACTGTAGGAGGGATATATTTGCCATGGAGGCAGTTCAGAAGTGGTTTACTCGATTTACTCCAGAGATGAGGAGATTGTCCTCTGAAGAGATATTGAGCAGTTCAGGCCAACACTGCCTGGAGTATAGAAAAATGAGAGGAGATGTCGGAGGTCTGGACGATGTTAAAGATGATTTACAATGTAGATGTGAAGTTGATATTTCCACAAGTGGGACAATCTCGAACGATCCTAAAACCACAGTTATAGGATGAGGTGGGGGAGAAATGAAACAGGGGTGAGGAGAACATACTTCTGTCACAGGGTTGGGAATCAGTGTAATTCACTGCCCCAGAGTGCAGTTGGTGCTGGGATATTGAGTAAGTGAAGGAATATGGAGAGCGGACAGGAACGTGGAACTGAGGCCGCAATGACATCAGCTATGACTATATTCAATGTCGGAACAGGCCTGAGGGGCTGGATTGCCGAACTGATGCTCCTCGTTCTTATTCAGCGCTTCGAATGTGTTTCACATAAATGGGGGAGGACTGGTTATCAGACAGGAAGCAGGCACTCCGGAAAAACCAACCTTAGTCAGTTTGACAGAACGTCACCAGTGGAGTCACACAGTGACCAGTGCAGGGTCCACAGCTCTTTCCAATCTGATCAATGATCAGGAGGAGTGGAACAAATGTACTGTAACTATGTATGCCGATTAAACTAAGATAAACAGGAAACTAAATTATCAAGGGAAGGTGGAGAGTCTGTAATTGGATATGGACAGATGAAGTCAATGGATAAAAGTTTAGCAAATGGAATTAAAGATAATATATAGTCTGTCATTTTCTTTAGGAAGAATGGTAGGTAGTATGTTACTGAAACGGAAAATGCTACAGGACTTTGTGATGCAGTGTGTACTGGAGGGTTCATTCTGACCCGATCAGACACGGGAAGTGTTTCTCCATCTTCCTGATGTTCCCAGGGACCATCACTGCTCTCAATTACCATATATATATCCTCCGTCTCCAAATGGTGATGTTGACGTCGGCATACTGGGAGATGATGGATCTGTCACCCACTCCTGCCTGGAAAGTTCTGGATCATAGAAGCTGAATGAAACAGTGACCCTAACAGCCATTGGCAGCACCGTCCTCCCCCTGGTCTGAAGCTGCAGATCGTGTTGAAGGAGGTGACACCACTCTGTGACAAGCTCCTTGTTGAATCAGTGTCCTCTCACTCTCTGCTCCTGAGTTAAATGTAACTTGGGAAGCTGTTGCTGGAAAACCCGGTGTCAGATATTCCTCTCTGTGCAGCCTTTGCTCCATTTGTTATTCATCTTACAGATGCAGGTGTTGTAACTACACTCCCTATGGTCCAACCAGAGTTGGGTCACCAAATCCTCAGGTCTCCCTGAATGTCTGAGCACAACCGCTAGCAAACCATCCACTAACGTTTCAATAACACGAGTCAGTCAGAAGCCCCTCAGCTACAAGTTAGATGGCTGCTCTTTTACAATTATACTCGAGAAGTTTCCTCGTGTTACTGACCACACAATCATCTGAGAGGGACAAGCGCAGGTGTTCAGTGGACACGCACAGTCCAAGGTTCAAAGCTGCCGGAACCCCTGTCCAAGGATCACCACATGGGGCACACCGGGAAGTGAACAATAGCCCAGGACACACACACCCCTGTCCATGGATCACCACATGGGGCACACCGGGAAGTGAACAATCGTCCAGCACACACCTCCCTGTCCATGGATCACCACATGGGTCACACCGGGAAGTGATCAATAGCCCAGGGCACACACACCCCTGTTCATGGATCACCACATGGGGCACACCAGGAAGTGATCAATAGCCCAGCACACATACACCTCCCTGTCCATGGATCACCACATGAGGCACACCGGGAAGTGATCAGCAGCGAAACACACACACAGACACACCCTGCCCATGGAGCAGTACATGGCACACACCGGGAAGTGAGCAACAATCAAACACATACACTCCTGTCCATGGAGTACCACATGAGACACACCACGAAGTGAACAACAGCCCAGCACACATCCACCTGTCTATGGAGCACCACATGGAACACACCGGGAAGTGAACAGCAGTCTGACACATACCATTTCATTGTTTCTGAGAGTCGCAATGCCAGCTCTCAATACACTCGGGATCCAAATGGGACCCACAGCCGGGACGTACAGAAGACCACGCGCCATACGTTTTGCACATTGTGTCTGAGCTTCATAATGATTTCCCCGGGATTCCAGGTATATGAGCACCAACGGCCAGGTTAAGGTACAGAAGGACAGATATTCATGTTATAATTGGATGATTACTTGATCGACAAGTTCAGTAAACGTGGCTCTTCTCAGTCAAATGGGATTAACTGGATGGGTAGTACTTAGGTCCAATAACAAAAATAAGAATAGAAAGTAAATGTGCTGACAAATCAGCTGAAATTCCCGTCACAGAATCAGACATCATAATCCAGATGATATATCTGTGCAGCATGTTGCAGTGTTCAGACCAGGCTAGTGTACTGCTCAATACAACCCAGCAATCTGTGCAGACCACACCAGTCCATGAACTGCCTCTCCAGCACTGGGAGCTATGCAGTGAACAGCAGTGAATTGTTAGGTAAACCAGGAACATTTACCCTCCCAGCATGTAGAGCAGTGTACGCCACCCCAGGGCATGGATCTGTAAACCAGGAGCATTTACCCTCCCGGCATGTAGAGCAGTGTACGCGTCCCAAGGGCATGGATCTGTAAACCAGGACCAGTTACCCTACCAGCATGTAGAGCTGTGTACAACACCCCAGTGCATTGAACTGTAAACCAGGAGCAGTTACCCTCCCAGCATGTAGAGCTGTGTACACTGCCCCAGTGTATTGTTCAGTAACACTGTGTTAGATCACTGCCCAGCGTGTGGAAGCCTGCAGCCCATGCTCGAAGTGACAGGATGTGCAGCTCAAATCCATTTCCAGCTCCATATCTCCAATGGATGTAGAATATCTCAAGAGGAAGGAGGAAATGACTTAGGGTTAACTAGGCAAGGATCGGACAAGGCTCTAGAGGTAGTTACAAGGTAGTCAGGAAGGAAGTGAAGAATAATCTCAGGAGAGCAAGAAGCGGGCATGAAAAAGACTTGGTGAGTAGGATTAATGTAAACCTTAAGATGTCTATACATTTGTGAGGAAAAAGATGATTGCTTTAATGAGGGTAGGGCTCATCAGGATAGTGGAGGGAACTTGCGGCAGGAGTCGGAGGACGTAGGGGAACATAGAACATAGAACACTACAGCGCAGTACAGGCCCTTCGGCCCTCGATGTTGAGTCGAACTGTCATACCAATCTGAAGTCTATCTAACTTACACTATTCCATGTACGTCCATATGCTTGTCCAATGACGACTTAAATGTACTTAAAGTTGGCGAATCTACTACCGTTGCAGACAAAGCATTCCAAAGCTCTCTCTTTAGGTCTTTCCTGGCTACCTTGTAACCCTCAAGCCTTCACATCACATCCTAACATAAGTCGCCGTGTTCCTCTTGACCAGAGATTCCACTTCATTCGTAAACCACAGCTCCCGCGCTGTACAGCTTCCTCCCTGCCTGACAGGTACATACATATCTAGGACACACAGTAGCTTTTCCTTGAATAAGCTCCACATTTCTAATGTGCCCATCCCCTGCAGTTTCGTTCCCCATCCTATGCTTCCTAAATCTTGCCTAATGGCATCGTAATTGCCTTTCCCCCAGCTGTAACTCTTGCCCAGTGATATACACCTATCACTTTCTATCACTTAAGTAAACATAACAGAATTGTGATTGCTATCACCAAAGTGCTCACCTACTTCCAAGTCTAACACCTCACCAGGCTCATTACCCAGTATCAAAACTAATGTGGCTTCGCCCCTTGTTGGCCAGTCTATATACTGTGTCAGTAAGCCCTCCTGCACAGATTAGACAAAATCTGACCCCTCTATAGTACTCGTACTATAGTGTTCCCGTTCAATATTTCAAAAGTTGAAGTTCCCCATTACATCTACCCTGTCTCTGTCACTCCTATCGAGAATCATCTTTGCTATCCTTCTCTCTACATCTCTGGAACTATTCGGAGGCCTATAGAAAACTCCCAACGGGGTGACCTCTCCTTTTTTCTTTCTAACTTCAGCCCATACCACCTCAGTTGATGAGTCCTCAAACATCCTTTCTGCAACTGCAATACTGTCCTTGACCAACAATGTAATACCTCCCCCTCTTTTAACATCTTCTCTGTTCTTACTGAAACATCTAAATCCTGGAACCTGCAACGACTATTCCTGTCCGTGCTCTAACCATGTCTCCAAAATGACCACAACATTGGAGTCCCAAGTACCAACCCATGCTGCAGGTTCACCCACCTTATTCCGGGTGCTCCTGGCGTTGAAATGGACACACTTCAATCCAACCTCTTGCTTGCCGGTGCCATCTGAAACTTGATTTTGGACCTCCATGCTCTCAACCTTTCTTTACTCTAACTACAATTTTAGTTCCCATCCCCCTGCTGGATTAGTTTAAACCCACACCAATAGTCTGAGCGAATTCCACCCCCACCCCCAGGATATTGGTACCCCTCTGGTTCAGATGAAGCCCATCCTGCTTGGAGAGGTCCCACCTACCCCAGAAAGAGCCCCAATTATCCAAGAATCCAAAACCCTCCCCCCTGCACCATTCCTGTAGCCACGTGTTCACCTTCTCTCTCTCCTTATTCCTTGCCTCACTAGCACGTGGCGAGGGCAAGAAACCAGAGCCAACAACTCTGTTCATCCTAGCTCTAAGCTTCCATCCTAGCTCCCTGAATTTCTGACTTAAATCCCCATCTCGCTTCCTACCTATGTCTTTGGTGCCTATGTGGACCACGACTAGGGGCTGCTCCGTCTCCCCCTTAAGGATCCCTAAAACACGATTAGGGACATCACAAACTCTGGCACCTGGGAGGCAACACACCAACCGTGATTCTCTCTCGTCACTACAGAATCTCCTATCTGACCCCCTAACTATAGAGTCCCCAATCACTACTGCTCTGCTCCTCTTTCCCTTTCCCTTCTGAGCAGCAGGGACAGACGCTGCGCCAGAGCTGTCTACCCACTGCTTTACCCTTGTAAGTCCCCCCCCGATAGTATCCAAAAGGGTATATTTATTGTTGAGGTGAATGGCCACAGGGGATCTTTGCACTGCATGCCGGTTCCCTTTCCGTCCCCTGACTGTAACCCATTTGCCTTTTTCTTGTACCTTAGGAGTGATTACCTCCCTGTAACTCCTCTCAATAATCCCCTCTGCCACCCGAATGATTCGAAGTTCATCCAGCTCCAGCTCCTGTTCCCTAACGCAGTTTTCAAGGAGCTGGAGTCAGGCAATGACACTGGTGGTGACCATTACCTCCCACATTCTGCAGGAGCAACATTCAACTGCCCTAACCTCCATTCCCACTAGTCTAAATTCCCAAAGAGACTGTTGGGAAAAAAAAGGAATAAAAAAACTCGTTAACTTTCCATGCTGTGGCACAGGTATTTTGATTTTGGTTAAAGGAGGAGGATGGGTGCTTTAACAGATTATAAGGCAAGGTAAGCTTTTCTGGGTGTTTGGTTTAATTCACAAACGGGTTCATTGTTGTGTCGTAACAGCACACTTGGAACATTGTGTTCGGTTCTGGTCGCCTTGTTATAGGAAAGATATAGAAGCTATAGTGAGGGTGCAGAGGAATCCCTTGGGATCAACAGGAATATTGGCACACACCACACGATCGAGTGAAATATTGAGGAAGTCATCACGCGAAAAATAAATACTGGCAGATTCTGCATGTCTGTGTACACGTCAGTGTGTCAGTGTTTGTGGTGCATCTGTACTGATGCCTGTACATCTGTGTGTGCACGTGCATCAGTGTATCGGGATTTGTCTCTGTGTGCTTTAGTATCTGTGTGACCACACCAGTCTCTATGTGCATATCTTTGTGTATCTGTGCGTATCCGTGTGCACAGCGGATCTGCCAGCCTCTGTAGTGTTTAAAGTGATGCAATGTCCGCCTCTGCTGGCCTTCCCACTCTATTGCACTGATGGCAGTGGAGGGAGAAAACAATAAGGGATTCAGTCTAGGAGATGGGGAAAGGGAGGTAGATCATAGCACCATCCAAACTAACAGCAACATCTGCACATGCACACACACAGTTGGGTATAGGGAGAAGCATAATTGTACTGAGGACACTCAGAGTGGCGAATGCTCCTGAGTAATATCTGTGCTCGCTCTGCAATGTGAATGTGATTTGTCTTTGAAGATTATTCCTTACACAAAGTGTACACCTTGAAGAGTATTTCCACTGCAACTGCATCCAAGCAACTTTGACCAAACCATTTGTAAGGTGATGCCATGAATTTATTACACGTTCTTTAAATTGAAATATTTTATAATTCACCCCTACAAGATGTAAGTGAGAAAGGATTGAAAAGTCCTGAAACGGGCCCAGTGGTGGTGGTAATATAACTAGGTGTCAGACAAAACTGTTCTGTGCATCCAGAGAATTTTGCAAAACTAAACAGCTGTACAATGTGAGAGGTTCACAGTATTTGATGTCATCAGATAGAAAAAAACTGACACTTGTGCAGTGGCATGTGGAGAGGGTGGCATTTTATTACTATAACCTGAACAGGGACAGACGGAGAGGTGGACGAGGGGAGTAAGGGTTTATCTCAATTTCAATGGATTTACCCCCAAAATCACAGAGCCATCATTTCACAGAGATGCACACAAACATACATGGACACATTAAACACACAACACGTATACATACAGATATGGACACTTACACAGAAACACATGCACACACAGTGGTTTCTTTAAGATAGAGATAAGTATGCTTTTCATGAATAAGGGAATCAATGGTCAGTTGGTGAAGGCAGGAGAATGTGTCTGAGAAACATTTTAGCTGTGACCAACCCACACAGCAGATCCAAGGGTCTAAATGGCCTAATTCTGTTCCAATTTCCTATTTTGTGAAGGGATTCATTTTGGAAGTCGAATTTGAATGCAGATTACTGGGTCAAATGTAGGATTCATCGCAGTGTGGAGTAACAAAGAATCTTGGGGTCCATGTCTGCAGGTCTCTCATTTGCCACTTAAGGTGATAGGGTTGTTAAGAAGATGCTTGGTGTGTTGGTTTTCATTAGCAGGGGGACTGAATTGAAGAGCCGCGAGATAATGCTGCAGGTCTAGAAAGCTCTGGTGAGACCACAATGAAATGTTCTGGTCGCCTCATTATAGAAAGGATATGGAGGCTTTAGAACGGGTGTAGAGGAGATTTACCAGAATGCTGCCTGGACTAGAGGGCTCGTCTTATGAAAAAAAGGTTGAGGGAGCTATGGCTTTTCTCATTGGAGTAAAGAAGGATGAGAGGTAACTTGATAGAGCTGAACAAGATGGTGAGAGTTACAGACAGCGTAAATAGCCAGAGACTTCTTCCCAGGGTGGAAATGATTGTCACGAGGTGAGCATAATTTTAAGGTGTTTGGAGAAAGGTTTTGGAAGATGTCAAAGGCAGTGAGACACCAGCCCCACTCCCCCTCTCCACAAACCAGGTCCCAGGTACTGTGAGACAGCCGTGCTAACCACTGAGACACCAACACCCCTCCCCCTCCCCCAAAACCGGGTCCCTGGTACTATGAGACAGCCGTACTAACCACTGAGACACCATGCACCCCCTCCCACTCCCCCCCAAACCGGGTCCCAGGTACTGTGAGACAGCCGTGCTAACCACTGAGACATCATGTCCCTCTCCCCCCCCCCCCCCCAAAACGGAGCCCTGGTACTGTGAGACAGCCGTGCTAACCACTGAGACACCATTCCCCCGTCCCCGCCCCCTCCCCCAAAACGGAGGCACTGTGCTCGGTAATACTGGGGAAAATGTAATTAAAAGTGATGAGCTTAGAGCTATGATGTTGTAGCCATAACAGAGACATGGGTTTCTCAGGGGCAGGAATGGTTGCTGGATGTTCCTGGGTTTAGAATATTTAAAAAGAATAGGGAGGGGGTAAAAAGAGGAGGGGGTGTAGCACTGCTAATCAGAGAGGATATCAAAGCTACAGAAGGTACCATTATCGAGGTGTGTCTGCCGACTGAGGCAGTATGGGTGGAAATTAGGATCAGTAAGGCAGCAATCACCTCATTAGGGGTTTACTATTGGCCCCCCAATAGAAGCAGGGAGATTGAAGAAAGCATAGGTCGGCAGATTTTGGAAAAGTGTGAATGGAATAGGGTAGTTGTAATGGGTGACTAGCTTTCCCAATATTGATTGGAAACTCCTTCCAGCAGATGGTTTGGAAGGAGCTGTTTTTGTAAGGTGTGTTCAGGAGGGTTTCCTAACTCAGTACGCTGACAGACCGACAAAGGGAAAGGACATTTTGGATTTGGTGCTCGGCAATGAGCTGGGGCAGGTGTCAGATCTTGCGGTGGGAGAGCATTTTAGTGATAGTGACCACAACAGCCTCACATTCTATATAGCTATGGAGAAGGAGAGAAGCAAGCACAATGGGAGGATATTTAATTGGGGAAAAGGAAACTATGATACTATCAGACTGCGTTGCGAAGCATGGACTGGGATCAATTGTTCCATGGACAGGGCACTATAGACATGTGGAGACGGTTTAAGGAACAGTTGTTGCGAGTGATGCACAAATGTGTTCCTCTGAGACAGGCAAGAAGGGGTAAGATAAAGGAACCTTGGATGTCGAGAGCGGAGGAGCTTCTCATCAAAAGAAAGAATGCAGCTTACGTAAGGTGGAGGAAGTAAGGGTCTTGCTCAGCTCTAGAGGATTACAGTCAGGCGAGGAAGGAGCTCAGAAATGGTCTGAGGAAAGACAGGAGGGGGCAGGAAAAAGGCCTGGCAGGAAGGATTAGGGAGAATCTAAAGGCATTTTGCACATATGTGAGGAATAAGAGAATGATCAAAGAAAGAGTAGGGCCGATCAGGGATAGCATAGGGAACTTGTGTATAGAGTCTGAGGAGGTAGGGGAAGCCCTAAATGAGTTTTTTGCTTCTGTCTTTCCAAAAGAAAAGGACCTTGTAGTGAATAAAACCATTGAGGAACAGGTAATCATGCTGCAACAGATAGATTGAGGAAGCTGATGTGTTGAAAATTGTGACAAACATTAATATTAACAAGTCGCCAGGGCCAGACCAGATTTGTCCTCGGCTGCTTTGGGAAGCGAGGAATGTGATTGCTTCGCCGCTTGCGAAGATCTTTGCATCCTCGCTCTCCACCGGATTCGTACCAGAGGACTGGAGGGAGGCAAATGTAATTCCTCTCTTCAAGAAAGGAAATAGGGAAATGCCCGGCAATTACAGACCAGTCAGTCTCACGTCTGTCATCTGCAAGGTGTTAGAAAGGATTCTGAGGGATAGGATTTATGACCATCTGGAAGAGCATGGCTTGATTAAAGGCAGTCAGCGCGGCTTTGTGAGGGGCAGGTCATGCCTCACAAATCTTATTGAGTTCTTTGACCATGTTACTAGACAAGTTGATGAGGGTCGAGCGGTGGATGTTGTGTATCTGGACTTCAGTTAGGCATTTGATAAGGTTTCCCATGGTAGGCTCGTTCAAAAGGTCAGGAGGAATGGGATAAAGGGAAATTTAGCTGTCTGGATACAGAATTGGCTGGTCGACAGAAGACAGCGAGTGGTAGTGGAAGGAAAATATTCTGCCTGGAGGTCAGTGATGAATGGTGTTCCACAGGGCTCTGTTCTTGGGCCTCTACACTTTGTAATTTTTATTAATGACTTGGATGAGGAGATTGAAGGATGGGTTAGCAAGTTTGCAGAGGACACAAAGGTTGGAGGTATCATTGACAATATACAGGACTGTTGTAGGCTGCAGCATGACATTGCCAGGATGCAGAGATGGGCTGAGAGGTGCTAGATGGAATTCAAACTGGATAAATGGAGGTGATGCATCTTGGAAGATCGAACTTGAAAGTTGAGTACAGGATTCTTGACAGTGTGGAGGAACAGAGGGATCTTGGTGTGCAGGTACATAGATCCCTTAAAATTTCCACCCAGGTGGACAGGGTTGTTAAGAAAGCATATGGTGTTTTGGCTTTCATTAACAGGGGGATTGAGTTTATGAGCCGTGAGATCTTGTTGCAGCTCTATAAAACTTTGGTTTGACCGCACTTGGGATACTGTGTCCAGTTCTGGTCGCCCTACTATAGGAAAGATGTGGATGCTTTGGAGAGGGTTCAGAGGAGGTTTACCAGGATGCTTCATGGATTGGAGGGCTTATCTTACGAAGAGAGGTTGACTGAGCTCGGACTTTTTTTGGTGGAAAAAAGAAGGAAGAGAGGGGACCTAATTGAAGTTACAAGATAATGAGAGGTATAGATAGAGTTGATAGCCAGAAACCTTTTCCCAGGGCAGCAATTGTTAACACGAGGGGTCATAGTTTTAAGCTGTTTGGCGGAAAGTATAGAGCAGATGTCAGAGGTGGGTTCTTTACGCAGAGGGTTGTGAGAGCATGGAATGCGATGCCAGCACCAGTTGTGGAAGCAAGGTCATTGGGGATATTTAACAGACTGCTGGACATGCATATGGTCTCAGAAATTTGAGAGTTCGTACATTAGGTTTACCTCACATGAGGATCAATGGTCGGCACGACATCGTGGGCTGAAGGGCCTGTTCTGTGCTGTACTGTTCTATGTTCTATTTTCTGAACAGTAAACAGTGACAAAACGCCACAGATGAGTCAGGGTCTGGAGGTAGAAACAGAGGCAGCATATTGAGTCTGATATGATCCTCTTCTGAAAAACTCATACTTGAATCAATAAGTTAATTGTGTTTCTCTCTGCTCAGAACCTGCAAATGTTTTCCTGCACTTTCAACTTAGTTACTCTTCTGGACAGTGGATATTTGTCTGATCTGAAAGCGAACAGCGAAGCTGCCATTTCTGTTGACGCTCAAGTACTTGGTTATGGTTTTTGAATGAAAAATGAAAAACTATGTGCCTGACAGCTCTCCAAATACTGATAGTTTATTGCCATTGTCATAATGCATTATGAAAATGTTGAACTCGGTGCTCATGACATTACATGATCAATCCTCTGAAAGTAACTGATTGAAGTACTGATCCCAATTGTTAACAATGTCTTATCATGCTCCTGATGTCACCGGCATCGTACTCATCCACCAAGATCTTACCTTTCTGAGAGTTTCCATATATCTATGAAAACATAAAATATCTTTGTATTTTAACAAGACATATTCATCCAGGGCTTTGGAAGGCACGAGCAAGGGCAGAGTTTATTTGTCATCCTCAATGGCTCTGGAATAAGTGACACAGAGTTGCCCTGTTTTACCTCTTCAATCCAAAGTGATGCAAATCCAGACAGAGCTGTTTGTAGGGGCATTCCAAGATTTTTAACAAATACTTGCGAAGGACCAGCAAATTAGTCCCTAGTCAGGATGACATGCAACTTGGAAGATACCTTTCAGAGACTGATTATTCTCTTGTTCCCATTCCCAGTGCAGAATCTTTTCTTAATCCCATTAATCACAGTTTTGCTCAGGGTCCTTCAGTCAAGTCCTGCTTCGATCGAAAGGGAAGTCACTCTGATCTCACCTCAAATTACACGGGAAGATTAGATGAAAGAATAAGGAGCAAAATACAAGAGCACTGTTTGCTTGAACAATGTCCTCGCAATATTCAAAAGAAAATTGATGCATAGTCTTCCTTAATGCATTATTTCAACATGACATCACTTTCCAAACAATATTCTGAACGGTGGATGTTTGTTCTTTTAATTTGCATCCAATTCAGTGTAAACATGAGAATGTGAATTGATCTTCTATAGTGTGTTTATAATCCAGAATTTAATTCAATCTTTATCATCATTGCTCTAGCTCTTTGAAACAAAAATAATGAATGAGCCTGTGTCCATCCTGCAGATGAAAAAATTCTTTCAGCTCTGACTATTGCAGCGAATGTTATAAAGAATAAGCTGCAGGCCCACGTAAAATGAAAATGCTGCAGGGCAAGGTGCCAAACGCTACTCCAAGACTAATTATGTCCAAGCATTATGAATAATACATGCAGAGGGGCGGAGTTACAAAGCAGAATTCAGCTCCATGTCCAAAATACTGTTTGTGGCTCCCTCACAAAAGACCACAACTGATTCACGGTGTAAATTCACCAAAATAGGAAAAACAAGAGACTGGAATTCCCAATTCTGCAACCACATCGGTAGAACAGGAAGAAAATCAAGGTTTGTTTCTGAAATTCATAAATTGTGATGATAAGAATGTGGTATATGTGGGGGGGGGGGGGGGGGGGAAGGATGTTAGAGGATGATAAACAATGTTGGACGATGATAAACAATGTTGTAGATGACACAATGATTATCCAGGTGGGTCACAGTGAGCAGGAACGTGTTGGTTGCAGGAGGGTACAAACAGATTTTCAGATGGCCAGATCAATGACTGATAAAAGATAACACTGAAATATGTGAGATGCTGCACTTTGGAAGATGTAACAAGACAAGGAAGAACACAAACCATGATTTGCTTTTGGAGCAGAGAAAGGTGAGGGGTGAACCTGACAGAGGTGTATTATAGCATGAGAGGTATGGGATGAGTGAACAGACAACAATTATTCCCCTTAGTCAAAGGGTCAAAAACAATGGGAAATACGTTTGAAGTCAAAGAGAATATACTAACAGAGGATTTGTGAAATCTGTTTCGAACCCAGAGCATGATATGTCTCAAAAATGCATTGCCTGGGAGGATGGCTCAGGCAGGTAACCTCACAAACATTATAAAACACTTGTATCAGCACTGGGTGGTGCAGACTCGACGGGCCTTGTCTTTATTACATGATTCCATGTGGTGGCAGCCATGAAAAGTCTGATAAATTCTGAAGCAGCGACCAATTGGACTTGGTATGTTCCAACGAACTGTGCTCAGTTAGTGGTGAGATTACAAACAAGCATCATCCCATGGAGTATCAGCACTTACTCAACCTAGGACAACCCAGCCATCTCTGAAATCATCCAGGATAATTCACATGCTCAGTGCAAGAATCGTCCAACACAGCATCAACATTATTCCAGCTGTTTGACACCATTATTTTACGTTCACCAATAACATAGAAACAGACTTCGCTTCATTATTATATAGACTTCTCATGTAAGGTTGTTATTTCTCTGAAGACTAATAAATTCATTCCCATATATTTATATTGACAAAGAGTCTGTTATCCCGCAAGCTGTTCCTCACCAGTAATATTTACACCCAGTTAAACCGACACATGAGATGCACTGCTGGCACTCCCTCCCAACAGCCATTTGGATGGACCAACATCAACTGGACTGGAACTTCTCAAGGGCAATTAATGCTGGTCTGGCTCCATTAACATCCCAAATGAACTAAAAAGACAATCCGATTTTCTACTAATTATTAAACAACAAGGGCATTTTGTTGATCTGAAGAGTTTGTCGCTGTTTTGAAATTGAGAGAACTGTATTATTTTATTTTCAGTATCTGAAGACAACAGAAATGTAAAACCGAGCATCAGGTGTAAGGAATCAAAACAACTCCATCATGTGATAAGGTCGTGGATGATCTGATTGTGACCTCAATCACACATTCCTCATTTGCCCTTACAATGTTCGTGCATCATTCTTAGTCAAGAATCTGCCTGCCTCTGCCTTAGGAATATTCAATGCCTTATCCTCCATCGCTATCTGGGAAGAGAATTGTACAAAGACACAACACTCTGAGAGGATGACACCAAATCACCATCTTCTTAACAGAGACATTGTTCTGTTTTACTCTCCATCCACTCATGGTAATCTCTCACACAAGCTGAAATATTGTTTTAGAATTCAACTTGAAAGACTATTTGGAATATTTTGAGATTAAGCAAGACCACATGTTGTTCGCCTAAACCCCAGCAGATCCAGAGCCAGTCATTTCAAGATTTCCTCCTGAAATAAACGCTCCTCACAAGAGTCAGCTGAGTGAATCTTCTCTGGATTGTATTTCATATCATTGTGGCCATCGCTCTCTCGATGTGGTTACACCACTACATTGTAAATCTGTACAAAATCGTCCCAACTTTTAAATGTATTCTGTTTCAGAAAGTTTCAACATTTGTCTTACCTCCCTAAAATTTTGATGTACACGTAAAATTTTTATTTTGTAACACAACTGCCCGGTTCCTCTGTGCCTAAATCCAATCTCTCCACTGAAATAATACACTACGTTTCCATTCAACCCGCCAATATCTTTTAGCACAGACTCATTTTTCCTACTATGTTCCATTCACCAATATTTGCCTGTTCACTTGACCCACCTTAAATCTCCTTATAGACTCATGTCCTCTTCATATCTTCCTTCTCGAACAGTTTCAAGTTTTTTTTAGATTAGTTACAGTGTGAAGACAGGCCCTTCGGCCCAACAAGTCCACACCGACCCGCCGAAGCGCAACTCACCCAGACCCGTTCTCCGACATTTACCCCTTCACGTAACACTACAGGCAATTTAGCATGGCCAATTCACCTAACCTGCACATTTTTGGACTGTGGGAGGAAACCGAAGCACCCGGAGGAAACCCACGCTGAAGTTTGTATTCTTCTCTAATAAAGACAGAATATTTGGCGAAAGAAATACACTGTGGCGATCTTGCAAAGTAATTGACAATGAAATATTATTACTTTATGTCTAAACTATAAATTTGAGACAATGCTAAAGTGTTTTGCAGTTGCATCACTCAGTTCCATTACTTAAAATAGAGTCAGATGGTGTGGAATGTGTGTGGGTATAATTGAAGAACCGTAAAGGTGAAAAACCGTAGTTGGAGCTATGTACAGGTCGACAAATCATAGTCAGAAGCTGGGGCGCATGATAGACGAGGAGATACAGTGACTGGGGGGATTTCAATATGCAGGTGGACTGGGAAAATCAGTGGTAGTGGTTTGCAAGGAAAGGAATTTGAGGAATGTCTCCAAGATGGCTTTTTGGAGCAGCTTATGGTGCAGGCAACGAGGGAACGGGTAATACTGGATTTAGAGCTGTGCAGTGAGGCAGACTTGATCAGGAAGCTTAAGGTGAAGGAACCTTCGGAGGCAGTGATCATACTATAATTTAACCTGCTCTTCAATTTGAGAAGGAGAAAGTAGAATCGGAGTTAATATTACAGCTAACTAAAGACACCTTCAAAGACACAAGGGAGGAGCTGGATAGAATTGACTGGGAGAGGAGCCGAGCAGGAAAGACAGTGGAACAATAATGGCGGGAGTTTCTCAGAGCAAGTTTGGAGTCACAGCAGAGATTTATCCCGAGGTAAAAGATGCATTGCACAGCGAGGTGGAGGCAACAATGGATGACTGGGACAGTCATGGCTGGCGGAAAAGGAAAATAGAAAGTAGATAACATCGCAAATGGCAGTGCAAAACCAGAAGATTTGGAAGCTTCAAAGATGAACAGATGGCATCAAAATAAGAAATAAGGACGGAGAAGATTAAGTATAAGGTTAAGCTATCCAGTGATATAAAGGACAACTGTAAGAGTTTCTTTAGACATATAAAGGGCAAAAGAGAAGCAGAAGTGGATATTGGGGCACTGGAAAATGACGCTGGAGAGATAGTCGTGTGGAACAAACAATAGATGAGAAACTGAATAACTATTACGAGAGTGTGCAAAAAAGTGGCAGATGGAGTACAACTTGGGAAAGTGCGAGGTGATGCACATTAGTAGGAAGAATACAGGCATACACTACTTTGTAAGTGGAGAGAAAAATCAGAAGTCTGAAGTACAAAGAGAGTTGCGAGTTCCAGTTCAGGATTGTCTCTAGACAAACTTGTAGGTTGAGTCAGCAATTAGGAAGGTGTTGTTTCTGATGCACAGTGTGTTTGAAATCTTATATTCAGCAAGAGAACCGAATTAACTCTTCCAAACAATATTTGTTTATTGATCACAATTAATATAGAACAATAAAACGTATTATAACGCAATGATAAACGTAACACATTATCTTATGCTTTAACTTAACTTTGGATGGTCACAGACCACCCCACTAGAAGTTGACCGGGCTCGACTTGGTGATGTCTTCTTGTTCTTCTGATGATCTTGGAGGTGTCTTCTCTTTCCCTGGTTATTCTCCAGTTACTGCACTGTGTGGGGTTTTGTGATGATTCTTATCCTTCCAAGTCTTCACGCCCTTTTGGGAAGGTAAGGAGGATCTGTCAATGGAATGATCAGGTTCATTTACTCTGATCAATCAGACTCAACCATGGGTTGGTTCAAGGGCAACATTCCATTGTCCCATTTAGGTCCAACTTCAGGTGAGTATTACAGTATCTGTAGTTTCAGGTTTGTTTGCAAACCGTCTGTGGGTATCTGCAGCCTGTCTGGCTTCTGCAGCATGTGGATTAGCACAGAGACTTTAGTCAAAGCTGGGGTCCATTTCGCAGCATGCTTTAATAATTGTTCATTTTTGTAACTCTATGGTAAATTTATTATTGCCCTTCGTAAGATTATTCTTTCAGGTGGCCCGTCCGGTCAGAAAGGCCTTCAGCCTGAGAGTGGTGAATCTATAGTAAGGATGGCAGTTTCCTTACCTAAAGGACATTAGTGAACCAGGTGGGTTTTTCTTGGCAATCGATTCATAACCACTATCAGTCTCTTAATTCCAGATTTGAATTCAAGCTCCCCTACTTGCTGTGGCAGGATTTGGACCCAGGTCACCAGAACATTATCTGGACTTATCACATAAGAATTCAGTGATAACACCAAGAGGCCACTGACTTGCCCAATCCTCCATAGTGTGACGAACGTGTGCAGTATGATATGCACTAGGATTGGCCTTCATGTTATCCTTGACTTCCTTATCAAGATATGGATGTTTTTTTTCCACGTTATGCAACTCCTGTTCGGTCTTCAATATCTCCTGAATTATTTGCCAAATTTCTTCATCTGCCTGCCTTTGACTATTCTTTTCTCCCACCCCCACCCAGCCCCCAGTCCACCCAGGCCAAATCCTTCCTTAGGATAATAGTATAATTACCATTGCCTAATACTAAAATTCTCATGTATGACTCAGTCTTCACTCTTTCAATATGAATGTGAAACTCCAGCAAGTTGTGTTTACTCCTTCCAAGTCAAAGCTCATCCACCAATCCTTCCTTGTTACGTAATATCAAATCGAAATTAGCCCATTCTCTGGTTGGTTCCACGCCATCCTGCTCTCAGAAATAATCTCTCATACACTCCATGAATTTTTATTCGAGGATATCACTGTCAAGTTGATTAATTAAGTCAATTTGCATGTTCAAATCACCCATAGTTAAAATTGTGCCCCTGCGACAAGCTCTCACTATATTCTACCTCAGAAGTACTTTGGGGGGACAGTGGCTGAAAATTATATTTCCCAAGATGTTTCTTCTCTTGCTTTTTATTTGCACTGAGACGGATTTCAAATATTTTTTGGCACAAAACAGTTTGAAAAGTTCTGAGTTCCTACTCGCACGAACAAATGTTTACTTTCTTTACATGAACGACATTTCACAGTAAATATTGAGGAATTAAGAGGGCTAAAAGTAGTCATGAGATATCTTTAGCAAACAGGGTTGAGGAAAATCCCAAAGACTACGTTTCATATATAAACAACAAGAGGGTAATCGAGAACTGTTTGGCCCACACAGGACAAAGGAAGAAAGTTATGCATGGAGTCAGAGAAAATGGGTGAGATTCTTAGCGAGTACTTTGCATCTGTATTCACCAAGGAGAGGGACATGATGGATGTTGAGGTTAGGGATAGATCTTTGCGTACTCTGGATCAAGTCGACATAAAGAGGGAGGAAGTGTTGGATATTCTAAAAGGTAGAAATGTAGACAAGCTCCCAGGTCTGGATGAGATCTACCACAGGTTACTGAGGGATGGGAGTGAGGAAATAACTGGGGCTTTAACAAATATCTTTGTAGGACCCTTATACATGGGTGAGGTCCAGGAGGACTGGAGCATTGCTAATGCTGTCTCCTTGTTTAAGAAGGATGGCGGGAATTATCTAGTTATTTATAGACCGGCGAGCTTCAGATCAGTGGTAGGGAAGCTTCTGGAGAAGATACTGAGGGACTTGAGTAAGGTGTTTTATTAGGTTTTCCAGGGTAGGCTGATGGAGAAGGTGATGCCGCATGGGATCCAGGATGTTTTATCTAGATGGATAGAGAACTGGCTGGCCAACAGGAGACAGACAGTAGTAGTGGAAGGGGATTTCTCTAACTGGAGACCTATGACCAGTGGTATGCAACAGCGATCTGTGCTGGGACCACTGTTGTTTGTGATATATGTCAATGATTTGGAGGAAGGTATCGGTTGCCTGATTAGCAAGTTTGCAGATGACACCAAGATTGTTGGAGTAGCAGATAGTGAAGGGAAATGTCAGAGAATGCAGCAGAATATAGATAGATTGGAGAGATGGGCACAGAAATGGCAGATGGAGTTCAGACTGTGCAAATGCGAGGCGATGCATTTTGGAAGATCCAGTTCAAGAGCAACAATACAGTAAACGGAAAAGTCTTGGGGAAAATTGACATACAGTGAGACCTGGGTCCATTGTTTCCTGAAGGTGGCAGGTCAGTAAACTGGTCAAGGCAAAATAAGGCATGCTTTCCTTCATTGGATCAGCTGTTGAGTCCAAACGTTGGCAGGTCATGTTACAGTTGCATAGGACTTTGGTTTCACTGCATTTGAAATACTGCATATATTTCTGGTCACCACGTTACCAAACGGATGTGGATGCTTTGAATAGAGTGCAGAGTGGGTTCACCAGGATGTTGCCTGGTATGGAGGGTGCTGGTTATGAAGAAAGATTGAGTGGATTAGGATTATTTTAATTATAAAGACAAAGGTTGAGGGGGACCTGATTGAGGTCTACAAAATCAAGAGAGATATAGACAGGGTGGACAGCAAGAAGCTTTTTCCCCAGATTTTGGAACTCAATTACTAGGCGTCATGAGTTCAAAGTGAGAGGGGACGGGTTTAGGGTAGATATATGTGGGAAGTTCTTTCCACATATGGTGGTGGCAGCCTGGAACGTGTTACCAGCAGAGGAGATCAGGGCAGGTACAAACGCGTTATCTAAGATGTATCTGACAGATACATGAATGGGCAGGCAGCAGAGGGATACATTCTCTTAGAAAATAGGTGGCACGTTTAGAAAATAGGAGGATCTGGATCAGCACAGGCTGGGAGGGCCGAAGGGTCTGTTCCTGTGTTGGAATGTTCTTTGTTCTTTATCATTCATTCTAAAAATAGCAAGATTTCAACTATTGTATGCTACAATTTAATGATATAAACCATTTATTTGACAGTACATATCAAATTATTGTCATTTCTAAATTACAGTCACAGAGTCAAAGAGATGTACAGCATGGCACAGTTCCTTCGGTCCAACCCGTCCATGCCGACCAGATAACACAAACCAATCTAGTCCCACCTGCCAGCACTCAGCCCATATCCCTCTAAATCCTTTCTCTTCATATACCTATCCAGACACCATCTAAATGTTGCAATTGTACTAACTTCCACCACTTCCTCTGGCAGCTCATTCCACACACAAATCACCCTCTGTGTGAAAAGGTTGCACCTTGCATATCTTTTATATTTTTCCTTCCCAACCTAAACCTATGCCCTCTATGTTCTGGACTCCCCCCACGCCAGGGAAAAGACCTTGTCTATCTCCCCATTCATGGCCCTCATGATTTTATAAACCTCTTTAAGGTCACACCTCAGTCTCCAACGTTCCAGGGAAAATAGCCGTAGCCCATTCAACCACCAGCTATAGCTCAAACCCTCCAACCTTGGCAACATCCTTGTAAATCTTCTTAGAACACTTTCAAGATTCACAACATCCTACCGATATGAAGGGGAACAGAATTGCATGCAATATTCCAAAAGTCGCCTAACCAATGTCCCGTACAGCTGCAACATGACCTCGCAACTCCTGTACTTAATGCTCTGACCAATGAAGGAAAGCATACCAAATGCCTTCTTCACTAACCTACCTACCTGTTCCTATACTTTCAAGGAACAATGAACCTGCACTCCAAGGTCTCTTTGTTCAGCAACACTCCATTGGACCTCACCATTAAGAGTATTAGTCCTGCTAAGATTTGCTTTCCCAAAATGCAGCATCTCACATTTATCTAAATTAAACTCCATCTGCCAGTCCTCAGCCCATTGGCCCATATGATCAAAATCCTCTTGTCATCTGAGGTAACCTTCTTCGCTGTCCAGTACACCTCCAATTTTGTTGTCATCAGCAAATTTGCTAACTATACCTCTTATACTCACATGCAAATCATTTATATAAATAGCAAAAAGTAGTGGACCCAGCACTGATCCTTGTGACGCTCCACTGGTCACATGCCTCCAATCTGAAAAACAACAATCCACCACCAGCCTCTGTCTTCTACCTTTAGCTAGTTCTGCATCCAACTGGCTATTTCTCCCTGTACTCCAATGAGATCTAACCTTGCTAAATAGTCTCCCATGGGGAACCTTATCGAATGCCTTACTGAAGTCCATATAGATCACGTCCACCGCTCTGCTCTCATCAATCCTCTTTGTTACTTCTGCAAAAAATTCAATCAAGTTAATGAGACATTATTTTCCACACACAAAGCCATGTTGACTATCCCTAATCAGTCTTTGCCTTTCCAAATACATGTTCATCCTGTCCCTCAGGATTCCCTGCAACAACATGCCCTCCACTGACGTCAGCCTCACTGGTCTATAGTTCCCTGGCTTGTCCTTACCACTTTTCTTAAACAGTGGCACCACGTTCGCCAACCTCCAGTCTTCTGGCACCTCACTTGTGGCAATCAATGGTAAAAGTATCTCAGCAAGAGGCCCAGCAATCAGTTCTCCAGCTTCCCACAGAGTTCTAGGCTACACCTGATCGATCGGGTCCTGGGGATTTATCCACTTTTATTCATTTCAAGACATCAGCACTTCCTCCTCTGTAATATGAACATTTTTTAAGATGTCACTATCTATTTCTGTGTCTATCTACATCGTCCATGTCCTTCTCCTGAGTAAACACTGATACAAAATACTCATTTAGTATCTCCCTTAACTCCTGAAGCTCCACACAAAGGCTGTCTTGCTGAACTTTGAGAGCTCTATTCTCTCCCTATTTACCCTTTTGTCCTAAATGTATTTGTAAAATCCTTTTGGATTCTCCCTAAATCTATTTGCCAAAACTATCTCATGTCCCCTTTTTGATTTACTGACTTCCCTCTCTAGTATACTCCTCCTGCCTTTATACTCTTCTAAGGATTCACTCGACCTATCCTGCCTGTACCTGTCATATGCTTCCTCTTTTTTCTTAACCAGACCCTCAATTTCATTAGTCATTCAGCATTCTCTATACCTACCAGCCTTTCCTTTCATCCTAACAGGAATATATTGTCTCTGGACTCTCGTTATCTCATTTCTGAAGGCTTTCCATTTTCCAGCCATCCCTTTCCCTGCGAACATCTGCTGCCATCAGCTTTTGAAAGTTATTTCCTAATACCATCAAAATTGGCATTTTTCCAATTTAGAACATTAACATTTACATCTAGTCTATCCTTTTCCATCATTATTTTAAAACTAATAGAATTGTTGGCAAATAGCTGAAGCTCACATATTTCCGGTGAGAAATTAAATTGATTGATTATATTTAAATGTGTAAGAGTTGTAAGTCTATTTGATTTTTCAATCATTTGTTCAATCTGAATATGTAATCAGTTAGAGGTCAGTCACTTTGTAAATGATAGAGCGACAACTTTTGTATTTGAATACTGAGATTCAATGTGTAATTGTGATCACCAAAATAGCCAGACATGTTCGTTTTCGATACAAAACAAAATGTGATTCCTTACTTTTGTATAATAAAAGGTTTTTCGTGTTTATATTTTAATTCCATCAATATAGAATCAACTTAATTGTCTCAGAGATGATGCAGTTATTGTTCAGTTGAATAATTGTAGCTCATATCATATTATTGCCCAATTCACAAACATGGCAACTCCTGATCATTGATCAGATCAGTGAACCTATGACTTTGCATCATGACCATCATTAAAAGTGGATTCCAAAAGGCCTGAATTCGGGTAAAGTACTACTGGACCTCACAGCTGCCTGTGGCACTGAGTGAGACACTGGCCTGCTCCTGAATCTGACCAGACAGTTTCCAACCTGGGTCAGGGCAGTCATTCAAACATTCTCTGACAGAGATTCATTTGGGATCCGCCTTGAGCAGGAGGAAACTAGCCAACAGGCTATCACTGCTCTCAGTGTAGATACAAATGCTGTCTAAATTAGACACCACTGACTGACCAGGAACCATGCCTTATAAATTCATCATCAGTCAGAGCCTGGCCCAGGGAGCAGATGTATGGACATGGAGTGTCATAATCACATCACACACGTTACTTATGGTGATGACATCTGGCATGACCTCCAGATTCCATACATCTGCCCCCTGGACCAGACACTGGGTGAAAACGTTCACAATTGACAGTCTATTGCAGCATCTTGTGTCTCACAGTGAACCCTCTGAAACTATATCCATTAAATGTACCTTCACATTAACCAGGATCAAAATAAAATTGTACATGCCTGTGGATGCTCAGATACTAATTGTAGGTCATCCAAAAGAATGTATCTGAAGAAACCAGGAGCAAATGGCAAGCCAAGAATCGTTTTAATAACTAAACTTGGTGGATTTTCTCTGGTCTTGGAAACCTCACATATTGTGCTGACATTCAGGTGAATCTAACAAAGCACATCAAAATTGGAAGTCTTGGTCTAACGCCCCACCCCAGATTCCTGACCTCCCACACCTCACTCCCTCACCCGCCACACTTCCTCCCACATTCACCAACCGACGAGAATCCACAAACTGAGTGAAACTTGGAACATAGAACAGTACAGCACAGTGCAGGCGCTTCAGCTCTCAATGTTTTGGCAGCCTTTTATCCTACACTAAGATCAGACTAACCTACATAACCTTCAATGTACTAACGTCCATGTGCCTATCCAAGAGTCTTCTTAAATATCTCTAATGTATCTGACTCTACTACCACCACTGGCGGTGCATTCCGCCCCCACCACTTTCTGTGTAAAGAACCTATCTCTGACAGCCCCCGAAACCTTTCTCCAATCACCTTAAAATTACGGCCCTTGTTGATAGCCACTTCTGCCATGGGAAAAGACTTTGGCTATCCAATCTATCTACGTCTCTCAACATCTTGTACACCTCTATCAAGTCATCTCTCATCCTTCTTCGCTCCAGGGAGAAAAGCCCCAGCTCCCTCAAACTTTCTCTCGAAGACATGTTCTCCAGTCCTGGCAGCATCCTGGTAAATCTCCTCTCGACACTGAGGCTTCCACAAGTTTCCTATACTGAGGCAACCAGATCCGAACACAATACTCCTAGTGTGGTTGAACCGCAGCTTTATTGACCTAAGCTTTAACCTCGCCGCTCTTAAACACAATCCCCCATAATGAAAGCCAACACACCATACACCTCCTTAACAAACTTATCAATGTCGGTCGCAACACTGAGGAAACTACGGACATGGACCCCAAGATCCCTGTTGCTCCACACTGCCAAGAATTCTGCCTTTAACCCTGTATGCAAATGCAACCTTTCCTAATTAAATCAATTCACACTTTTAATGGTTAAACTCTATCTACCACTTATCAGCCCAGCTCTGTCTCCTGTAAATGTCCTGTTGCAAACTACAACATCCCACCACACTATCCAGAACTCCATCAACCTTCATGTCATCGGCAAACTTTCTAACCCACCATTCCACTTCCTCATCAAAGTCATTTATAAAAATCACAAACAGCACAGGCCCCAGAACCGATTCCTGTGGAACGCCACTGCTCACTGAGCTCCAGGCTGAATACTTTCCATCTGCTGCCACCCTCTGTCTTCTATGGGCCAGCCACGCCCGTATCCAGAGAGCCATATTTCCCTGCGTCCCATGCCTCCTTAACTTCTGAATGAGCCCACAATGGGGAAGCTTATCAAACGCCTTCTAAAATTCGTGTTCACCACATCTACTGGTCTATCTTCATCAACATGTTTTTTCACATCTTCAAAGAATTCAATAAGGCTCTTCAAAAAGCCATGCTGACCATACTATGGTTTTTTTAAGTAATTGTAAATCCTGTCTCTCAGAATCATCTCCAATACTTTGCCCTCCACTGGTGTAAGACTGACTATTCTATCATTCCCAGGGTTATCCCTATTCCCTTACCTGAACAAGGGGATAACATTTGCCACCCCCCAAACATCTGGCACTACTCCAGTGAACAATGAAGACGCATATATTATTACCAAAGTCACACCAATCTCTTCCATCACCTCCTGGAGTAACCTTGTGTATACCTCCTCTGGCCCAGGGGATTTATCCATCCTTATGTTTGTACGTCAATCACTCTGTATTTCCCCTCAACCTGTCTACACGCTGTCCAACCAATTGATTGACTGCTTTCGTTTTCAGTGCTATATACAGTGCTGCCTTGCTGAGCAAGTATGGTTCTCAACGGCCTGCAAATCACAGAATCAAAAAAAAGGAATGCACCAATGCCTTCCTGATAAAGAGCTCATGGCCGAACTATCGACTCTCCTGCTCCTCGGATGCTGCCTGACATGCTGTGCTTTTCCAATACCACACTTTTCGACTCTGATCTCCATCAACTGCAGTCTTCACTTTATCCATTACTGAGGGCTGGCCCCTCTGCACACGGAGGGAGAATTAACCATCAGATACTCATTGTATGTGGAGCTGACTGCTCAGTTCTGGAAAGTTGCACTTGATGAATACTTTCTTTTTTTTAAAAAAATTACAATTCAACAAATATTCATTCAGTCCCAGAGTTACAATTTTGGTTCATGGTTTGGGCAGCCTGATAACAAATAGTGAATGATTGAGGAACTCCGATACACAGAGTATTCCAGGTGTTATATTCCAGCTTACATGAATGCTGGGAGTATTATCAGACAGACTGTTGTGACAATGGCATGAGTCGACATGTGGAGGTGGAATATTTTTTGCCATCATAGAGACGTGTTTGAGGGAGGTCAGGGCTAACAACTCAGTATTCTGTTGTACTGGAATTATAGTCAGGACAGGAGAGGGTGTTAAAGAGGAGGTGCTTTTGCATTATTAATCAAAGAACAGTTACTGCAGTAAGGAGAGATGGTATCTTGGACGTGTCTTCAAATGAGGCTTTTTGGGTCGAGGTGAGGTTCCAAACGATGACAGGCACATTGCTGGAGATATATAATAGAGCCCCAGAAAGATGAAAATGCAGAAGCAAATATATAACCAATTCACTGAGGTATGAAGGAAACCAGGCTGGAGATGTTACAGCGATAGGAAAGCAAAGCTGGAGATGTTACAGGGAGAGAGTAAAGCAATGTTTGAGATGTTACAGGGAGAGAGGAAAGTAAGGCTGGAGATATTAGAGAGAATAGGAAAGCAAGCCTGGAGATGTTACAGAAAGAGAGGAAAGCAAGGCTGGAGATGTTGCAGAAAGAGAGGAAAGCTAGGCTGGAGATGTTACGGAGAGAGGAAAGCAAGGCTTGAGATGTTACGGAGAGATAGCAAAGCAAGGCTGGAGATGTTACAGAGATAGGACAGCAAGGCTAGAGATGTTACAGAGATAGGACAGCAAGGCTGGAGATGTGACAGCGATAGAAAAGCAAGGCTGGAGATGTGACAGAGATAGGAAAGTAAGGCAAGAGATGTTACGGAGAGAGAGGAAAGCAAGGCCGGAGTTGTTGCAGAGAAAGGAAAGCAAGGCTAGAGATGTTACGGAGAGAGAAGAAAGCAAGGCTGGAGATGTTACGGAGAGAGAAGAAAGCAAGGCTGGAGATGTTTCAAGAGATAGGAAAGCAAGGCAAGATATGTTACAGAGGTGGGAATGAAAGGCTGGAGATGTTACAGAGAGAGGAACACAAGGTTCTAGATGTTACAGAGATAGGAAGGCAAGGCTGGAGATGTTTCATAGAGAGGAAAGCAAGACTAGAGATGCAACAGAGATAGGAAAGAAAGGCTGAACATGTTACAGAGAGACTATAGAAAGGATGGAAATGTTACAGAGAGAGAGGGAAAACAAGGCTGGAAATGTTACTGAGAGAGGAAACCAAAGCTGGAAATGTAATAGAGATAGGAAAGCAAGGTGCGAGATGTTACAGAGATAGGAAAGCAAGGTGCGAGATGTTACAGAGAGAGGAAAGTAAGACTGGAGGTATTACAGAAATAGTGTGGCCTGTACATGCTAGAATAGGTTAGTGAGATATTTTTGAACTCATTCACAGGATATGGGGAAAGGTGAAGCAGCTGGAGTTTAGAGAGATAGGGAGGGGTGTAGGGGTTGGCGGAGTTTACAGTGATAGACGAGGCTGTAATATGATATAAAGTTTGTCGTGATACAGAGGTTTCCTGAAATACAGATGGATGTAGCGGCGAGAGGGGATGACAGGGAAAGATACAGAGATACACGTAAATAGTTTAAAAATGGAATTGTGCAATGTCTTAATAGAGACAATATTGTAGAAATCTATGGAATATTGGTTCTGTTCGCCGAGCTGGAAGTTTTTGTTGCAAACGTTTCGTCCCCTGGCTAGGCGACATCCTCAGTGCCTGGGAGCCTCCTGCGAAGCGCTTCTTTGATGCTTCCTTCGGTGTTTATAGTGGTCTGTCCCTGCCGCTTCCGGTTGTCAGTTTCAGCTGTCCGCTGTAGTGGTTGGTATATTGGGTCCAGGTCGATGTGTTTGTTGATGGAGTTTGTGGATGAATACCATGCCTCTAGGATCCACAAGTTCCCTATCTATCAATAAATGCCGTTCCAATCACATTGCATGAATAAATTAACATTAAAAAAATTGTCTCGACCTGTTCAATGCTGGACACTGAGTTTAAGGTTTTGTGAGCTCAGGCTGGTTGGTCCAGGCAGTACCTTGCTTGTTGTAAACAGCTGAAGGGATATGCTGTTTGAAACAATCTGTCAGTCTCTCAGAGGCATGGCCTAAACACCGAGCATCACACAGACACTGGCAATCTCATCCCACAATACTGAGCTCCGAGATAGACAGAAGCAACTGAAAACGTACTCATATCTGACTGGAACATGTTTAAACACAGTAATACTGTTGTCAAGAGAATGATTATGAGTGAATATTAGCAGGGAGAAAGTGAGGACAGCAGATGCTAGAGATAAGAGTCAAAAAGTGTGGTTCTGAAAAAGAAAACTCGGATGTTCAGGCAGCATCTGAGGAGCAGGAGAATCGACTATTAGTTAACAATATTAATTCAAGGGAAAATAATTGTATATTTTCAAAGTTCTTGTACTTAATAACAATTTGGTCTTGGGTGTAGCAATGCGACTCATCATTTCAATGCTCCTTCCTGTGAGTTTTCATCATATTGTTATTATAACAGTGTACTGAATAAATGGTTGGATTTTGTGCTTATTGGACAATCGAAAAGTTGGTATTATGAAAGGATATAGGACCTTCAGTAAAGAGACTTTACTTAATGGCTGGTAACGGTTAGAACAATGCTGCAAACATTTACACAGAAATAACCGGCTCAAGCCAAACTCAAGCTCGTTGGGCTGGGATGATGCTGGCCATCAATGGAGCTGCACAATTCTGTTTGGATACTGACATTGTGGGGCTAACATACACTGGATGTGGTTTATGATGGATGCAATGTAAGATGCCATGTGCTGCAGGAGTCCATCACCTTTATAACACATTCATTCAGGATCAGGTCCAAGGTGCAGAATTACAGAATTTAGGTGGCACACAAGAAAAGATATACTTGCAAGTCATGGCTGTTTACAGGTCGTTGTTATAAATATTGAACTGTGTCTGGACCAGCGCCATGTGCTAGTCCATTGACCAGTCTGCCCCGCTCACATCTCCCTGTTGTTCAGGTATGTCTCTAACCAGTATATTGTGAGGGATTGTGTGAGAAACTGCCCAGCTCCAGTTTAGGAGCTCTCTGGACTGATTTTGGAGATTGCCAGTGTTTTGGAGGTCATGGTGAGGCCCAGTAACACTGTGTCTGAATTCAGGCTTTTCCTCAAAGTCATTTCCAACAGCTTTGCTGCCTGCAAGATGGTGTGTTCACTGATCTGAACATAAATCAGCTGTTTACTACAGTCACTGAATTGTGTAATAGTTAGGTGTGCGCTCTGGTAATTCAATTACTGTTCACTTCAATTGTTTTCAACTGAAAAACAATGATATTTGGTTTATTTTAAAATATGTAAGAAATAAAGTGATATTAACTCTTCATTACAGAAAATGTGAAAGTGACCTGTTATATATTTCCCATTAACTAATCAAGCAACAGTCAGATATTGTCTGTAATGCAGGATTCTGTGAACAGGACTATGTCCCAGGCAACATCACCACCCTCTCTGGTAGGTTCAGTCCCACTGACAGGACACAGCCAGGCAGAGGGGGACAGCTCCTTGGTATATAGTGAATATACGGTGGCATGGTGGTTCAGTGGTTAGCACTGCTGCTTTATAGCAATAGGGTCCCAGCTTTGATTCCAGCCTCGGTCAACTGCCTGTGTGGAGTTTGCACATGCTCCCTCTGTCTGCGTGGGTTTCCTCCCACAGTCCAAAGATGCGCAGCTCTGGTGAATTGGCCATGATAAACTGCCCATAGTGTTCAGTGCATTAGTCACTAAGGCGTGTGTTGCTCTTCGGAGGGTCAGTGTGGACTGGCTGGGCCGAAGGGCCAGTTCCCATACTGTATGGAATCCAATCTAATGATAGTGCTCAGCATTGATGCTGAATCCTGTGGCTGCTAGACTGCTCTGTGGCAAGTTATGGTGGAATCAATAAAAGGGAAACATACAATTGACCACATCGCTACCAATCTGCCTGCTGCAGATACACCTCTCCATTTCAAATATCAGTAAGAATGGTCACTCCACAATGGGCAGCAAGGGCTACCTTCACATTTTGCAGGCCCTCCTCGCCATGATATGTAGCCCCTTGAATACTGAGTGGGACAGACTGTAAACAGATTGAATAAACAATGATGATGCAGCCATGAGGTGCAAGGGCCATCGGCAGGAGTAGAATCATACTCTGTACAGCTCATACACTCTTCAACCTCACAGCCAGACAGACCTCCCACTGTACAGTAACCATCAGATTAACATACCTCCCACTGTACAGTAACCATCAGATTAACATACCTCCCACTGTACAGTAACCATCACGGCCCATCATAAGTCCCACTCTATGGGAACCATCAAGAGTGGCATGGTGGCTCACAGCGCCAAGGTCCTGGGTTCGATTCCGGCCTCAGGCGACCGTCTGTGCGGAGTTTGCACATTCCCCCCGTGTCTGCATGGATTTCCTCCCGCAGGCCAGGTGAATTGGCCATGCTAATTTTTTAAGTGTTTTAGTCAGAGGGAGTTGGATGTGCGTGGGTTACTCTTCACAGGGTTGATGTGGACTGGTTAGGCCAAAGGGCCTGTTTCCACACTGTAGGGAATATAATCTACTATGCAAGGTTCATGTCAGGAATATGATGGAATAATCACTTGTCTGAATGAGTGCAGCTCCAATAGTACTCTAGTATGGACTTACTAGCAACAGGGAGGATCATGTCTCAAACTTAATTGAATGTTTTGAGGAAGTGACAAAATTGATTGATGAGAGCATGGGGCTGAATGTTGGCCAATTGGACATTAGCAAGTCCTTTGATATGATTCCTTATGGCAGGCTCATGCAGAAGGTGAAGTGAAATGGGATCAGCGGTCAGTTAGTAAGATGGATAGAGAACTGTTTGGTCATAGAATACATAGTGGTGGAACAGTGTTTTTTGTGACTGGAGATCTGTAAATAGTTTGGCGGAGTTGCAGATTGTGAGGATGATTGCCAGATAATACAGCAGGATATATGTCAGCTGCAGACTTGGACAGAGAAAACACAGATGTAACTTTATCTGGAGAGTTGTGATGTGATACATTTTGGAAGGTCGAATGCAGGAGAGAAGTATAAAGTGGATGGAAAAACTATTGATTGCATCAACATCCGAAGGATTTTGGTGTACAGCTCCACAGTTCCCTGAAAGTGGTAACATGGGTGGAGAGGGTGATCAAGAAGACTGATGGCAAACTTGCAGACATACATCGGAGCATGCAGTATGAAAATTAGCAGGTCACATTGCAGCTGTAGAGAAACTTAGTTCAACGTACATTTCGAATTATGTGTACAGTACTGGTTGCCACACGATGCTGAAGTGTTGGAGAGGGTATGGAAAAGTTTTACCAGCATATTGTCTGGTTTGGAGGGTATTACCCAGAAGGAGAAATTGAACACACATGGTTTATTTGCACCTGGGCATCATTGGCTATGGGGCTACCTGATAGATATTTACAAAATTATCAGAGGCATAGATAGAAGGACAGCTAGATGCTTCCCCCAACCCCTACACCCTTCCCCCACCCAGAGGAGAAATATCAATCACTCAGGACCGTAGGTTTTAGGTAAAAGGGAGAAAGTTCAGGAGATGTGATAGGTAAGTTTATTTCTGCTGTTCCAGACAGAACGTGAAAATGCACTGATAGAGGGGAAGAAGTCAATATAGCAAGGTTTCAGAGGGATCTTGGCACAAGTATGAATAAGTAGGGAATAGAATGACATAGAAGGTAGTGGAACAAAAACTTTTGTTTTAACTTTAGAAGGTCATCCTGTGTCAATGCGGGCTTGCTGGGCTGAAGGGCCTGTCCCTGTGCTGGACTGTTCTTTAAGACAAGATTTGAGCACGGGAGTGGCGAGATGCTCACTGAATGATTACTGATGATCAACACCACATTATTGTGGACTCCTCCCATCATCATCTTGCAGCTTCAGATCGTTTCCCAATTTGGGGAAACTCAATATTGAGAATTTGACATGAATGTCAGAGCTGGTGACGCCATCACGCCGCTCGCTCCTGTGGCCTTCTTCCTTGGACACCAGCGTCTCGGGGCACACTGCACTGACAGAAGCTACATGTCCTCCACACCCACCAATGCTGTCATCTGACACATGCCAGCCTCACCATGCCATCCCAGCACATCTCCGACCCACTGACAGTACGCTTCTGTACTTCAATGCTGCAGCTCAGGGTGCACTGACAACTCTCATTGCAATGCTGCTGCAAGGACACTGTGCTCAGGGACACACACCCAGCTCATGGTCTGTCTCTCTGGGCTGCTCAATCCATATTTGTACACATTCACTTTGAACTGATTTGAATGCTCACAGAATTATTGCCTTGCCTTACCCTGCCTTTAGCAGCGTTTCTCCTCAGCTACATCTACCAGGCTCACCCGTCTGATGTGTTGTGTTGGTGTTTAGCAGAGACACAAACCCAGGAAGCTTGATATCATTGTCCACAGGAAGTCACAGTGCCCAGCACAGTGACCGAGGGGGAGTCTCAGATCCCAGTCCGGGACCTTGGACACAGTCAGTCAGTCAGCCTCTCTTGGTTGTTAGGGTCAGGATCCTTCCCCTATGAGGGGGTGAGGAGATGAATGTTAGGCTGTCCCATATCCCTCTTCGCTCTTTGTGCCCTCGTATGGGATGATTCCTTCTGGAATGTGAGAATTACCAAGTAGGATTAGGGACATGGAAGTGTTGGTACAGCTGTTAGTGCTGGCACAGCTGGGGGAAAGATGTCGAGTTCTTCTGAGTGAGTGAATGGGCAGCACAGACAACAGGCAGAGTTGGGCAGAGGGGCAGAGAAGAGATTACAGAGAGACTAAGAGAAGGTGCTGCATGCACTGACGGTGGGAGAACATGAGCCTTGGTGGGAAGTGGGTGCAGTAATAGAGAGAGAGAGTGAGGGTGAGGTCACAAATTTCAGATGGTGGCACTTACCCTGGTGGAGTGGATAAGGTCAATGACCTCCTTCCTATACTGCTGGGTATTCACCCAGAAGGCTGGTACCTCACTGACCTAGGGGTCAGCCTCGGACTAAGCTGGCAGGGTCTGGTGTCATAGCTTCCCCTGCCAGCCCTTTAGGAAGATAATGTCCCTCTCCTGCACCATGCCATCCACCAGAAACTCAGGGGCTTGGCCACAAAGTGAGGCCCCAGTTTTACCCCCTCTGCCATGTCCTGGGCAGTTTCAGATTCACAATCCAAGAGTAAAATGACTTTTTAAAGATGGCTCCGGGAAACAGGGAGGCTGGTGCATTCTGGGATATCCAGGCAGAGGGCAGTTGTTGTGACAAAGGGGAAAAATCATCGCGTTAGTGTCAGATGAGAGGAAGACCACGCGGGCAGGGAGAGTAGTTAATGAGGCAGATTGGGGATGGTATCATGAGAACATGCAATTCACCTTATGGAGAGAAACCCTCCATAAAACCTGTTTAAAATGAGACTTGACCAATCATAAGATGGGTTAGGCCTTTGTCTGTCTGGATCAAAATAGGGATGACATTTTGGGAGCAACAAACTTGGAGCGGACAAATATACAGGAGATTCAAATCCTCAAAAAGGGGTAACACAATGTTCCAGACTGTAAAAAGGAGCTGGGGAAAATCCCCGGCCTTATAGTTGCCTACATTATCCAATCCTCACTGGATGCAGGGATTGTGCTGGAGGCCTGGAGAATGGCTAATACCGCAACTTTGTTTAATGTAGAGCAAGGGACTGACTGAATAGGTCGCGGCTGGAATTCAGAGACAGTGGATAAACGGTCACTGAGGAAGTCCCAGGGACTCCAGGATAGTCGGTCTGGACTTGGTCAAGGAAGATCATGTGTAATTAATCTGACTGTGTTGGTTTGAGTCAGTAACTCGTGACTGCATGTGAATTTCTTGGATTTGACGAGAGATCCCATGGCAGACTGTTAAAAAACAGAAAATATGGGGGCCAGGTGAATGAAGTAAACAACCCAGAGAAGTGCAAGGCAAGGCATTTGGGGACATCAACAATAGAGAGGAATGAACAATAAATGAGAGTATGGTCATTGTGGGCAGGTAAATGAAGTAGGCTGGACAAATCAATAATCTCATTAATGGAGCAAATGGCATCATTTCCTCTCTCAGCCAAAGTGCAGAATTTCAGAGCAGGAAGCTTATACAGGAATTGTATAAATAATGAGTCACAGCTTGGGGACTGTGTGCATTTCTGGTCACCCCATCATATGGGAGGAAAGAATTGGATTGGAGAGGGAACAGAGTAGATCCGTTACCCTGTGACAGTGGAAGTGCAGTTATGGGAAAAGATTGGAATGGAGGATACTGAGAGGAGATTTGATTGGGGTGCACATATTGTCAGGAGCCTGGATAGAAAGGGAGAGAATACATTGTTCCTGTTGGAGACCTCAGTTACCTGTGGCGAATACTTAATGTATGTGGTTAAATAGTCGAGGCGTGATGAGGAAGGTTGTTATTTCACCCAGAGTATGGTCGGGATCTGGGAGTCACACAGGGAAGTGGAGTAGAGGCAGAAACTCTCAAACCATTTTAAAAAGGTGTCGGGATCTACACCTGAAGTCCTACACTGTCTGGGGAGACAGAACGAGGGCTTTAAAAAACAACGTTACATCTAGTCCAACGCAGACAGTGTACAGAGTTATCTCCTTCAAACTGTGCTATTTTCTGAAGTTTGCAAAGGTGACCAATATCTGATAGGATTAATACGCAGGGATGAGGGGTGAGGGCAGGGAGGAGCAGTGTGTAAATTGATGAGCATCACAATAATACTGATCCCATCCTTTATACACAATGCTCCTTCAGTGTGTTGGCCTATTTATCCTTCCTGTAGAAATTGAGAAAAGATTTGATTATCCTGGTCTGTCGTGGTCACACTACAGCCCCATCTCCATAATGACAGCTCCATCTGACCTGGTTCACACTATTTAAAGCTACCATTTCACTGGCCTTGTTGAAATGTTCCCAGCTTCATACTTGCCCCATTGAAGGCTGCTGTCAGTCAACTAATGTTTCTCCCTCCCAATTATTGCATTTCATTCTCTACCATTATCCTGAACTTTATAATAAAATGATCGCTGCACCCCAAAACCATCCCCTACTGCAAATTGGATACACTTGCCCCACCTCTTTCCCAAGGACCAGATCCAATAGTACATGCTCTCTTGGGTTGGATACATACTCCTCCAGTGAGCTCTCCTCCATGTAATCCAGGAACACTTGACCCTCGTAAACCTTCACCACCAGTATCCCTGTCAATATCTGGAAACATTAATTTTCTCAGTATAACTGATCTGTAGTATTGGTCATCGGTCTCAAATGACCCTGTGTATTTATTGTCTCCATCATTTCTTTGGTTCCTGGCAGACAGACTGTACTTCACAGTGTAATTGTACACTTTTTGTTCTGTAGCTCCAGCCAAATTCTGTCCTTGGACGGATCCTCTTTCTCTTGGACGCCTAAACTAATGCTAATCTAAACCAATACTTCGACCTTCATTCTTTCCCTTCCCTTCTATCATTTTGGAATCCTTTATACTCAGCAATATTTAACACACAGTCCTGCCATTCCTTGAGCCAGCTCTCGGTGATCAGTACATCAGATTTCCACACACTAATCTACATCTGGAACTCCCTATATTCCGAGTATTTATGTTCATGCAGAGTACCTCAGATTAAGGCTTCCTTTCTCACTCCATCTTCCACTAATTAACTTGTTGTTGTAAATTAGTACCAACTGCATCTCCCATTATTTTGAGAATCCTGGTAGTCTCCTCTACTATTCCTTTTTGGATCCTAAGCACACATCAAGTTATTTTCAATCCCTCCCACACAGCCCACAATGAATTCAGTCCCAGCTCTGCACGTTAGCCCATCCAGCTTGTCCAGTTGCTGCCTTCCACAGAACCAGTCCCAATGTCCCAGGAAGCTGAAGCCCTTCCTACTGCACCATCGTTCCAGTCACACTCTCATCTACCTAAAACTCTGAGTTCTGGTCTCACTTGTACATGGCACGGGGAGTATTCCAGGGATTGCTACATTTGAGGTACCACTTGCTAAGCATCCATCTAGCTCCCTAAATTCCGACTCTCAGACCACTTCACCCTTCCTACCCAGGTCATTCCCACCAACATGGACATGACCTTTGACTGCTCACTGTCCCCCAGACAAATGTCCTGCAGACACCGTGACATCCTTAAGTCCACTATACTGGAAATACAGAAACGCTGACACCTTCTTCACTTTCCTGACTCCCCTGTGCCTATTGCTCCTCCGTCCTTTTCCCTCCCCTCCTGTACAGTCAGGCTGCTTGTGGGGCCACAGACATGGCTCTGACTGCACACCCCTGAGCAGCCAATACCTTCATCAGCTTCCAAACTGGGAAACAGAATTGGGAGGGAGACACCAAGATATTCTTGTATTACCTGACTGTTTCTCTTCGATTGCCTAGTCCCTCATTCCCTTCCTTCTTACAGGCTGTCATGTCTGCAGGGTGATTTGCTCTGGTTGCGTGCTATCCCCCTAACTCTCAGCATCACAGATGGCCCATAGAGTCTCTAGTCACTGTCTGAGCTCAAGACCCAGTGTCCATCTAGGACACGAGCAGGGGGCTATGAATTCCCAATGTAACAGAACACATTTTCCATCTGATAAACATGGCTTGCCATGTCGTAACATGCAACGTGTCTAGAGTAACTTAATTCATTACTTAGAATGAAGTTAACATCTGGCAATAACAATATTGTTAAGTCCCTTATTCAACTGTGGCTGACTGAGGGTAATTTATTATATTGTGGTTCTGTTCGCCGAGCTGGGAATTTGTGTTGCAGATGTTTCGTCCCCTGTCTATGTGACATCCTCAGTGCTTGGGAGCCTCCTTTCAAGCGCTTCTGTGATGTTTCCTCCGGCATTTATAGTGGTTTGTCTCTGCCACTTCCGGTTGTCAGTTCCAGCTATTCGCTGCAGTGGTCGGTATATTGGGACAACACTACTATTTTCGGACAAGCCAAACAGAGAACAGCCAGGGAATTCCTAGAGTCATGGCACTCATCCACAGATTTATTCAATGAACACATCGACTTGGACCAATATACTGGCCACTGCAGCGGACAGCTGGAAATGACAACCGGAAGCGGCAGATACAAACCACTATAAATGCCAGAGGAAACATCACAGAAGTGCCTCACAGGAGGCTCCCAAGCACTCAGGATGTCACCTAGACAGGGGACGAAACGTCTGCAACACAAATTCCCAACTCGGCGAACAGATCTACAACAGTGAGCACCCGAGCTATAAGTCTTATCCCCAACTTTGAATTTATGATATTGGCTCACAATTTCACTTCTCCCTCTTATTTCTGTGCTCAACCCTTATTTGAGAAGTTTAAAAAAAATTGCTAACTTACAGCAATTAACTGACAGTCGCTAATACCGGTGTATTTATCAGCCAATGAACTTGCAGACTTTTCTGTG